>NC_143552.1:80730625-81042187 GCF_054136105.1 Typopeltis vanoorti | reverse complement strand
GGGTTCCAATAATGTTTCACTAAAATCTGGAGCATTCTGAAATTTTTACTTAAAAAATCCAGGAAATTTTGTAAAAAAACAGGACATATTAAAAATTAAGAAAACCAAAAATAAAACTATTATATATGTTGCACTTTAAAATTAAATACTGCTATAAACATACATTAAATCCACTTTAAAAAAGGATTATTAATCACAAACATTTAATTAGAAAAATATTTATCAGATTTATGGACCTGTTCAAGAATTTTTTTTTTCTTTTGATATTTAATCATAGAACTCAGTACAAGAGAAATTTTTAAAATATGTCTTTACAATGATTAAAGCTTTTACTGTCTCAATTTTAAGTCTGTTTTTTTTTCATCTGTTTGGAGCGCATTTATTAGTGAAAAAACACATTCAACAGCAGCATTAGTTCCTGGCAGTGCTAAACAAAAACTAACTAGGCATTTAATACTCCCAGAATTTATACCCAGCTTTGTAAAATGAGCAAACATTTCACAACATTTATCACTGACACTTTGTTCCTTCTGTTCACTCCACAGTTCAAATTTGCTTTCACAATATTTTTTCACACATACAAACTCATCAAATAAGTCCTCTTCATTCACAGTAAAACTTGGTAACATTGTCTGCATGAATATGTAGCTTTCTTGTATGTTCTTCCAAGTCACAGGATCCTTTCCCCTTCAAATTAATCCAATCCATAGACTGAAGATGTGTGAGAAATGGTGTACACCACTCCTGAATATATTCAATACAGGTGCAGTAGAAATCTACTGCACAGCTTTCAAACTTTTCAACTGTTATGTGTCCTCCTTTTTCTAATTCTTGCAACTGTTTTCTCATAGTAGTTGTAAGAAACTTTTCTGCCTTCCTACAATTTAACCTTTCCACCAGTCTGTTTGTTTCATCCTTCACTTCAATTACTGTGATATCTTGCTTTCAATACATTTAATGGTATCATAAAAGGTTTTTAACTGGCTGGCAAGGAAATGCAGGAATGTAATTGAAAGTGGAATTTCAAAGAAATTTTTGAGATTCATAGGACATTTGTCAATAGAAAGAAAATATGACTTCAATGAAGGGAACATGTCAATAACCCTCTGGATTGCAGGCCATCTTGTCTTGCTGCTACCCAAAACAGTTTTATACTCTGTGTTTGTGAATTCACAAAATGATTTAAGTTCCTCAACGCACACAAAATATATGTGGAAATGTTGGTAAATCTTGTCAATTATTAACTGAAGATCGATAGGTAAGCAATCTGAAACAGTCTGCACAGCATTATGTATCACATGTGCAGATCAACCAATTCCAGTTAAATTGTTCACAGTGTTAATCATATGAAGAGCCAAAGGCTTCAATTCGGTGACATGAACTTATTTAAGTTAAGGGATATTACATCCCATATTGTTTCATGCCAAATATAGAAACTATATAAAGTTCGGCGATTCCAAGCGTAAGCAAATACCTGGATAGTGCACCTGATCCATTTGGTAGTGCAAACTGAGGCAACTCATAGTAAGGGTGGAACTATCATAGTCGGCTAAGAAACAATATGGGATGTAATATCCCTTAACTTAAATAAGTTCATGTTGCCAAATTGAAGCCTTTGGCTCTTCATATAATTAATAATTTATTAGGACACCTTCTTGGCAATTCTCATAGAAGGGATGTAAGTTCTGTTTGCTACAAACTTGGTATTAACCAGGTCTACCTACTCACTGATGAGACCTCAATAAAGGTTGAAACCGGTCTGGGTAGTGACCTTCTCTCATAATGTAGAACAGTAATACAGCTCCTAGGAGCTAAGTTCACATTATGGGTAAATACCAAGAATAGTGATCGGAGCTTTCCCCACCCTTACTATGAGTTGCCTCAGTTTGCACTACCAAATGGGTCAGGTGCACTATCCAGGTATTTGCTTACGCTTGGAATCGCTGAACTCTTTGAGTTTCTTATTCGGCAAGAAACAATATGGAATGTAATATCCCTTAACTTAAATATGTTCACAGTGTTTTCTTGCATTTTGAAGTACAGATTATCCTTTCCCTTTCTCTTCTTTACACCAAAGTTTGTATTTGTATTATCTGCTAATAAGCAATAACCATTTTCAGGAGATCTAACTTCTGTAACACTTCCAACACATAAGAAAATAAAAGTCCTGAAGTTTCACCACCTAAATTAACTAACACTTTATCCAACACATTCACCTTTACACCTTTTTCTGGATGATAGTATCTAATGAACAGAGGCACTAATTTCGTGTCAAAGCGGTTTGATGAATCGAATAGTACTGATATAAAATGAACTTCTTTTAGCTCTTCCTCAAATTGCTTTGTCGCTAATTGCGCAATAACATTGGTTATTATTGCCTTGCACTTTGTTTGCGAACACATAAATTTATCGTTGAAAATTTTTTCACGATTGGAAACCTTACTTTGAATAGCAGCTTTATGTTTTTTCATTTTCACATGGTTGACTACATCTGACTGACCACCATGAGAAATGCAAAATTCACAGTTACATAAAGTACATTCCACATTTTCATCTACACCTTTAATGAAAGGAAATTCTCTTCTAATATAATCATTAATACTGCACTTATGTTTCAGCATTATAGGGGTAGAAAATGATAAAACTTATAACACGCAAAGTATTGATCAAGTAAGATGCTGTTATAACAGAAGTATGGGAAAAAAGAGCATCGCCATTGGTTACTATTAGTTAGTTATATTATTTATAATACTAATGATTATTATTATAAATAATAAATAAATAAAATTTATTATTATCAACACTGTAATAAAAATTGGTAATAAAACAAGATAAAATCTGTTTATCCATTTTTTCCTGAAGGATACTTAAAAAAGTGGGAATTTTGGAATAACTCGGGACATTTTTATAAAAAACGGGACTGTCCCAGGAAAAACGGGAACCTTAATCTTGCCATTCATTAAAGAATGGGTCGATAGGAATATGATACTCCATGAGGGCATCATAGCTTTGTAAAAGGTACATCATGCCTTTGCAATTTACTAACTTTTTATAATGGAGTAGCAGCTGAGTTGGATAAGGGAAATGGCTACATGATGATTTGGCTGGATTTTGCAAAGGCATTTGACCAAATACTACATGGAACTCTATTATGCAAATTAGAATTGGGATGGATATGGCACTGGTTATGTGGATAAGAGGGTGGCTACTGAATAGATATCAAAAAGTTGTATACAACAAGGCAAAAGCTGATGACTACTGATGTGTTGTAAGGTTTAGTGCTAGGACCACTACTGTTTAATTTGTGCAGAAATGATACAGGAAACAGCCTGAAAGGAATTATTCAGTTGTTTGCTGATGATGCAAAATTAGGTAATATGAATCAAGATGATGTGGGGAGTTTGCAGGATGATTAAAATAGGTTGTGAATACAGGCAAAATATAATGGATGTCAGTTTAATGTTGAGAAATGTAAAGTTATGCAATTTTAGATAAAGAGAATACAAATGTACCACACATTGATGAAACTGTACTGCATGAAATAAAATAGAGGGAGCTAGGGTTTTAGGGATGGTGGTAGACAAAGAGTTGAAGTTTAAAGAACATGTTGCTAAGGTAGATCATAAGATTATTTGGATATTGAATAACACACTAACAAGTAGGGATAAGGAAGTTGTTAGTCCTCTTTATAAGGACTTGAATACCCACATCTGGATTGCAGTGTTCAGGTCTGGTCTCCTGGGTTTCTTGGAGATAAGGCAGTGGTGGAGAGGATTTAAAGGCAAGAAATCAAGATGGTGAATGGTCTTCAGAACGTTTCCTATGAGGATAGAATGAGGTTTGTGGACTGCAGAAGATGGTTAAACTATAATAAATTTAGTTTAATCCTTTATCCAAGTGTGAGCAAAGAAAGTTTGCACCTGAAAATATCTTCAGGACTGAGGTAAGGTAGTATAACATCAGGCAACTTATAGCAAAGGTAGACCAAGCTACTATCACACTCCTATCTCAGTATCTCCCATAATGCAAAACACATCTCCTTGCAGATATGTATAATGTTATGCATTAAGGGAAGGGAAAGGTTTCAATCTTTACTGAGGTCTCATCAGTGGGAGCCAGGTCCAGGGGCAGAGAAACCAAGGCAGAAGCAATGGAGAAGTCATCTTTACCTATAGGAGATGCCGAAAGGTGTGCCACCTTATTATTAAATTACTCTGGATTTAGAGGAAAGATGTTGAAAGTTTATTTTGCACTTGGTTAGACTATAATAAATTTAGTTTAATACTTTATCCAAGTGTGAGCAAACAAAGTTTGTGCCTGAAAATATCTTCAAGACTAAGGTAAGGTAGTACAACACCTTTTGGCAACTCCCATGGATAAAGATGACCTCTCCATTGCTTCTGCCTTGGTTTCTCCACCTCTGGACCTGGCTCCCACTGACGAGACCTCAATAGAGGTCGAAACCGGTCTGGGTAGTGGCCCTTCCCTTAATGCATAACATTATACATATCTGCAGGGAGACGGGTTTTGCATTATGGGAGATACTGAGATAGGAGCATGATAGTAGCTTGGTCCACCTTTGCTACGAGTTGCCTGGTGTTGTACCACCTTATCTCAGTCCTGAAGATATTTTCAGGCGCAAACTTTGTTTGCTCACACTTGGATAAAGGATTAAACTAAATTTAATATAAGGTGGTTAAATAGGCAAAAAACAGGGGATATAATAGCAACATTGAAGTTACTTAAAGGATTTTATAGGATTGATGCAAGGGAAATGTTTTGGCACTTGGCTAGAGGAAACAGAACAAGGGGTCACACCTGGAAGTTGAATAAAGGTGTAGTTAGTAGAGTGTGAGAACTAGAATTTTTGTTTGGAGAGTTATGAATGAATGGAATGGGTTACAAGAGTCAGTTGTTAGCACTTTGTCTGTTAATGGGCTCAAGGAGAAGTATAATAGATTGTGTGGATAATTTGGGTCTTCTGCAAGTCTTTGGACTCCATGGAAGTGGCTGTACAATAATAATAATTATTATTATCATCATCTTTGCACTCTCAGTTATCATTATCACTTCTGAACAACACACTTTTTCAACAACACTATTATCCATCCCTTCCTGCAACAACTTTCCCAAATCCTTCTCTACATTCCTTGTCTCATCATCCAAGTCATTTGTATTCCCAACTAATTTTGATGCCTGTTCCTTTCTTTCATGCTAAGCATCAGATATTTATTTCAATGTATCACCTGGTAAATATGCCACCATGTTATTTACCACACTACTAATGATTGATTCTCTATACAACATTACCCTATCATCATTTAATACTTGCTTCTTCCTACTAACTTCCTTCTCATTCACATTAGTCAATTGCTTCCTCCATATATTCAACTTCACTCTTCATTTTATCAACTCTTGCTTAAGCTTTTACATTTGACTTCAATTGTAATATACCATAGCCAGCATTTCCATTTTCAGATTAGTTCTGACACTATCCTCATTTTTGGAATGCTCGAGTTTATCATCACACTTCTCACACATTCTGATAGATTCTGTCTTCCAAGTCAAATTAACAGTCCAAGCATATTTCAAATTTTTTAAAAAGTATACGTGTAACAATTTCACAGTGTATCCACTGTGAAAAATCTAAGGAAAACTCAATCTTCAAGTTGAAAAACTAATACACCAAATATAGTCAGTCCTCAACTTATGACGTATGTAACTTACAACCACACATACTTCATGATGGCCATCTCATTAACACACTGACCAAATACCACTTCACTCTTGCAATCCATGTCCCAAAATGTTATTGCGGTCTTCAAGACATATTATTTAAGAAATAATTTTGCTCTGGCTAAGGTTGCTACCGAGGGGTCAGAAAACTCAAAACTTTTGGAAGGAATATGATATCTTGCATTGCATAAAGAATGTAGATGGCATGAGTGAGGTGGTGACAGTAGAAGATATGAATAGTGTTTGGAAGAAGCTGCTGAAAATGTGTTCATACATTTGCAGGATTCAACAAAGACAAGGCCTTACAAAAGACTGGTGACAAGACAATGCTGCTAGCTAAAGAGTTGGAATTAGAAGATGAAAATGAGGATGTAAAGTAGTTGGTGGAAGAAGAACTCTCACATGAAGACCTTATAGAGCTCTTGAAGCACAAAATTGCAGAGGTCAAACCCCAAAAATTTACAGTAAAAAATTGGCAAAGGCATTTGTCACTCTTAATAACACTGGTTATTTGAGGAAATAGACACTAACATGGAGAGATTTAGCAAAATAGATGGAATCATGCAAAGAGCCATCATCATCAGTTGCATCAGTCTTGGGACTGGTAGCTCAGCAGCAATTTCCTCCATTCTGCTCTGTCATTGGCTTCTTAACCTCCGGGTAACTCCTCAAACCCGTGCTGTCTTTGACTTGGTCAAGAAAGCTTTTCCTTGGTCTGCCTCTTCTTCTTTTCCCCTCTATTTTGCCTTCAGTTATTCTTTTCACAAGTCCATCATGTCGAGGTATATGTCCAAACCACCAATCCCTTCTAATTTTGATCGATTTTATTAGAGTTCTTGTTTCGTTTATCTCTCTCAGGACTTGTTGGTTTGATTTTTTTTCTGTCCATTTTATTTTGTTTTGTTTTATTTTAAAGAGCCATAACAGACAAACTTTTGAAGACCACTTCTACTGTTACTTCACTCTCTGAAGATGAACCTAGACCTTCTATAAGTGATGCATCTGGTTAGCTATCCCCAGAACACGTTATTTCAATTCCTGAATTTGAAGAAACTGTTGTTGATTACCTAGCATCTGATGAATCGACCAATTAATAAAGCAGCAAATTTTGAAGAATTACTCTTGCTCAAGTGTTGCCATCTGTTTATTTTACTGGTAGAAGCACCGAACACTTATGTTTCATTATTTATTAAAGTACACACACTAATTTTATCCTATAATTTGTATACTGTATTTATTTTACTATAAACGGAGGGTAAAATTAGTTATAAACATAAAAAAACATGCAGACCTACACATTTTGGTATGTTAGCATATTCTACTGGTGATTTTCAACTTATGATGGGATTGTCTGAATGGAACCCCTGTCATAATTCAAGTTCCAATTAATATCATTAATCCAAGCTTCTAATAAACTAATCCAATAATGGCACAGATGTAATTAACATTACTGTGCATCACGGATCACCATAACAAATTTACTGCAAATGAACATGAGCATATCATTAACTTCTATGTTACTGTGAAACAAAATTTCATGATAACAGGCATTTTTAGATAAATAAATACTAAGAGCACCTTTGTAATACAGATGGTAGAAAAAATGCTACTTGGCTGGAAAAACATGAGGTAAACCTGTCAAGAACACTATAGTGGTCAAGTATTGTTTTCCTGTTCAAAACTAATCAGTTCTCTTTATTTATCTATCTTGAGGGATTTATAATAATAGTGTAAATCATTGAAAATAAATAAATACAGACAAATCAGCCAGTCAACATGGCTAACAGCAGTTTGCATAGATAGGATTATGTGCTCTATAGCAGCATTAACCAGGTTTATAGGAAGCCAAAGGTCTAACATCAGACAACCATTAATAATGGATGCCAAGTTGTTTACAATGTCACTATAAACCCTAAAACACAATTTCATCATTTAATTATATCAAAACAATAATAGAATGCCTTAGAATCAGTTAAAGCAACATCATGAAATGCTTTACTGCATGAAACAGCATTTAGGCTGATCATTTTTATTCTTTACTTATTGGTTACTCACCTGCATACTGCCTACTTTTGAAAAGTGCTAAATTGACATATGCATGTTGAATTCATACATATGTCAATCTCTTTGCTACTAGCAGATTCTTAATTAAATTATACACGTACCATATTTACTTGAATATGATCATCAAGGGCATGCCAAATACAGTACAGGGGAATTAGAGTATAATCACCATTTGGGTGAGAGCTAAACTGTTCAGGCTGGTTGTTTAGTATGGCCAAAGAAAACCAAAGTGACTAAGTCTATGAGACAAGCTATTTTATTTGTAAATAGTATGTGTGTATGTTCTGCCTGAATTGTCTGTTTCAAGAAGGGAAAAAAAAAAAAAAAAAAAAAAAAAAAAAAAAAAAAAAACAGAATTTCTAGGAAGAAAACCCTGCCAACCTTTGTATGTGACTACTAATATATACAGATACTACACAGGACAGAAACAGATAATGATGCACTGGAGGTTTCTCAACTACTTAGCAAATAAACTTGCTGCTTTACTAGCCTGTTCATACCTAAACAGAGTCTGAGTATAGTAGTAGTACATGGGAAACACCGTTGAAGTCAGGCAGCAGGAACATGAATCTGTGTGTTTTCTTTATGGGAAATATGTTCTTGACTATTTCATCCCACAGATGCTGCCATGTCCTACTTGTTAATAACAGAATAACATTAATAGAAATTCTCATAGAAAGGCTTAGACGTTGGTTAAACATGGTTATTAAATAATTTAAGGAATTTATAACGTACATAGGATATAAATTAAATTAAACTTTAATCTATATTTCCAATATTTCGGCAACGTCATGTTTCAATCTTTACAGGAACTTAAAATAAAGACGTGCAAGTAGACACTACACGCAGTAAATGAGGACGAAGCAGGAAGCTATTTTTCTCCTAAAAGTCCTGGTGGTGCCACCTAGCGGGCTATGTAGGTATTCTTGGCCGTTAGGCTAATGGTCTTCTGATGTAAGTCTCCCAAATTTGGGGCAGTCTCATGCAACCAAATTTGTTGAGGTTTGGACTGTTTCCTAGGGCTGAGGCTGATTCCATGAATAGCCTTTCAAATTTGAATTTGCTACGGTGTATTACCGTGGCTTTCTTCCACCGTATTCTGTGGCGTGTATCCAGAGCATGGTCTGCAAGACCAGAGTGGCTGTACAGGTGAAACCGGATGCAGTCCTTGTGTTCTGAAATTCTGATATTTGCTGTCATGCCTGTTTGGCCAAAGTAGGACAACTTACAGCTGCAAGGGACCAGGTAGGTCTAGGGGAAGTGGTTGGTCTTTAGTGGACTTATCTGTTCAAATGGCAATGCCCTAACCACAGAACTAAACCATATCCTCAACACTTTCTCAGCCAATGGCAACCCCCCAAAAAAATCCAAAAAAAAAATAATTAAAACAAGTAAACCACAACCCCCCCCCCCCCCTTCACAACAAGGATTACTCTAAATCCATTACCTTTCCCTACATCCGAGGCACCTCGGAAAAAATTACCAAAATCCTAAAAAAAACATGACTTGACCTCGTATTACAGACCATATATCAAATTGATGTCCCTTAACCATTCCACTAAAGACCAACCACTTCCCCTAGACCTACCTGGTGTTTACCAGGTCCAATGCAGCTGTAAGCTGTCCTACTTTGGCCAAACAGGCAGGACAGCAAATATCAGAATTTCAGAACAGAAGGACTACATCCAGTTTCACCAGTACAGCCACTCGGGTCTTGCAAACCATGTTCTGGATACACGCCACAGAATACGGTGGAAGAAAGCCAAGGTAATACACTGTAGTAAATTCAAATTTGAAAGGCCATTCATGGAATCAGCCTCAGCCCTAAGAAACAGTCCAAACCTCAACAAATTTGGTTGCATGAGACTGCCTCAAATTTGGGAGACTTACATCAGAAGCCCTTCAGCCGAACAGCAAAGAATACCAACACTGCCTGCTAGGGGGCACCATCAGGACTTTTAGGAGAAACAATAGATTCCTGCTTTGTCCTCATTTACTGTGTGTAGTGCCTGCACACATGTGTCTTTATTTTAAGTTCCTGTGAAGATGGCAACGTGACATTGCTGAAATATTGGAAATATAGATTAAAGTTTAATTTATATCCTGTGTACGTTGTAAATTCCTTAAATTATTTAATAAGCAACATTAATAGAAGTAAAATTGAAATAATTCAAACAAAAATCATAACCCCATACAAAAAATAAATAAATAATAAAATAAAAAAAATCTAAGCCAGATTCCCACATCCACCACCTTAACACTGAAATAAACAATTCACAATCACTCAGAAACAGCCCTTTACCCCCTTAAATATTAATCGCACAAACATGATGGAAAAACTTACATGTCAGTGATGAAAGTGGAGTGAGAAACAATAGGAGAAGCAACAGTAACACTTTTCTTGAAAAACTGGATGTTGTATTAGGTTGGCAAATAAGTTCATTCGGTTTATGCATTAGTACAAGTTTATACCGCTTCGCTTGTCACTATTGTTGCATTACTGCTCAAAGTTATTGCGCAGTTGAAAGGCGACATTTCACATAACCTTTCAGTGAATTTTCATTCGGCCTACTTCAGTTGCGTGTGTGTAACATATTTTTAGAAATGGAAGGAAATAACATACATTACCACCATATTTTGCTTTTTTATTTCAAAAAAGACAAATGAGCTGCGGAGACCCATAAAAAAATATGCAGCGTATATGGGGATGGTGCCTTAACAGAATGCGTATGCCAAATTCCGTTCTGGAGATTTCAATGTTAGTGATGCGCCTCGCACTGGTCGCCCGACCGAGGTTGACTCGAGTGTTGTGAAGGATATCGTCGACAAAAATCCGTCACAAACAGTGCGGGAGATTGCTGCAGTACTGAACATATCCCATACCAGCGTTGAAAACCATTTGCAAAAGATGGGTTATGTTTCAAAACTCAATGTTTGGGTGCCACATGAATTGACTGAGGCCAATATGACTGCTCTCATAAACCTGTGTGCGCTGCTACGTTGCCAAGAAAACGACCCATTTTTGAAGCGGATGATTATGGGAGATGAAAAATGGGTCGTGTACGTAAAAGATCATTGGGGGGGGGGGGGGGTCACAAGAGCGAACCGCCACAAACAACCTCGAGAGCAGGATTGCACCCAAAGAAGATCATGCTCTCTGTGTGTGGTATGATTATAAAGGTGTTGTCCACTATGAGGTGTTACCATCAGGCAGAATGATTGATTTAACTGTCTATTGCTCACAGTTAACGCGACTGGCTCTCGTGCAATTAGCACAAAACATCCTGAATTGGCAAATTGGAAAGGAGTTGTCTTTCACCACGACAACACCAGACCCCACACATTGTTAACAACATGGTTAGTAAATTGTTATGTCTTGGCTGGGATGTTTTGCCGAATCTTCCGTATTCACTGACCTGGCACCTTCCGATTACCACTTATTCTGATCGTTGCAGAATTTTCGGAACGGGAAAACCTTCACTAATGAGGAGGCTGTCAAAAGACACCTGGATCAGTTTTTCGCCAGTAAACCTCAGGAGTTTTACAAACGCGGCATAATAAAGTTGGTGGACAGATGGCAAGAGGTCATTGATAAAGTGAGTCAATATGCAACTGACTAGTATGTATTATATATATTAAATAAAATGTGTTTCATTCCACTCTGAACAACCGAATGAGGTTATTTGCCAACCCAACAGTTATTGAGAAACACTTCATCAGGAAGGGTGTTCTAGAGCAGAGCAATTTTTTGTGACCCCAAATGGGGTTGCAAAAAATTTGGCAACAGTAAAAGGTTTCTGTTTTCGTGGCTATTGTTTGTAATTCTTTATATAAATGGTAAAATTATATGTATACCAAAGAATTGTTTTAAAATAAATTTCTTTATGATTCATTATCAGTAAATGTTTGATTTGTATACCTATTTTATATACCCAGGGTTGCGTAAAAATTTCTTGGGTGAAAAGGGGTCATGAGTGGAAAAAGTTTAAGAAACACTGTTCTAGAGAATGGAAGAAGACAGAATAAAAAGGAAGAGCAGGCTAGTGTGTTTGCACAAACCTGCTTTTTGATGATTGTTAATAGATGATCTCTAAAAATTCTTGATGCTCTTTTTTGGACTACATCAAGGATTTTTAGAGAAGATTTTGGTATATCGCTCCAATCAGGTGAACATCATTCTAAGCTTCGGTAGATAGATTTGTACAGAGTTAATGGCTGGATGGGAGAAACGTAGCATCCTAAGAAGAATAGGATGACTTGTCTTTTAACAGCTCAAGAAACTAATTGATAAAATGTGTTTATGACATAGAAAGGCTACAGATAAATCAGTCAACCTCATGATGATCTTTTCATTACTGAATGCAGGAGAAAGATAAGTTGGGATCATTTTTTTTTTTTTTTCAAGAAAGAAAGCAAGTCTGCATTTTGGTAGCATTGAAGATTATCCTTGTTTCACTAAAGAATGTTATGGAAATTGATATTTAAGGCAAGTTGTTGAAGATCTTGAAGTATGGATTTGATGGAGAAGTTCAAAGAGAGGAAGCCATCCACTAGGGAGATGAATTTCAGTGGAAAGAGATCTGATAACAGGGCAGAAGGCAGATTTGTCCAAGCCATTTCAAAGAATGTGTTCAGTAGTGGGTGACATAGTTTAAGAGATCTGCCGTGAATCTAGAGTGGCAAACCCATACTAGTTGTAACAGATTAACTGACAGGACTCTAATAGTGATCCCTGCTCCCATTTTTTTTTTTTTTGGAATATGATGGATGCATGCTTACATGTCTAGATAACTGCATGCTAAGTATAAGAGCACAGAGACAATACAGGAGAAGTGTTAGTTATGGACCATAACCTCTGAGTATAACCTGGAAGAGACAATCAGGAGCAGAAATCTTTTTGTTATCTGATATGTTCTTTAATATTCTTCTGATGTCTTGTCTCTGTGCTCTTATACTTAGCATGAAGTTATCTAGACATGTAAGCATGCATCCATCATATTCCAAAAAAAAAAGGGGCAGGGATTCGACCTCAGAAAATGCAATACTCTTTCTGATATAAGAAGCAATGATTTGCTTAGCCATCTACATAGGAGACAGAAGAGAAATAATGCTAGGAAGTTGCTTTATTTTTAGATACTGTAACAGTGATGCAATTTGAATAACAGAGAGAGAGAGAGAGAGAGAGAGAGAGAGAGAAGTGGAAGCACAGGCAAAAAGAAGTTGTATCTGATGGCCCTTTGCAAGAGTGAAAAAGCAAGAGTGACATCTGGACAAGAAAGTTTTCTGCTGTCCACCCTTTAAATCAGATTTGGATTTACTACTGTTGTTTTGCATTTGAAGCATGCTTTGGTGAAGGCTGAGAATGAATTTAGTGTTCTTCACAAGCCACTCAGTAGTATGATTTTTTCTTTTTTCTTTTTTTTAAATGTTAAACCATAGCAGACTGTTAGTTGCAAAATGGAAACACTATTCACTTGGCAGCTCAGGCAAGAATTACCTGCTAAAATAATTCTCAACTAATCCTGGACTTAGACTGCAGAAAAAAAACTTTGAAATTATATTCTAGACTATAGATCTAATTTCTTTACACTCAATACTTGATCTCTGAAATGTTGCAAGAGGAATGTAATTTCTAAATTCCCATTCATTTGACACATATTTATACAATCTTTAATAATTTAGCCATTACTAACTGTATATTTGGAATAAAGTTATAATAAAGCAAAATCACCTTATTATTGAGTGTGTAGCCATTATAAACTGCTCACTAGTCATAGGACTATAACTCATATGCTTGCTCTTTGTTTGTACGTGGATGTACTTTTCGTGAGCCACTCGCAATCGGTACATGCCACTGGTGTCACTGCCTGTCTGTAGGGCTATTTTTAGAACAAAATTTTCAGGTATTAAATATTACATACATAGTAAATAAAAACAAAACAATTGCAATAAATATTAACTCATTTCAAAAATTAAAGAAAATTCTTCTAATCAACATAACTGGAAAGAAGAATAATGTAGAATTTCAGAGGAGTGATAAAATGTTCATAGGCACACCTTATGAGTGTAATACTGGTATTAAAAATATTAAATGGTTTCATATTTTACTTGTTAAATGTGTTATCACAACATAATTATAGGAGGGGAGGGGACTAGGAAAACATCATTATAGAGATTCTTCTGTAAAAACTCACATAATTACAATTTGCTTATTGTGTTCATTTTTTTTACATTATCATATATACTGAGTGTAAATTTCATAAACGGAATTTAAGTTTTGCAATATGATAAAACTTATCTTTTTTTAAAGATTTATTAAGAGTTAAATAGCTCATTGTAATATTGTAATCCTTAGGGAGTTACATGGGGGGGGGGGGGATTCTGATAAACACCTAGAACAAAAATGACATTAAAGATTACTTAAGTATAAAGAGCTAATAAGCTTCATTTCGGCAATGAAAACGTTACTTAAATTAAGGGGATATTAAATCCCACATAGTTTTAAAACCGAATAAGAAACTCAAAGATTGGCATCAGAGATCAGAGAGTTTCTTGCCGAATATAGTAAACTATAAAGTATCAGCGGACACTAGCGTTAGCAAATGCAAGTGATCCTAGTACGTAGTACTACATAGTGAATATGTAGTACGTAGTACTACGTACTACATATTCAGAATAGCGATCTGAACTTCTTCCTCCACCTTTGCAACGAGTTGCCCAGTATTGTACTACGTACTAGGATCACTTGCATTTGCTAACGCTAGTGTCCGCCGATACTTTATAGTTTACTATATTCGGCAAGAAACTCTCTGATCTCTGATTCCAATCTTTGAGTTTCTTATTCGGTTTTAAAACTATGTGGGATTTAATATCCCCTTAATTTAAGTGACATTAAAGATGATGCAGCCACAAGAAAAAGCATACTAGTAATAGAGCTTTGAAGGTAGTTTATGTTTTTATATTCTTATATCTTCATATGTTCTTTCTTGTAGTTATATCTGTTGCTTTAATATCATTTTTGTTCTAGCGTTCATCAGAACTTTCCAGACCTCCCCCACCCATATCTTATTTCATGTCTATTTATTAGCGTCATTCAGTTCTTGGCCTAACAATGAAAAAACAAATTTATAATTTTAAAATTATTTTTATTTTTCAACATATTCTCCCTTAAGACTAATACATTTATTCCAGCACCGTTATCCCATCCCTGTAGTGGTTTTCAGTAAGATCTGCAAAATACCCCTCTACAGCAATAATCACCTCTTGATTCGAAGAAAAACGCTGACCAGCGAGGAAGAGTTTTAATTTTGGGAAGAGATAGAAGTCAGAGGAAGCCAAATCTGGGGAATAGGGTGGATGTTCCAACAATTCATAGTGTAGATCCCTTAATTTTCCCATTGCCAAAACATCTTTGTGGACAGGTGCATTTGTCCTTATGAAAGATGATTTTTTTCTTCTGCAAACCGGGTCTTTTCTTACAAATTTTTTTGTCTAGTCTGGTTAAAAGATTGGAATAATATTCCCTGGTTATTGTTTTACCCTTTTCAAGATAATTAATAAACAAAATGCCTTTAGCATCCCAAAACACCAATGCCATGACCTTTCCTACTGATGGAACTGACTTCTTTGGCACTGATTCTGGTGTGTAATGGTGAATCCAATTCACCATTACACACCAGAAGTCTCATCCATAGTAATAAATCGATACAGAAAATCAGTTTTATTCTTGTTAAAACGCTCCAAGCACTGTTGAGAGATTTTCATGCGAGTGCGTTTTTGATCTGCTGTAAGCAAGCGCAGCACACATCTTGTGCAAAGCTTTTTCACTTGCAATTCTTCATGCAAAATATATCCTACACTTTCTTTTGAAATGCCTATAGGCTCAGCAATTTCATGCACTTTGACTCGCCGGTCATCCAATACCATATTGTGCACCTGATCAATGATTTATGATGTTGTTACACTTTTTTTGGAAGTCCTTCACGTGGATCATCTTCAAGGCTGGTATGGCCACATTTCAACTCAGCAGCCCATTTCTTAATTGTCAAAAACAAAGGAGAAGAGTGCCCATAAACTTTTATGAACTTAGAATTAATTTCTTTTGCCATTAAACCTTCTTTTACAAAGAATTTTATAACCGCACAATATTCAATTTTATCCATTTCAAGGGATACAGACAACACCTTTGCTTCAGACAGCTGTATAAAGCAAACTACTTGATAGAATGACTTGCAATTTCACATGGATGCTTATGACAGATGTATCAACTTAGAAAAAAAAATCTTGCCAATAGTGTTCCGATCTATGGTCGAGGAAGAGAACTTTTCAGACCACCCTCGTATAATAAAATTAGTGTGCTAACTGAAGCCATGATGCCACTTGAGCTTTGCTTTAAATCATTGCAATGAGCATGCGTGCTAGTTGCAAGTTTGGGAACATAGGCACTTGAAAACGGGAATACTGGAAAAAGTGAGAGAGAGAGAGCATGAAAGAAAAACTGCCAATTCAATGATCTTAGAAATTATTTCATATGAATCTTCATTTACTTTCCAAGAAAGAACTGTAAAGTTAATATTGAAAGAAATACAAGATATCATCAAGCCTTTATATATCAGTGAGCATGCTATATGCTCAAATTATTATTACCATCAGATATCCACGGAGTCAGAAGCCACCATGTGAGGTACCTACTCACACAAAGCTCATCAAATCATGCATTAAACTTGTTCAATGTGTCCGCATTCACAACACTCTTGGCAATGTAATCCACTCACCAACCACTCTCCGTGCAAAGAACATATCCTCAATCCTTTGCTCACTCTCCCCCCCCCCCCTTTACAGTTTCCAGGGATGTCTCTTGTTCTACCCTCCTTCCATTTTATGAAAAATTTCTTCCACGTTAACCTGGTGACAACCCCTGACAAACTTATATGTATCAATCATACCTATTTATGAAGCTTTGCAAATTACATTCCCTTGATCTGTGTTCATCGCCCACATTGTAGAGACCAGTTACCACCTTTGTGAATCTTCTCTGAACCCATTTTTTTCTAACATATCCTCATCCTAATAAAAAACCAGATGATGTAATCTGTGCACAATAATCCATATGAGACTAGATCAAGGCATTCTACAACTGAACAATAACTTCTTTATTGCACAAATTGTGCAATGTGGTCTCTAAACCTCAGTTCCTTATCCACAACCACTCCGAGATCTCTCCTCAACCTCCTTCAAAAGCTTTCCCATCAAGTGTATACTTTACATTCGATTGTTGTTTATCAAATTTCAGAACCTTACACAACAAACATATAACATCTCAATGTTCTCCTCAACTTAACATCATCTAAAACAACTAGTGCATATCTCCAGTTAAACCCATTCCAATATCATTAACATGGGATATTGAGATGGGAGTGCAGAATCTTTTGATTCTACACTCCCATCTATAACATTCTGATAACTGACATCCAGTCATTGCCAAGTCACTTGTCTGTATTCCAATCCTACTGTTTCTATTTTCTCATGTAGCAGATGTATGACCATTCACAAGTATATTAAATGCAATGTTAGTGCATATTAAGTAGTAATATGGACTAACATTGCATTTATATACTTGTGAATGTTAATACATATTAACCATGCTACCGGCCAAGACGTCTATAGACATCAAGGTTATCATGGATGCGAAGTGCATATTAAAATTGTAATACCATTGATATTACATTGAAATATATGATGGATACGAAGAGTATGAGGATGCATATTTGATCCACAATGGCCAGTTTATGTGGTTGAGTAGTAGCTTTTGATTTAGCACTTCAGAATACACATACTTATTCATTTTATGAGCACTACTGTTCTTAATAAATATGCTATAATTTAAAGCAAGTATGTGTATTCTGAAGTGCTAAATCAAAAACTTTTGCAAAATTTAAGTATACCACTGTATATGCATTTCCCCTGTCTAATATGCTTATTACTTTGTTATAGTACATAAGCAAGTATGTAAATACATATAATACTGCTGTTATCAACCCATTTCCATATTCTAGTTCTCACTAATCTCTCTAATAAGTTAACCACAACTCCAGATATGTAGATTGGCCTATAATTTGTAGTCACATCCTTATCACCACCTTTATGCAGTGCAACAATTTTACCTTCTTTACATGGGATGACGTGCTGTTGTACACCTCTTATTTAACATGCATGCTAATACTACTGCCAACTCTCTGGAACATCTGCTTAAGATAGTGTTATGTCATCAAATCCTATTGCCTTATTGATATCAAGCTTATTTATTTCCTCGTGTACCTCCTGCTCACTCACAATTAAGCCAACCTTTCTTATTTCCTCATGATTTCACATTGATGAGGATGAGACACTCTTATGAATTCTCCATTGAATAGCTCAACTATGTCCTCTGCAGCAGTTACCATTCCACCAGCTTCATCTATTAACATCTTACCATAATCATTCTTCCTTCTGCTTGTCACATATCAAGAAAATCCTCTAGTATTTTGCATGATTTGCTAATTTTGCTCATACTGTACTTTGCTGTCCTTACCAAATGAGTCACCCTCCTGAACTGCTCTTTATACTCCTCATGATATTAAATGTTAACATTATTCATCTTGTGCTACTCTACAGTAACAAATACATTCCCACAGTGATGTGGTAAAACATGTCTTTGGTCATAATAAATTTAGTTTAATCCTTTATCCAAGTGTGAGCAAACAAAGTTTGCGCCTGAAAGTATCTTCAGGACTGGGGTAAGGTGGTACAACACCAGGGCAACTCCTTGCAAAGGTGGAGCAAGCTAACATCCACCTTTGCAAGGAGCTGCCCTGGTGTTGTACCACCTTACCCCGGTCCTGAAGTTACTTTCAGGCGCAAACTTTGTTTGCTCACACTTGGATAAAGGATTAAACTAAATTTATTATATTCTAACCAAGTAAAAAATAAACTTTCAACATCTTTCTCTAAATCCACAGTAATTTATTAAAAAGGTGGCTCACCAATTGGCAACTCCTATAGGTAGAGATGACCTTGCTAATGCTTCTGGCTGGTATCTCCACTTGGGCCTGGCTCCCACTGAAGAGACCTCAATAAAGGTCGAAACTAGTCTGGGTAGTGGCCCTTCCCTTAATGCATAACATTATACATTATACATATCTGCAAGGAGATACTGAGATAGGAGTGATGTTAGCTTGCTCCACCTTTGCAAGGAGTTGCACTAGTGTTGTACCACCTTACCCCAGTCCTGAAGATAGTTTCAGGCACAAACTTTGTTTGCTCACACTTGGATAAAGGATTAAACTAAATTTATTATATTCTAACCAAGTGAAAAATAAACTTTCAACATGTCTTGGTCAGTTTCCACACAGCATTTATCTCCCTCCTGCTTGACTCCTAGTTCCATGCCATAGCTCCAACCTATCTCCCAAGCTTCTGTAATCACTGGCCTTGTAGTTCCATATATATTCTTTCCTCACAGACGTCTTCACATGGTTGGCCACTACTCAAGTGATCCCTGCATGGCACTCTCACCAATTGGGATAAATGTGACATCCCAATTCACAAACCACAAACTAAAATGAAATGATTAGATCTAAGACTCTTGATCCTCACGTACCCTCCCTTACTACCGCTTAAGATAGTTATTTCTCAAGAACTCAAGAAATTCGTTTTACTTATACCCAAATGCTTATACCCTATATCTTCATTCCATTCTATATTGCCATAATTAAAATCACCCATAATAATTACCCTTCCCTCGTTAACTAACCGAAGTTGCTTATACATTTCTTCACCACCATCTACATTCCCTGGCCTACAGCAGAATCTGACTAGATATCTCTTCCCATCGATCTTCACCTCACACCATACAGACTCAAAATGATTGTCACTACTTTTCTCTCGCATCTTCACTTTGTGCAGACCTAATTCACATGCTATCATCAACAGCACTAACCCCATCCTCTCTATCCTCACAAAAAAAAAAAAAAAACACCATACCCTTCCATTTCTATTCTCAGCAGAATATCATCAATACCCAACCATGTTTCATTTATTTCAACAATTTTGGAGTCATTAAACTCAATCAGGAAAATCAATTCATCTCCCTTATTTCTGATGCTCCAAGCATTTGTAAATAAGCACCATAATGTTTGGTCTATAACCAGTCCTAACCGTGACACTTGGTTGTGATTTTCCCACACTTACCCGTTTCTGAATTGCCTTTATCACCACTTATCTTACACATCTCAGACTCAACTATTCCCTACCCTTACACCCTAGGCCATCTTATTCTTATGCTAACCATCCCCATATGAACATTTACTACTACTTCCAGCATCCTATACTGTGTCTACTTGTCTGCCCCGACCCCCCCCCTTTTTTCCTTGTCCATCTTTATTCTTGTTCTCTCATTATAATCTCTCTCTCACTACTACTACTATTCTCATTTACACCCATTTCAATCTCACCAGTTTCTCTCTTCTGATCTTTCACTTTACCTCTTACTTCAAGTGCTCTCTTGCTTACATCACTCACTGCACCTCTTTCTAGCAAGTCCTTCTAGCTGATGCACATTAAATCCATTTAAATGCAACCTGTCACTTTAGTACAAATCCATCCTTCTCTCAAATGCATCCCACACATTCACAAATTCCACTACTTTCTCCTCACACAGCTTTTCCAACATATTATTCAAGATTTGTGCTCTCAGTCTCAAATAGATCAATATCATTGACATACCTTGACAATACACTGACTACCTTTCATGCCATACTGTTAACCTTCCTTCCCTAATAACCTCCTGATATATCTATCCTCACATTCTCCTTATGTCCAAAAAAAAGTCATTTTTTCCAACAATCACTTGCTCGTCTGCTTCTCATATCCAACAACATAACAGTTATCCTGCTAATTCACCCTCCTGGAAAACACACTGTGTGGAATCTCTCAATTACTACACCTCTAATAATGGAATCTCCAAACATCGCTATTCTAAAGTCATCACCTTTATTTCACTGCTTTTCTTCATGCTATCTTTTTTTTTTTACATTCTTTCATTCTTATCCACCAAACATATTATCTCAGTGTGCATATTTTTCACTCACTTCTCATTCTGATCAACACTTTCACTTTCAAGTCTTCATTCTGGCAGCTGCATCTGTCAATTTGCCATTCGTTTTTTTTTTTTTTTTTTTTGGTTTCTTCAATCCTTCATTTGCTTCCACAGTATCACTCACTTTCATTTCATCAGCCATACTTTCTATCATTTTCTGCTTTCTTGCTTTTGTTCCATGATTCATACAGTCTTTTGTTCCACCAGTCAGATTTGCATTTACTAATAACTTGTTGTCCAATAGAATATCACATTTTCAACATATCCACACCATCTCTCACCTTCTGTTCAGTCTCTCCACATTCCACCACATATACACGTTGCACCGGTGACAATAAATCATTCTCAAAAAGTACATGCCATTAATTACATCTGCTAAGCTATGAAAAATACACAAAATAATGCCAAAATGCAATCAAAATCACTAATTTGCCATTCGTTTTTTTTTTTTTTTTTTGGTTTCTTCAATCCTTCATTTGCTTCCACAGTATCACTCACTTTCATTTCATCAGCCATACTTTCTATCATTTTCTGCTTTCTTGCTTTTGTTCCATGATTCATACAGTCTTTTGTTCCACCAGTCAGATTTGCATTTACTAATAACTTGTTGTCCAATAGAATATCACATTTTCAACATATCCACACCATCTCTCACCTTCTGTTCAGTCTCTCCACATTCCACCACATATACACGTTGCACCGGTGACAATAAATCATTCTCAAAAAGTACATGCCATTAATTACATCTGCTAAGCTATGAAAAATACACAAAATAATGCCAAAATGCAATCAAAATCACTAATTACTACAAAAATAAAAGATTTTCAACAACAGACTTTTAAGGGCCTTTCACTAAGTGGCCTTCTAGAAGAAATGGGAAATAAGAAGAAGATACTCCATAAAGCATAACAAAATCTAACATAAATTCATTTTAGAGATTACAGACTTTACAACCGTGTTATAAATAACTATTTTAATTTCCCGATGTTTCGACCTACATATTAAAGTCATCATCTGGAGTATATATTATTCAACCTGTGAGATTCTTATCAACCACCCCAATCTGAACAATAATGATGGTCTAAAAATCCCAAGCATATGGAAGGCACATAATCTACCCACAGAACCTTTCTCCCTAAGAGTTAACTATATACTGTAGATAATCCAGAATCCTAAATCTAATATAACAATTGTAATGTTAAAAATAGGACATTGTTACTGTAAAAAAAAATTATCTATAAGAAAGAATGTTTCTCTCATGTTATCTTAAATAGAATTTAGCTTTGATGTAGTTTCTAAATAATTAATTAATTTGTAATTTTATCTGTATTTTTATTTTTTTTTCACTAGAGGTCATGCCAATAGAATAACTGGTGATCAAATCATTGTTTCTTTAGCTTACCGTGTGAAATGTAACTCAGCTTGTCTTGCATATTTGTATATACTCCAGATGATGACCTTAATATGAAGGTCGAAATGTAGAGAAATTAAAATAGTTATTTATAACATGGCTGTAAAGTCCATAATTTCTAAAATGAATGCTGATCACCGTGCAACACTAAAAGAAAGAACTACCATAAAATTCTTTTCTGTGGAATTGCCTTTGGAACGTATCAATTAAATGTTGTGCCCTATAATCAAAGCGATTATCTTCACTTCAGAAAACGAAAGAAAGATGTTTTTCATCAAACTTACTTGTTAGAAGATGATACATGTAAGTATAATAGTCGAGAGAGATCTTCAAATTCTTTTATCGTGATCTAAGGAATCTGAGAGTCAAGGCAGATTGAATGAATGAATATTAAAAATAAATATAATAATAAAATAAAGGAAGAGGCTGGTGAAGAGATTTTTTTATGTTTATACAAGGCAGTCTCATTTTAGGAAGGGGGTTAGGTTCCCAGTTCACTGTTGGTAAAGTGAATCATTTGTAAATTGAGGTAAAATTATCATGTATTATATTTAAACGAAACTGGTTCCTTCACAATACAAATGACTCTTTTACACCAGCTTCTTCATTTATTTCATTAAACAAGGACTTTGTCTTGTTCATGATTACTGCTTGAGTTACAGGAATTTGTTTTCATTCATATCATCAATCGACAGCACTAATACTTTTTCATTTTTTTTCATTACTTCACACCTTGAACATGATGTTCTTCACATTTTTGCATTAACAATTCCAGCATGTGAATGCTTTATCTTATCTGCATGTTTACTATTGTTGAAACTGTAGATGTTAATTTTACACATCATAGTAACTATAATAAATTTAGTTTAATCCTTTATCCAAGTGTGAGCAAACAAAGTTTACGCCTGAAAGTATCTTCAGGACTGGGGTAAGGTAGTACAACACCGGGCTACTCGTTGCAAAGGTGGACCAAGCTAACATCACTCCTATCTCAGTATCTCCCATAATGCAAAACACATCTCCTTGCAGATATGTATAATGTATAATGTTATGCATTAAGAGGAGGACCACTACCCAGACCAGTTTCGACCTTTATTGGGGTCTCTTCAGTGGGAGCCAGGCCCAGATGTGGAGATACCAGGCAGAAGCAATAGCAAGGTCATCTCTACCTATAGGAGTTGCCCAAAGGTGTGCCACCTTTTTATTAAATTACTCTGGATTTAGAGAAAGATGTTGAAAGTTTATTTTACATAAACTTTCTTATGCAAAAATTTATTTATTATGTCTAACCATAAACTTGGTTAGACATAATAAATTTAGTTTAATCCTTTATCCAAGTGTGAGCAAACAAAGTTTGTGCCTGACAGTATCTTCAGGACTGGGGTAAGGTAGTATAACACCGGGCAACTCAGTATCTCCCATAATGCAACTTTGTTTGCTCACACTTGGATAAAGGATTAAACTAAATTTATTATAGTCTAACCAAGTCAAAAATAAACTTTCAACCATCTTTCTCTAAATCCAGAGTAATTTAATAAAAAAGGTGGCACACCTTTGGGCAACTCCTATAGGTAGAGCTGACCTTGCTATTGCTTCTGCCTGGTATCTCCACGTCTGGGCCTGGCTCCCACTGAAGAGACCTCAATAAGGTCGAAAGTAGATGTGTTTTGCATTATGGAGAGATACTGAGATAGGAGTGATGTTAGCTTGCTCCACCTTTGCAACGAGTTGCCCAGTGTTGTACTATCTTACTCCAGTCCTGAAGATACTTTCAGGCGCAAACTTTGTTTGCTCACACTTGGATAAAAGATTAAACTAAATTTATTATAGTCTAACCAAGTGAAAAATAAACTTTCAAAATCATAGTAACTCTCACCTGATTCTATATGTTGAATCACATCTATTTCTTCCACAATGGTAAGTGATTTTCTGCTTTTTCATGCTGAGGATGACATTATTATTATTATGTAACACCTCCAGGGAGTTCAAAGACTCATTGAGGGAGGGCACCTACTCTACAACTCTCCGTTACTCTTGAGTTACAGGAATTTGTTTTCATTCATATCATCAATCGACAACACTAATACTTTTTCCATTTTTTTTTTCATTACTTCACACCTTGAACATGATGTTCTTGACATTTTTGCATTAACAATTCCAGCAGGTGAATGCTTTATCTTATCTGCATGTTTACTATTGTTGAAACTGTAGGAGTTAATTTTACACATCATAGTAACTCTCGCCTGATTCTATATGTTGAATCACATCTATTTCTTCCACAATGGTAAGTGATTTTCTTCTTTTTCATGCTGAGGATGACATTATTATTATTATGTAACACCTCCAGGGAGTTCAAAGACTCATCGAAGGAGGGCACCTATTCTACAACTCTCCGTCTCCACCAACTACCCTCACCTACACCAACACCATCTAATGCCAACCATCACCACTAATATTTTCACAGACAATCACAAACATCCATGCCTACGACGGGATTCGAACCAGCAGCCTTTTGACTGGAGAATGGATATGCTAACCACTCGGCCAACGGACATCAAACTGACTTTATATTTATATAACATTTTAATTTATTGTTTAAATACTAATGTTAGTAAAATTTTCATAGCAGTCCTTACAACGTGGTTCACGGCCACATTGTAAGGACCAAAACGAAAACAAACTGTTTTGTAATCTCTACCCTCAATGCCACAGAATATTTTAAAAAAATTAATTTTGAAATGCTTGTTCATTTGAATCTTCACGAATAGAGAAAACATAAAATGAGTCCTTTTTCTGTATTTATTATATATCTGCTGTACAAAAAATTAACCACACCCAACATGGATTGAATCGAAATATCAATGATCTGATTAGACTTGATCTTATTGCAGCCAATAGAGGTTAATAATAAGTATTCAGTAAATAAGAAAGTGTGTTATACTCAGTGTGTTATATTGTAATTCCTGTAGTGCAAATAAAGCATGGACAAGTTTTACCATTTAGGACAGCATTATATTTCTCTCTGAATTAAAAAGTTTCCAATCAACAGTTGTAAGAAGCATTACATGATTTGAATATCTTCTGGGGATGTTAAACAGGTTGCTCAGGATACCACAATGACTCAAACAAAAGAGAAAATATGTTATTTTCAACTCATAAGCTGACACATTTAAAAAACTATTTAAAAAAAATCTCAGATGTAGGAGTGATGCTGTAGTGTCTACTTACTGTTCATAGGATTGATCTATACTGCTTGGAAGAACACGATAATATGCAGAACAAACAGCGGTGGCACCCACCTTAATAAGGTGTAGGACCACCTTTAGCAGTGATGACCACAGCAATCCTACAGGGTATATTTTCCACAAGAGCACAATAGTGATCAATGGGAATTGTGGACAATTCTTCCTGTAGGCATACAAATGAGGTCCTGGACTGTTGTGAGGGGGACTTCCCATGACCTCATCCGACACTCCAGTTTATCCCAGATCTCAACCATAGGGTTAAGATCAGAGATCTCCGGAGGATTCAAATGTGGTGATGTACATGTCCACAAATGTTATCATGAAGTTATAGCAGTAGCCTTATGATATGGTGCACTGTCTTGCATGAATGAAACAATGGTCAGTTTCATAGAAATGCCACGAAGTAGGATGCATTGCAATGTCCAGAATGTTCAGATACCTCTCGGAGTTCAATGTTCGTGTCACCACAAACAAGGAAAAAAAGGACCATACAATCACACCACCACCTCCAAATTTCATAGTTGGGGTTATGCATTCTAGTAAGAGATGCTCACCAGGCATCAGACACACTGCATTCATCCATCCATCTGCTCTACCAAGTAGGCGGACAGGTGTGGGTATGATTCTCGTTCCATTGTACATACTTTTTGCACCATAGAAGACAATGCTGAATGTTGGTTCAGGTAATGTGTAGCTTGTATATTGCAGTTCCACCATGGAAACCCATGTTGTGAGTCTCGGTTCTGAATGTTTTGGTGTATATTCATGCTCCAGTCGATGCATTCAACTGTATGGCAAAGAATGGCAGTTTTTACATATTATCCTTCGCAGCACCCTATGGTCACATTCAGTGAGTATGGTGGGTTATCCGCTGTGGGTAGCACTTGCAGTTGACTCCCTGTGCTTCCATCTCAGTATGGTATCACTGATTTGTTGACTTGGGATGGCCCAATCTGTCGACAATTTGCTGAACAGATAAGCCTTCAACATGGCATCCTATCACAATGCTTCTTGCAAACTCTGTCAGTTCCCGTCTCGAAGACATTTCACCCGGACACAGTTGAACTGACTTGGGAGCATCATATTCCAATATTTATACCAGCTACAAACATATGACCTGTCACATGGCACCTTGGCAGCTAATTTCTTTTCAAACAGTGTATTTTTGATGCAGAGGGAATGAGTGGGTAGGGAGATATCATTCTGCAGTTATTTGTGCAGCAAAGAAAGACTAGAAGGTTATGGACTAATCTGAACCTTACAATTAGAAAGTTTAAGAGTGGTAAAAAGTCTTTTTGGAGATTAATCTACTTTTTTTTTTAAAATCAGTTAATAGCAGATCAATCATTACCCTCACCACTTTGATGTTCCATTCCATAAAACCTAGAGCACGTTAGTACCAAGAGTGAACTAAGGAATAATAACCCAAGAACTCAGCTATAGAGATAAACCACTGTAATTTTTTCAAGCAATCAATAATTAGAGTAGTGCTTTCACACTTAGCAATAAAAATCGTCTATCTTATTCACATTCACAAACACCCATGCCACAACAAATTCAAACACCTATCAACACCGAGTTAGAAAATTATCAGTTCATGTCAACAGATATACAAATGAAGAATGAAAATTTACCATACTTTGGTAACATACGAGGGTAGCTCCATTAGTTTTTGGTCTGACTAACTTTCAGAGGTGACAGAAAGAAAACAACTGTGTCACTTTTCAAAATAATTTCCCTTTACTTCAACACACTTTTCAGATCTCTGAATTAACATTTCTATGTCCTTGAAAAAAATAGTCTGTACGTTTGTCTGCAAAATGGCCTAAAATTGTATCTTTCACCTCACTGAAATCTGCAAATTTTCTTCCTCACAGGTCTTTCTTCAGTTTCAAGAAGAGGTAGTAGTAGTAGTCACTGGGTGCTAGATCTGGGCCGTAGGGTGGGTATTCAATCTCCTGGAAGCCACAGTCCTTCACTGCAGCCTTCGCAACGATAGCTGTATGGTCTGGAGAATTTGTCATGAAGCATAATATTCTGTATTCACGATGGCATTCCATTCCTTGAAGTCAATCAAGAGAGTTTCCCAGCAATCCCAAAATCTGGTTGCCATGATCTTCTTGGTGGACAGAGTGACCTTGGTTTTTCTCGGCAGTGCTTTGCCTGGTTTGTGCCACTCCATGGATTTCCTTTTGGAAAGAGGATCATAATAAAGGACCATGGTTTCATCCCTGGTGACAATTAATTCCAGCACTTTTCTCCGATTCCCTTGACAAAGCTCTAAAATTTGCAGGAACAGGTCACACGCTGCTCCTGAATTGAAGAGAGAAGTCGGGACACCCACCTTGCACTGACCTTCATCATGTGAAGCTTCTTGTGAATGATGCAAAAGGCAGTTGTTATAGAAAGCCCCAACCTCGCTGATATATCTTTGAGCTTCAGTCATCTGTCATTGATCAACTACTCCTCAACAAGACATCTTCAGTCAATACTTCTACAGGCCAACCATAATGAGGATCATCTTCGATGCTCTCTTCCTAGGCGAAACTGTTCAGCCCATTCCTTCACAGTGGAATATGAAGGAGAAACTTCCCCATAGACATCATACTATCGCTGTTTGATAGCACTTGGAGAAAGCCCTTCTTTGGTGAAAAACTTTATCACAACACAGTTAGTCTAACGAGTGCCTCCAACTGAATGATGCAGGTAGAGAGTTGAAACTGGTACATTAACCGCCCTATAGATGGTTCTGTCTGTCAAACACAGCATTTTAAAACTGGCATGACTTTTGTATGTCTGGCTTGTGGGTTTGGAACTACCTCATATAACTTCAGTTCAGCTTGTTCTGAAGGAATTACAGAGTTAAAAATAAATACAAAACATTTTACTATGCATAGGCAGCTATGTTGGCATCATGTGGAATAACATCAAATAAACAATAATGCAGAAAGATTAGATCAGGCAAGACAAACTGAAAGGCTACTAATAAGTACTTTCTAAATTGCATAGCCTTTATAAACTTACTTTTATTTCCTGCAGAGAATGATGATAAGAAATGTTTGAAATTGCATGAAATCTGGATGACATAGCCCAAAGTTCTGAATGCAAGCTTAAGCTAAAGTTCATTTTTAGAAATGGATGACTTTATAGAACAAAGATGAATAAGTGGAAAGACATTAAATGGTTATTTAGCAGACATCAAAAAAGTTTGCAAACATAATAGCAATTAACTGCAATATTGTTTAGTGCCGTCGGCTATATAATAAAGCAAGTAATTAATAAACAATAGAAAAATCTGTAATTTTTACATGTTCACAGGGCTGTGGCAATTAAATTCGTCATGTGTAGATACAGGTAATTAAGATAACTGTAAACTTACTTTCTTTCAAATGCTGGTTTAATTTATGAAGGTCATTTGGATGACAAAGCTCTTGTACAATGCACCCAACTAGATCTTTATTCAGGTACTGACTATATGTTGATGATACTCCACTATTAGTGAGGAGAAAATAAATAAATAAATAAATACACACACACATACACATAACTTACTATTGATGTTTATTATTATTTTATTTAAAAATTGATAAGTTGTGAAACATAATCATTTAAATACACTTTTGAGGAAATTAGAGTAAACACATGCATTTTTACATTTCACTGTTGTATATCCCCCCCACCACCACCACACACAAACATCTTTAATAATTTTTGTCATATGTTTTTAAGCCTTTAGTTTACAATTTTTGAGGAAGCTGTTCATTTTTTCACGGTGGAACCATATGCACAAATTACAATTAGCTTGTTTTGTATGATCGTTTGAATTTCCCTTTTATAGACAACCACAGATATTCTACCATTAGGCTTAAGAAATTCCCAGGTCACTAAGCAATTAAAAAAAAATTTATTGGTTGGCTGAGTGGCTAGCAATCTTATCTCCAACCAACAGGTTATGTATTTCAGTCCTACTATATGGATTCCAACACGTGTGTTTTTGTCCCCATAAATTCTTTACTATGTATTACTGTATAAATGTTTGCAATAATTTTTAGATGCAAGCGAAATTCAGTGCATAGCATTAAAATAATAAACTTGCTGGTTGGAGGTTGGCAGTGACTTCAAAAAGTTCAGCATTTGGTCTGCAGGAAAGGATTTCTGAGTTATTTAGCCCTTAGCCACCAACAGCACTAATTCACACTAATCTATTTCACACTAAAAGTAGTGTGAAATAGATAAACAGCATTTCACAGATGATTCATATTAAATTAAGCAAATAAATAATGCCATTTTCCCTTCATTGTGAGAGAAATTTCTTGAGTTCAAAACAAGTCAAGAAATTCATTGTCTTGTTAGAAAAGAGCTTTTCTCTATAGAACAAACTTCCTGAACTGGAACAGCACCTGTTTGCTTTTAATCATTCACACAAAAAAAAACAACAACAACAACTAGATTTTGTAATCAAATCAACAATAACTGCTTTCTTTCCTTCTTTCTTTTTTTTACACTACATTTTGCATTTTTAAAATAAATTTTGTGCATTGTCATGCATTATTAAAATAAATTTCATGAGTTGTCAGCAATGCATGAAATTTATTTGAATAATGCATGAAGAAAAAATGACAGCAATGCATGAGAATCATGCATTGCTGACATTTTTCCCATTCATTAACTGATATCATGGGACCAAAAATAATATTCTCCTAAGTTGATTATAATTTCCAGCTTTGTAATTCATGTAACCTGTTCTAATGGGAACATCAATATAATTAGATATTTCCCAAGAAAGCACAGCATGATCACTGTCACCAGTTGGTGGTAAAATAGTCATATTCTTAATAGAGATCCCTTCTGACGCTATGAAAAAATCCAACACTCTTTGATCTCGAGTTCCTTCTTTCACATGCTGCTTGAGAAAGTTATCTCGCAACAATTCATTAAATTCCTCTTCATATTTATGAGATTTCTCTTCTACCCAATCAATGTTTGGATATAATTAAAGTCACCCATAATGATCATTCATTTGGATCCATAAGGCTAAATTGGAGATGCATTTCTTCATTTCCTGCAACTGTCAGTCTGTAGCAACACACTACCATATTTTCATTTTGTTGGTCTCCACTTCACACCAGATAGCCTCAAACACGCTGCTACATGGGAAATTGTTACCATCATTGTTTTATTGTGTTTCTACCTTAAGTGGACTTAAGTCGTCTGATATCATTAGTAGTATCCCCCCCCCCCCCACTCTCTCTCTCTCTCTCTCTCTCCTATGTTTTCAAGTCATTCCTAAAAATAATATACCCATTACACTCAATCCCAGTTACCATATCTGATTCTGATTGTTTCACTAATGCCAACAATCTTAGGGCACATCGTATTCAAGAAAGCAGCAAACTCAACTATTTTGTTTCTGATGTTCCTGGCATCAGAATTTAAATAACCATATTGCTAAATTGGCAAATTTTGGATCCAGGGCCACCAAGTATAGATGTTTTTAAAAATTTAATTAACTGACTATTTACATTTCAGCAGCAAGCTTAAATAACTGCAATCAATAATGTTAAAGTGTTTTTGGTTTTTTGAAGGGGGGATGGAGGCAATTATTTTGATGATTGCAATGAAACAAACATTAACTGGACACATAAATTCAGCACTGGTTTCTTTTTTGAAACAATTATAATAACCAGGTCAAAAAGATCATTACAAATGGCTTTCAGAAGTTTCACAGAATTTCATTTAAGTGCTGAAATAAAAGAAGGTCACATTCCAAATAAAATCATCAAGGGATGAAGATGAATAATTTTGCATTTAGATGAAAGCGAGTTATTTGCCTTGTCCTTTACATGGAAGAAATTTTTTTTTCTTCTTTTTTCTTGGTTATGGCAGCCAGTTTTATTTGGCAGATCCACCAGAATTTTCACAATTTCGGAGGGTTTGAAATTAATCATAGCAATTGATATGATGAGCTTATCCAAAGCATGGACTGGAATATAACTCGCCCTTGCATATATCTCGTTCCCATGATTTTACTTTACAAAAAACGAAATTAAAAAGTTTCACATATATCTCACACACAAAAATAGTTTAAAACTTTAAGAAATAGATAGTGAATGTTGTTTTGGCAGTTTCAGATATATTGGAATTTGGTTGAAGAGAATCAGAATTTCAATTCAACAATCGTCGACGTGCTTTTGTCGTTGAGTCATGCAATCTTTTGTTAATAATCACATGCACATTTTCATAGCTGCGATATGTCTACTGGCCTACCACTGCTGTCCATTTTGTGCTCTGTTTTCACTTTTCATTAGACATATGTGAAGAGTTTTAAAATAGGTATACCGTGAGCAGACATATCGATACAAAATAAATAACGGAAAAAACTCACGTAGAAAGATTATTTAATAGTATAATTTTCGCCTGTGTGTCACAGGCATCTTCAGTACATTAAGCTCAAAATTAAACACTAACTGACAATTCGAAAAAGTGCCACCTAAGTAGCTGGTGCAAGATAACTAAAAAGGTCTATAACTTTCCTAAAAAAAAAAAAAAAAAAAAAAAAAAAAAAATTAATACAATAAAAAGTTAGGAAATATTAGCTGATTTGTAAAGTACTATCTCCCATAAAGGGGATAGACGTAAGTCGTCGGATCTGTTTAAGTTAGGAGAATGAAGTAGAGTTCCACATGTTTCTTTATAAAGGCGTTCCATGAGAAACTGACTTTTGTGAAGAACTCTTGTCTTTCTCCAATGAACTCTGTGTCTAGTGAAGATGGCATGTTCAGAAAGTCCAGACTTTTCAGGTTTAAAGTATTCAATATAAGATTGGTGTTCTTCTAGCCGAATAGAGGCAGATCTTCCCGTTTGTCCGAAATAAGTTAATCCACAAGAGCACGGAATCTGGTAGACACCTGGATGATTAAGATGTGGAAGCTTGTCCTTAGGAGAAGTGAAAAAGGTGGAGATTTTTCTAAATGGTCGAAAGGCAACAAAAATATTCAGTGGTTTTAAAACTTTTGCTAAACGTTCACTGATGCCTTGTACATAAGGGATAGTAATGCGCGTTGTTTCCTCTGTGTTTGAAGAGGAAGACATTAAAACTACTCAAAGTTTTTTTAATGAAGCAATTCTTATAACCGTTAGATAGAAAGGAAGAAGTTATATATTGTAGTTCTTTCTGTAAAAGATCGTCTGAAGAACAAAAGGAGTGTGCCCGATGAACCAGTGTTTTAATAGTTCCTGCCTTTTGACTGGGATGGTGATGAGATTCAGCATGGATATAATGGCCTGTATGAGTCTTCTTTCTATAAACTGAGAAATGTAGGTACCATCTGGTTGGCGAAGAATTAGAAGATCTAAAAAGGCTAACTGCTTATTTGATTCTACTTCTAGGGTAAACTTGATCTTAGGATGAAATGCGTTTAACTTAGTGAGAAATTGTTGAAGTTCATCAGAAGAGCCATTCCATACAGCAAAAATGTCATCGACATATCTGAACCAATGAGTAGGTCTGGGAGAAATGTTGTCAAAGATACGTTGTTCAAAATGTTCCATAAAGAAATTGGAGATAGCAGGAGAAAGAGGATTACCCATTGCTGTTCCTTCAATTTGTTGATACACCTTATTTTTAAAGGAAAAATAACCAGAATTTATTACAAAATCAAATACGTTTACAATGTCTGAAGGAAATTCTTGTTGTAGTAATTCAATACTTTCCGAAAGAGGCACATTTGTAAATAAAGAAACAACATCTAAACTGATCATGATATCAGAAACATCCAAATGAAGATCTGAAATTTTATTTTTGAAATCAAAAGTATTTTTTATATAAGTATCAGTTCTTCTAGTTGAAGAGGAGAGTAAATTTGATAAAAATTTTGAGATTTTGTAAGTGGGGCAACCTATACAATCTACGACTGGTCTTAATGGAATGCCTGGTTTATGAACTTTTGGAAGACCATATAATCTAGGTGGACGACCGAAGAAGGTTTAAAGTTTTTTCTTTTGATCTTCATTCCATGTAGACACATTATCTATAAGAGAATTAAGTCTCTTCAATTGACTCCAGGTAGGATCCGATGTAAGAGGCCTATAAGTTGAATAGTCGAAGTAAAAGAGACATTTTTCTCTCATATTCCTTCCTATCTTGAATCACTATAGCCTTCCCCTTATCAGCTTTCGTAATTATTAAATTATTGTTATTCTTCAGTGATTTCAATGCTTTAAACTCAGAGTAAGAAAGATTAGGATGAGGAGGCTTGGCATGAAAAAGATTTGTGCACATTCAAAACGTAATCTGTTGGCTGTTTTTTGGGATAAGGATCGAATACCCCTGTCTATGTTATGAAAAAAATCCATAATTGGCACCTTATTCGGCGTAACAGTGAAATCATATCCTTTTGATAAAACAAAACATTCACAGTCTGTTAGTGGACGTCCGGAAACATTTATAACTACTTTATCTATATCAATAGTATTATTACTGGATCTAGGTATGTTGACTAGTGATTTAAATTTGCGTTTTAGCTTGTCACGAGAATCATTAAATACCTTAAAGTAAGAACTCGAAGATATGCGCATTACAGTAGTAAAAGTTTCAACTGTTAAAACAGATTCCAGAGCATTTTTATATTCATAATTTCTCTATTTAAGATGGCAAGAGATTTTTTAGCTTCGTGTAGCTGATTATTTAAAAGAGACTTACTAGCTTTGAAGTAAATCCAATGAGCTTTTGGGGACCTAAAAACCTGTTGTAAAATAAAAGAAGTTTTTAGGTCCCCAAAAGCATCGGGCACACTCCTTTTGTTCTTCAGACGATCTTTTACAGAAAGAACTACAATATATAACTTCTTCCTTTCTATCTAATGGTTATAAGAATTGCTTCATTAAAAAAACTTTGAGTAGTTTTAATATGTCTTCCTCTTCAAACACAGAGGAAATAACGCGCATTACTATCCCTTATGTACAAGGCATCAGTGAACGTATAGCAAAAGTTTTAAAACCACTGAATATTTTTGTTGCCTTTTGACCGTTTAGAAAAATCTCCACCTTTCTCACTTCTCCTAAGGACAAGCTTCCACATCTTAATCATCCAGGTGTCTACCAGATTCCGTGCTCTTGTGGATTAACTTATTTCGGACAAACGGGAAGATCTGCCTCTATTCGGCTAGAAGAACACCAATCTTATATTGAATACTTTAAACCTGAAAAGTCTGGACTTTCTGAACATGCCATCTTCACTAGACACAGAGTTCATTGGAGAAAGACAAGAGTTCTTCACAAAAGTCAGTTTCTCATGGAACGCCTTTATAAAGAAACATGTGGAACTCTACTTCATTCTCCTAACTTAAACAGATCCGACGGCTTACGTCTATCCCCTTTATGGGAGATAGTACTTTACAAATCAGCTAATCTTTCCTAACATTTTATTGTTAAGGAAAGTTATTGACATTTTTAGTTATCTTACACCAGCTACTTAGGTGGCGCTTTTTTGAATTGTCAGTTAGTGTTTAATTTTGAGCTTAATGTACCTGAAGATGCCTGTGACACACAGGCGAAAATTATACTATTAAACAATCTTTCTACGTGAGTTTTTTCCATTATTTATTTTGTATCAATATGTGAAGGATTGTTCACAATGTATCTCAAATATGTAAATTACTTGTCACTAAAGATTGAAATATATATCGTGTAATGGAGGTAGGCGGCCGATCGCATAAATAACATTGATAATTAAAATATAAATACACAGATTTTAAAAATAATGCGAGCAATTATAAATTATAATGATACTGAGGGTTTAATTTTAAACGTCAATTTAGTTTTTTTTTTCTGAAAAACTGTAGTTTCTGAAAATCCCTGCATATATCTCACACCACAATTTTTTAACTTCAATTTTAAGGAAAAAAGTGCGAGTTATATTCGAGTAAATATGGTAGTCATAACTACAGATGCAGCATTTTTATGTTCTTCCATTGGATGGTAGCTGATCTTCATCTGTCCAGAGTAGGACAACTTGCAGGAACCATGCTCCATCACAATAAATTTAGAAGAGAAAGACTATTTTTAGAATCTGCTGCTGCTCTTAAATATCTGCCTAATTTGAATAAATAATATTTTATAAAACTTCCCAAAATATGGAAACAACACTTCGAGATCTTAGGCAGCCAACAAGCATCTAAAGAGGGTGCTCCACCTAGTTAGGACTCTAGTCTTTCACATTTCAATTAGTTTTGTGCTGTCTTTGTGTATGTTACGTCTCATTTTGTACTCCCTGACAATGTCTCTGCAACTGAGACAAAATATTGGTAGAATTAAATACTATTTTTAATTCTTTCCTAGTGCTGTTTCACTCCATTAAACTTCTAACATAAGTTTCTCCCAGCACTTAAGCTTTAACACATGAATAAAATTATGAATTATGTATTTTTTGTATAATTTGCAAAAAATACATCATAATTTTTTTTCACTAAAGAATATTCATTCAAGAGCATTATTTTTCACTTACACAAGTAGAGCATGAACAATTCTGTCCTTGAATTGATGAACACACACACACACACACACACACACACACACACCAAACACATTTTTAATATAATTCCACACAGAGAAAGCCGCAAGGCCTATAGAAAATAAATGCCATGTGTGGGCTAAATTTGTGAAAACTATTAATATAGTCCAGAAAGAATTGTTAAACAAGGGATTCCAGTAGATGATTCCTGGAATGTGAAAAACGCATTATTCATGCAGTGTTTGTATAGTTCTACAACGTCTGGTGGAAAAAGATGTATCATTTTTCGGTACATTAGTGAAAAGGCTGGCTATATCCAAGCTTGCTAAAATGTCTGAAGGTTCTATATTAACATCCTTGATCTTCTCGATGAAATGTAAACTTTTTTTGAATGAATCTATTTTTCCCCATATGCAGCTATTTCAGGTTTGTCAGGACAAATTTTGGGAACAAAAGGATAGGCTAGCAATGGGCTACCCCCCCCCCCCCAGCTTTAGCCAACCTCTTCATGGAAAACTTTGAAACTAAAGCTCTAAAAAACTATCAAAAGAAACCTAACAGATGGCTACAGTATGCAGATGACATTTTTGTCATTTGGCCAGGAACGACAGATGAATTAATTGTTTTTTAAGAATATCTTAACAGAATACACCTAAATATAAAATTCACTTTGGAAACAGAAGAACATAAAAAATTACCTTTCATGGATATCCTCATAGGAAAAAAAATGAAGAAGAAAATAGTTTAACCTTTTCCGTTTAGAGAAAATCGACAACTACAGGAAGATTTCTTAATGCAGACTCACACCACCACCCCTCAACAAAAAATAGATATAATAAAAACCTTGACAGACAGAGCATATAAGATATCCAGCATGGAAAAAAAGCAAAATGGGGAATTACACTACTTGACACAGAACCTCACACTTAATGGATTTGAGTCACGCAGAAAAAAGAAGAGAACATGAATCAGGCCTAGCTTTCCACACAACTTCCACTGGCCATAAAGTACAATCATGTCATATATTGATAAAAACTGTTTCACAAGGAAATTCAAGGAAGTGGCAAAAATGCTTAGATTCCTACACAGTGCAACAAAAACCGAGGTTTGATATTACACTAAGTGTGGTCGGCATTCATATAAAAATCTAACTTCCTCAGATCTCGGACATAACACACGTGAAGCACAGAATGTGACAACAAATAACAATGTTCCAACAAACATTCAGTAACGAATGTTTTTTTTTCAATGTTACAGTTAGAAACATCTAATGGACTATGAATTTAATCTTTGTTAGTTGTGTTTAACTTTTTTTATACACCAATGCTCCTGATGATGTAAGTCATACAACTTACGAAACTTGCCGGGTTTAGATGTATCCTGTTCGTATTTAATAAACATGTGGTCTTAATACCGTCATGTGTTCTCAATACCACAGAACCTTCGCATATGAATTATTAAACAGTTCATGGAAGAAACGTCATGCTATACACAAACAACTGGCTGTACTAAAAGCCAGTTGGTTTGCTAGCATGCTAGTTAATGAAGAAATATTTTCTTCTTTGCTTCTTCTTTATACTTGACAAGAAATTATATTCTTGTATTCAGAATTTAAATGCTGTTACCAGTTCTGCATTCTTCCTGAAAGATGCTCGTGACATATTGAGCAAAATATATGAGTAATAAATTATATTTAGTTTTCTCTTACATGTGTGACGCTGTTATTTAAAAATTATATTACAGTTCCTTACATTAAAGGAGAATCTGAAAAATTAAAAAAAAAAGCAGCAGCAAATACCCATTTAAAACTATTTTAAAAGTATACAAGGATGCCTTGCCTCAATTACTGCAAGTGAAATACTTCAAGTATTTTCAGTATAATCACTTAAGCAAGTAGCAATGCACTCTGCATTACAAATAAAGTTACGTTACTCAAAAGTTAATTATAAATTTCCATAAACCAGTAAGACAAAAACAAACAATAACTCATAATAAAACAATATAGCATGCAGACATGAGACTAGAAAGAGATGCCATAAGTACTCAGTGCCTTATAAATTGGCTTTCTTCTCATTCACTATCTGAAACAAGTAATGAGAAGAAAGGTTCATTCTGCCTCCTATGGGGTCCAAGGACTCTCACTTCTTCTAGTTATACAATGCCTGAATACTCATATTCACCAAATATGCAGTCATGATATCAATCAGTATTATATTCTATGAACTCATTGCATGCCGTCAAAAAGAATGTACGTGTGTGTGTGTGTGTGTATGTAAACAAATAGCAAATTAAAAACTTACCTTGTATCCACAGTAAGGATTTTCCCTGTTAAGTCAAGTCGTGTTGTAAACTGTTCCATCCTTAAAGATGTAGGGCTTTTTTCACCAGATGGGATGCGTCGAGCAACACAGACTAATCTATTCTGAACTTCTAGTTCATAAAAATAACAAATAATATAATAATAATGAGGAGGAAATGAAGAAATTAAAGAATTTTTAATTCTTTAATTTTTGAAGTAGTTTCTAAATTTTATGTGCACCCACACACATGCACTTAAAATGACTGTTTACCAGCAAATCTTGAATGTTTACAATTATGAATTATAAATATAAATGTTTATACACCTCCAAATCAAAAAATTAGAATAATCAAAGAAAATGTGTTGAATGATTTGCTCTAATTTATTACATAGAAAATAATTATTACCAAATATGAATTAGCATCACCTAAATCTACATACTTTGCAGATTATATAACCACGTAAACACATAAAAATGTAATATAAATTATAAGAAAACTTATTTGAAAACATTCACAAAATTAGAATAATTTTTAACGTGGCTCAAAATATTAGAATATTCCAAATTTTTCCGGTTGGTTTTGAGGAGAGCATAGAAATAGCATATATTTCAGTAACTGCCAGACTTTCTCATGTGTGAGGAATCATTTGTGCGTGGATTTTGGTTATTCATTTGCTAAACATGGGTTGACATATCAGAAGCAAAGAATTCTCGTAGACAGGCTTATACGTTGGTTATGCATTATTAAAACACTTAAGGAATAGAACAACGTAGTTAGGAATATAAATTAAATTAAACTTTAATAAATATTTTCCGATATTTCGGCAATGTCACATTGCCATTTTCTAAAGGAACTTACAAAAAAGTTACGTGCAACGTAGGCACTACAACACAGAAACTGGGAATGGAAAGATGAAGCTATTGTTCTCCTAACAGTCCTGATGGTGCCCTCTAGCGGGCTAAGTAGGTGTTCTTGGCCGTTGGGCTGAAGGTCTGCAGATGTAGGTCTCCCAAATTTGGGGCAGTCGTATACACCCAAATTTGTTGAGGTTTGGAGAATTTCTCAGGGCTGAGGCTGATTCCATAAAGAGTCTTTCAAATTTGTATTTGCTACAGTGTATCACTGTAGCTTTCTTCCACCGTATTCTGTGGCATGTATCCAGAGCATGGTCCGCAAGCCCTGTGGGGGGGGGGGGGGGTGGGGGGGGGGGGGGGTGGGGGGGGGGGGGGGTGGGGGGGGGGGGGGGTGGGGGGGGGGGGGGGTGGGGGGGGGGGGGGGTGGGGGGGGGGGGGGGTGGGGGGGGGGGGGGGTGGGGGGGGGGGGGGGTGGGGGGGGGGGGGGGTGGGGGGGGGGGGGGGTGGGGGGGGGGGGGGGTGGGGGGGGGGGGGGGTGGGGGGGGGGGGGGGTGGGGGGGGGGGGGGGTGGGGGGGGGGGGGGGTGGGGGGGGGGGGGGGTGGGGGGGGGGGGGGGTGGGGGGGGGGGGGGGTGGGGGGGGGGGGGGGTGGGGGGGGGGGGGGGTGGGGGGGGGGGGGGGTGGGGGGGGGGGGGGGTGGGGGGGGGGGGGGGTGGGGGGGGGGGGGGGTGGGGGGGGGGGGGGGTGGGGGGGGGGGGGGGTGGGGGGGGGGGGGGGTGGGGGGGGGGGGGGGTGGGGGGGGGGGGGGGTGGGGGGGGGGGGGGGTGGATCTTTCTTCAAAAAAATGTCAAACATATCTAATATATCAAAATGGCTTTTTGTTTTTTCATTAATTTCCAAAATTAGCTTATCGCAAATGACATTAAAAGTGTTCATAGCGAAATTTTCTTTCCCATGTAATATAATCTCATTGTTAGATTGTGAAACTTCGTAACTCATTTTTTTTTCGTTTTTTAACTCTTTCCTTTTCATCTTTAAATTTTGTCTTATCTGTTAATAAATTCGCTTCTGCATTTACAGCAGCAAAATTGTTTCTTATATCTAAAATAAAACCAACTAAAGACTGTAACAAATTATTAGCTAAAAACAAATCCATATAGGGATCTTATAGAGATTTATTAGTAGCATGTATTCGTTGTAGAATTTTGTCCCACACAACTGTTAAAATTGCTGTTTCTGGTTTGTCAAAATGTTCAGCCAATGATGAGCTCTCTAATTTAGAAATAGGTTTCTCATGAGGAGAAATGGATAGTTCAAGTAATGCGTCAAAGCCAATATAGCGTCAGCTCTTGCAGACCACCTCGTTTCACTTAGTCTTTTAACTATTAAAGATTTTTTTTTCTAAATATTTAAGAAGATGAAAAGTAATTATATACATTTTGAATAAAACAAAAATATTGCACTGCTTCTGGACAAGATTCCACAGCATAGTTGCCAATTAAATTTAAGGAATGACTAGAGCACAGTATATAATGTGCAGAGGGACTATGTTTTTTCAGACTAGCTTGTAAACCTGTATAGATACCTTTCATATTGGCAGAGTTATCATAGCTTTGCTCTCTGCACATTTTTATATCCAAAGATAATTCTTCTAATTTTTTTAACACTACCTCTTCTAAATACAAGGAATTAAGTTGTGTAATACTGATGAACACAATAAATGTTTCTCTAATGTCAGAATTTGCAGCAACATACCTAAATATCATAGCTAGTTGGTCATTATGGGCAATGTCTGGTGTTGAATCGAGTATTATTGCAAAATAAGCAGCTTCCTTAATTTCTGATATTAATATTTCTCTTGCTTTTTTAGTTATTAACGCTATGAATTATTCATCACAAGTGTGGTAAGAAAGATAATTTGATCTGCCAGAACCACAGTTGGCGTACATTTTCATGTGATGTTTTAAAAAATCATCGAATTCGCTTAAATAATGTAAACACAATAAATAATTTCCATAAGAATCAGAAAAAATATCATTTGTATTTCATCTAAATGCTAGCTCTAGTTTACACAGTAACTTAATGGTAGCTATTATTCTTTTTAAAACCTCTCTCTCTCCAATAATTTTCTTCAGATTGTATTTGTTTGATCAATTCAGAATCAATTCGACTATTTACAGAACTTGATTTTTCTTTTGCGATATGTGCACATCACTCGTACATGCTCAGTAGAATGCTCGTGATCACATAAGGTTCGTGTTATATTTCCCCAGTCATTGAAATCCTTCATTAAGCTATTATTTGACTTAGAAAACAATTTACAAACAAAGCAGTAAATTGCTTTGCTGGTTTCTGAAAAAATTAGCCACTCTCGTTTCTCCTTTGTTCCATTCGCCTGTGATTCATTTACATTTCCGACATATATTCGATTGCGTTCTGTGTATTCTTTTATTTTTAAATTTTTGATTTTACCAACATTCTGAGGCATATTTATTAAAATATGCTCAATAAACTGTTCATTAATAGTAAGTGGCCACACTGGTATATCGGTAGAATAAGAGATAGCTTGCTTGCTGGTAAGTACAGACTCCGATTGAAAATTTTCTTCAGACACCCCTCTTAATTTGTTTCATTTACTTCTTTCTCTCCTATGTTTTTCACATCATTTTGATGTTCTTCATTTTCACTTTCATCTCCTCCTGATAATGATACCAATGTTTCGTTTTCATTCGGAGAAGTGTGAAGTACAACTTCAGTTCTGTGAAATTCTTCATTTTCAGAACGCAAGAAAGACAAAATTGCCCCCTTTGGACTATTTAGCTGTTTCTCATTTTCTCTGAGTCGTTTTCTTTAGCTCCAGATTCAAATTTTCTTGGCATCATTATGTGTATTAATCTATCAAAAGCGAAATAAATATTTATTAAATCCAAAATAAATATATAAATAAAATAAACAATTACTTTAAAAGCTAAAAAAAATACAAAAATAGAAACAGTAGTATCTTGGTTTTGTTAAAATAAACGAGTAACAGTAAAATAAGAATAATAAATTAATTGAAAAATATATTCTTACTGACTGCGACAACTACTTTAACCATATAATTAGGTATATACACTTGTATACTGTATACTGCTTTACAAATACTAGCCAAATAACGGTAACTAAACTATCAGTTTAATCACCGTTATTTGGAATTTCCTTTACTGTTCTACGATATTTGATCCTTTTTTTGGTGCACAATTTATTCATTGTGTTTCTTCCCAAAATTAAAAACGAATTTCACATGTATACAATAAATATTAATATTTAAAAAAATCTTGGTAATATTAAACCAGCAACGTTGTAAGTCATTTTATATAAATAAATGACTAACTTATATTGATGGATTATAAATAATTATGCAACTTCTGCGATAATTTATATTTAATATTAAATTTTCTAAATAGTTTAAAATCTTTTAATGTAATTCTAAATATATATATTATTTACACTTTTAAATATTCCATATACTGAATCATAATTAATTTAAAGAAAGACTAATTAAAATCTTTCACAGAAAGATTTCAAACTGCAGTGTTGATTTTGAGAATGTTGATTTTGTTTGACAAGCTTCGTTGACAAACATCACTAGTCGCTACAAAAATTCCGAATGCCGAAAAAATGTTAAAAGGTATGGTAATAATTTAGTATGGTGATAAGTTTTTTTTTTTTTTTTAAATTAAATGCAATCAAATTAAGCTTTCTAATCAAGGTAAAAATAAGCACTTCATCAACTGTAAAGTTCAGATATTCTCACTAAAAATAAAAATTTTGAATTTACGGTAATAAAAATTGTAGCAAAAATCATCATATTTATGGAATTACAACATGGATCTAAATATAAAACGTTTGTTTGCAGTAACATGCATAGTATGCTTCCCTGGTTGATAGAATGGTTAACATATCTGCTTTCCAACCACCCACCTTTAGGTGAAAGGTAAATTTTGTCACCTAGTGTGAGAACCACCTTACTTACTGGAGGCCTGGGATTCACATAAAAAGCATATAATATATATAGGAATAATTCAGTTCCAACTTTATCGTACAATTATTAAGATTTATTTAACTTCAGCTTTGATTTTTTAAGTTGCAGTAATAAGCATAATAATTCCAGCTTAGTTAAAACGTAGAGGCAATAAATAGTAACGATAACTTGCTATGCTCGCAAACATCCACTTTTTTACTCGACATTTTATATTCTATATAGTTTATTCCTTAGAAAATAGTTTTACTTTCTAAGGAAAAAACAATGTATTTCAAATGGAAGCAGGAGGCCTCACAAATTTTTCAGCGGCCCTCTAGTTTTTATATTATGAATTTAATATTTAAAAATAAGTATTTTATTTTGCAACTATAACTACACTGCTTTTTTTATTGTTCTTTGTAAGGTTTTAAAATGTGGCCCCCAGCTTGCACCTCATGTGCCTAATGGTAAATGCTGCCCTGGTTCTATAATCGACAAAGTACACAGATTTAGATAATGCTAATTCATATTTGGTAATAATTATTTTCTATGCAATAAATTAGAATTGCAAATCATTTAACACATTTTCTTTGATTATTCTAATTTTTTGATTTGGAGGTGTAATAAGTTTCAGTTTCAAAATTATTAATAAAAGATAAAGACTATGAAAATAGGCAGAACATTGAAAACATCGACTGCATCCGGAAAACAGAATGTATAGAACAAGTAAAATATTTCAGATATTTAGGCATAATTTTTAGTGAAGATAATAGATAACAGACTTAGCCAAGCTAGTATGGTAGGAAGTCAACCAAATAAATGTATGTGGAATAAAATAAATTAGTTGAAACTCTAAACCAGTTATACAAGAAAGAGTGTTCACACCAATTTTAATTTATGGATCTGAGAGCTGGGTTAGAAATAACATACTTGATCATAGAATTAGGGGAGTGGAGAGATAGTGCAATTATTAAATAATAAAGCAACACGTAAAACCACAGTGATATCTTTAATTAGTAAAAGGACAGATATTTTGTACTAAAATTAATAGTACATCTTCAGTGTCTATAACAGTAATAGGAATGGAATACAAGCAAAACGTTCAGTGGATCACCTATTAAAATACAATTGTTACCACGTGCTAGGAAATAATAGAAATAACAAATTTAATCTATTAAGATAAATGGTTTTTTACATAAGATAAAAGTCTCCCAGATCTTTGAGAGAGACATACAGTCATTTCTATTTAAATTCGGTCGGTGTAAGATAGTTTCATAACTTTCTTTGAATAAGCGTTCATATTTGAATCTGCATCTATGGAGGAGAACTGCTTTATCCCACTGGACACTGTTAGTAGAGTCAATACTGTGCTGTGCCAGACCAGACTTCAGAGGTTGTTATAATCAATATAATATTGATGTTCTTTTATTATTTTTTCCAAAGAACGGCCAGTTTGTCCAAAATAAGAGACATCGCATTCGCAAGGTATTTGGTAAATGCCAGTCAAAGATAGAGAACACAGTTTATCCTTTGTAGAAGGTAATAAAGAAGAAATTTTGTTGATAGGAATATATGTTGGAATCAGTTGATACTTTTTCAGAATTCTACCTATAGGTTCTGAGATTCCTGGAAGGTACAGAATAGAAACTCTGCAGACAGTTGAAGAAACTGCAGGTGTCATGAGTCAAGTATCTGTTGGATTTGATTGGAGTTGTAATCATTTGATTCCATTAACTTTTTAATGATGGAAAGTTCTTGTTGTAAGATTATTGGGGAAGAGCAAACTTCATGTGCTCTATGAATTAGAGATTTAAGAATGCCAAATTTTTGACACATGTGGTGCGCAGACTTTTTGTGAATGTATCTGCCAGTAAATATAGGTTTTCGAAAGACGCTTGTAAATAAGGTACCAGAAGACGTTCTAGTAAGGAGGATGTCCAAAAATGGTAAAGTACCAGACTTCTTTTTCCATAGTGAATTGGATGTGTGGGTGAAGGGTATTTTTCCATTGTAGAAAAGTGGAAAGTTCATCTTCAGTGTGTGGCCAAACAGCAAAAACATCATCGACGTAATGGTACCAAAGAGATTGTTGAGGATGAATGGATGAGAACATAGTATCTTCGAATTGTTTCGCATAGTAGTTTTCCAAAGGTGAAGACAGAGGGCTACCCATGGCAGTACCTTCAATTTGATTGTAGATTTTGTTTTTCCAACTGAAATAACCTGAGTGGATGACATATTCGAATATCCTTGCGATATTATAATTATTACATAATTATTACGGGCGACTCCAGGGAGTCCTTAGACTCATTGAGGGAAGCCCTAAACATCATGTCCACACAACTAGTCGACATTCTCACAGTATCTATCATACCTTGCCTTGAATTCATTCACTGTCATAGCACCCACAACAGACTCTGGCAGCTTATTCCACTCATTTACCACTCTAAAAGAAAAGAACCCAGCTCCAACACCCTTGCTAACCACACTCTTGCCCAGCTTCCATAGATGTCCCCTAGTTCTCCCCCCACCACCAGTCCTGATCTCAAAAATATCCTCTGAATTAATCCTATAGAAACCCTTTAGCAATTTGAATGTCTCAATCATATCTCCCCTCTTCTGCCTATCAACTAATTTCTGCAACCCACAATTCTTCAACCTGTTCTCATAAGATTCATTCCATAGACCTGCTATCATCTTGGTCACTCGTCTCTGGATCCTCTCTACCTCCTCCCCATCAAGAAGAAACCTCGGTGACCAAATCTGGGGCACAGTAGTTGAGATGAGGTCTTATCAAGGCTCGGTACAGAGGTACAATAACGTGCTTGTCTCTGCTCGTCAAAGTATTTTTCAACAACCAAGTGAGTTGATGAGCTGATTTAGCCACTTTTGCAATGTGTCCCCTAAACTTAATCTCCCTATCCACAAACCCTCCCAAGTCCCTGGCTTCATCAATCTCATGGACTACAGTTCCACCAATGTGGTATACTGCTGATAATCTTTTCACCCCAAAATGCATAACCTTACATTTTGTCACATTAAATTGACATCCATTCTCTTTAGCCCAGAACTCCAATCTATCCAAGTCTATCTGGAGGGTAATCTTCATATAAAGAATTGACTGTGTCAGTTAATGGGATATTGGTGAACAGAGAAATGATGTCAAAACTGACTAATATTTCAGAATCTGTAATTTTAATATCCTTGATTTTTTTAAGAAAATCTGTTATTAGAGAATAAAAGTTAAAATCTGTAGAAGAATAAAAGAATAAAATCTGTTACATGAAAATAAAAAACTCTTTTTATATAGGATCTGGAATGACTAGTGAGAGCACTCAAGGAACGTGATAATACTTTTGCAATCCGATAAGTTAGAGAATCGATGCAATTTACGATAGGTCGTACAGGACAGCCTTCTTTATGGATTTTTGGGAGTCCATAAAGACGAGGGGTTCTTCCAAAGTAGGTGCACATTTTATCCAGTAGTTAGGATTCCAACTTATAACCTCATCAAGTAATTTATTAAGTTCTTTAATTTGTGAATCAGTAGGATTACGTGTGATCTCTTGGTAGGTAGGTAGGTTGGTAGGTTGTGGTGTCTTCCAATAGGCTGGATACTTTTGTCTCATAGTCAGTCTTATTCATGATTACAATAGCTTTTCCTTTATCAGCCTTAGAAATGGATATTGTATTATCTTTTCTTAAAGAAGTTAGACCTTTAATTTCAGCATTTGATAAATTGCATGGAGGTAATTTGCTTTTGAATAACGAAGATGCAACTTCAAAACATAGTTTGTTGGCATCTTCGCTAGGAAGTCCTGATAGATTGTGTTCTATATTATATAAGAAATCAAAATAAGGAATGCCTGAAGGAACAACAGCAAAATCAAGGCCCTTTGCTAAGGCACTGGTTTCAGCGGTGGATAATGGGCGATCGGAAATGTTTACAATCCATTTATTTGTAGACGTACTGTCAGAGGTAAGGTTTTTCTTTTGCTTGTTATATAAAGTTGTATTTTTGCATAAGATTTTGAAAATTTCTCTCATAAGACCAGGATAATGACTGTTTTGATAAGCGAAGAACAATATTCAATAATTCTTCATTAAGAATAGCTGAAATGTCTTCTTCTAGAACTGATATAGAATTGATATTAGAAGCTAATTCTTTTTTGGCAGTACAAAGTTGATTACGAATTAAGGAAAAACTTGCACGTATATAAACAGAGTGGGCTCCAGGAGACCGAATTGTTTCTTTAAATCTAGCGAAAGTGGGAATAACTTTAGTATCACGGCACTTTTTTAGGAAGGCAATCCATGCTCGAAGCTTACCTTGTAGAATCGATAATTTTCCTAATTTTCCTGTTAGTTTAGTAAACTCCCCCCCCCCCCCCCCCCCGTGAAGGATGATGATTCTGATTTTTAGTTGAACCTGTGGCATAGTTAATTAAAGATATCACTGTGGTTTTACGTGTTGCTTTATTATTTAATTACTATGCCACAAGTTCCACTAAAAACATAGTGCAATCATGTTAAAATTAGGATATTGGTAAAGAACTTGACACTAGCATTCAGGAATGTGTGTGTGAGAAGAGTTAATCTTAGCAAAGCAAGTGTTTTTTCCCCCAGGATGTAGGAAACAGACCCAGAGTAAGACCAAGATCTGAAATATAAAATTAACTTTTTAAGGAAATTACTATTTTGCTATTACTATTCCTATTTTGCTATTTCATCTTATATGGAAAGGGCCTCTGCAACCTTACCACTTTCTTCTTGCAGTGACTACACTTCAAAATGCTACTATGATTGTGCCTAATAACGCATCATGCTGCATCGGCTGTCGCGCAGAATAATCAGAGCCGCGTTCGGGGCTTAGGCAGAGGGTCCTGTTCGAGAAGTATATTACAGTCTCCATCAAAAGTCAGTGATACTGTGAATGAGCAACACAGAATGTATAAGATTAATCTTAGAAAGGAATTTTACATAGGCACATGGAATGTCCGGGGTTTACAGATGGGTACTCGAGATTGTCTGTAAAGAGATGGATAGGTATAAAATTGACATCTTGGGAATTACAGACCAGATGGAATGGAGAAGGTCACTTCAAAAGACAGGATGGTAAGCTAGTTATTTACTCAGGTGGTGACTCAAAACATCATGGGGTAGATGTGATACTGAAGACAGCTCATGGCATAATATAACCCCATTAATGATAGGATACTCTCCATTAGACTTAAGGCTCAGCCTACCAATGTATCAATTGTGGTAGTTTATGCACCCCACACTAATAGGCCTGAAGAAGCGAGTGAAGAATTTTATGAAAACTTACAAACTGTTTTGGACTGCCTACCAAGGAGAGACATACTGTATATCTTAGGATACTTATATGCAAAAGTGGGAAAGAGTATGAGAGTCACGCTGGAGTGTGACATGTTTGGTCTGGGTGAACGTAACACCCATGGTGAAAGACTGTTGGAATTTATCCGTGCTAACAGATTAGTTATTACCAATACCTGCTTCCAGAAACATCCACGACAGACCTATACTTCGACATCTAACACTGATAGGTCAAGGCACCAAATTGATTACATCCTGGCTCTCCAGCGGTGGAAGACAAGCATCTCTGATGTGCATACTTGTCCTGGAGCAGATTGTGGTACAGACCATCAACTGGTAAGAGCCAAAGTAAGACTAAGACTCCGAAAACTTCCAGGTCAGGCACATTCCACTAGACTGGATGTTAGAGTAATTCCTAGTGGGTTCACAGAAGAAACATCAACTCGGTTGGATGATTTTTTGGAGACCAATGAGGAAATCTCACCAGAAATGCTTTGGGAAGGAGTCAAGATGATAATACAGGATACAGCGAAGACGTATCTCGGCCCAATAAGAAAATCAAGAGACCCATGGATATCAGATTCAACATGGGAACTAATCAAAAGAAGGCAGTTGGAAAAACAAAGAGACACAGGGACCAAAGAATACAAGAGATTACATAGAGAAATCAGAAGAGCCATCAAGCAGGACAAGGAAAAGTTCTATACTAATAAATGTGAAGAAATAGAGTATCAAATGAGAAGGCATAATTATAAAAGGATGTTTTATTTAGTTCGTGACTTAAAGCACAAGTTTAAGCCTAAATTGAATGTCATCAAAGACAGGAATGGATCATTACTAACAGAAAAGTTGGAAATCAAAAACAGATGGAAAGAATACTGTGAGGAACTGTACAGCAGAGTGGATAAAGAAAATGTGGAGTCCTCCCACCAAGAAAATTTTTATTTGGAACCTCCTCCACATAGGCATGAAGTTGAAAGAGCAGTTAAGCGGATCAACAGCAATAAGGCCCCAGGTTCAGATGAAATCCCAGCAGAGTTAATTAAGGCCACAGGGGATGGAGGGATAAGAGTGTTTCATAGATTGATTACAAGGATATGGGAGACAGGATCATGACTTAGAGACTGGAAGAAGTCAGTTTTCATACCACTACACAAGAAAGGTGATATGAAGGCATGCAAGAATTATAGAACTATTAGTTCTGATATCTCATGCAAGCAAAATTTTATTAAAGATCATGCTAAATAGGATTGAGGCCAAAGTTGAGGCAGAGATGCCCGAGGAACAAGCAGGTTTTAGGAAAGGTAGGGGCACCAGAGATCAGATCCTTTGCCTTAGACAGATCATAGAAAAATATAAAGAATTCAGACTCCCTCTGGTAATGTGTTTCTTAGACTACTCTAAAGCTTTTGACTGTGTTGAGTATGTGAAACTGTGGGAAGTAATGAAAAGAATGGGTTTTTTCTCAACACACTATCAGGTTGATAGCCAACTTGTATAAGGAACAAGAAGCCATGGTAAGAATAGGTGTTGGATTGACTGACTGGCATCAAGTTGGAAAAGGAGTTAGACAAGGATGTTTATCTCCTCACTTGTTTAGTATATATGCAGAAGACATCATGTGTGAAGCATTGGATGAGCTCAGGACAGGAATTAGGATAGGAGGTAGATTGATCAGTAATCTGAGGTATGATGATAATACAGTACTCCTTTGTAATGACATGGAAGAACTAGGACTAATTCTTAACAAAGTTAACATGATCAGTAATAACAGAGGACTTCAACTCAATTCTAGCAAGACAAAGATCATGGTTCTCAAAGGAAAAACAAACAGAGAAGCTCTTGAGAAACAAGTGTACCTTAATGAAGAAAGAATTGAGGAAGTCAGCAAGTTTGAGTACCTGGGATCCATTATTAATGTGAAGAATTGCTGTTCAGAAGATGTCAGAAAAAAGTTAGGAATGGCTAAAACAGCAGTCAGAGACCTGTCTAAAATCTGGAAGGATGGATCTATATTCATGGGAACAAAGTTGAGGATTTTAGATGCAGTTGTTTTTCCAACAGCGACTTATGGATGCAAGACTTGGAACCTAAAGAAGTCAGATGTGGTGTCAGATTTTGAGATGTGGTGTTAGAGAAGGCCGTTGAGGATATCATATACTGAAAGGCGTACAAATGAATGGATGTTAGAAAAGATTAGTAGAACTTTAAGGCTCCTTAAGGATATTGACAGAAGAAAGTTAAAATATTTTGGACACATAGAAAGGATGGAAGGAGGACTTCTCAGAACAGTAATAGAAGGTAAAGTTCCTGGAAAAAGAGGCAGGGGTAGACCATCAATGAGATGGATGGATGGTGTGTGTGGAGTGACTGATCTTCAGAGAGTTGAGGCTGCCAGAAAAGCAAGCAACAGGACTACATGGCGAGACCTGGTGTGGAACATCACCGAGCATCGGAGTTGCCATACGGCATCTGTAGATGCCCAGTGAACATAGGAGAGAGAGGAAATTACTATTTAATTACTAATTTTGTACATTATTTTTGTGAACTTTCTCTGATTATAAGCAAATTTTAGAAAAGTTCTAGTTTTTTTTTTTTTTTTTAATGTGAATCCCACCCATTATTATTATTATTATTACTGGGTTATTGTTGTGTGGGATACCCCAATTTTTCTCATCCATCCCTTAGGATTGGTTGAGCCCTCCAATGAGGGATTTTTAAAGTATGTATTTTTGACTGTAAATCCGTGTGTGTGTGTGTGTGTGTTCATGGGCCAGTTTGCCTGTTCTGAGGGACGAAAAACCAGAGTTTCTGGGTGTTTTTCACCCTCTACCTCCATATGAGACTAGCTAACCCACCTTTAGTTAAAAGAGACTAGATAAAGGTTCCTCACATCATGGAAAGGTCTTCATTTATACCGAATGAGCTAAGGAGGCTCTATTACTGTGGATAGGCTAAGGATAAAATAATCCAGATATCCTATTTAGACATCAAGCTTTTTCAAACCACTTCAAGGCATCCATATAAGCTAGGTGGTGGTCTCATACAAGGAAGGGCATTCATCCCTGCCAACACACATTTACATCTGTGTCTGTGGGCAGGATTTCAACACAACTTTTGTTGAGAGCAAATAACACTACCTGCTCAGCCAAAGGCTGACAATTGCTCCAGGCATCTAGTACATCTTTATCTTCAACTGTCACTTTTTATATTATCTTCAGCAGCTCAGATTCCTTCGGCATTCATTCCTCCATTTCTAAGTTCTTTCAATACCTTCCAGAACATTTTGTCATTCATTATATTTGTCTATACTTGTATCAATCTTCCTATAACTTTTGTTTAGTTGCTGTTACAAAAAGCTTTCTTATATTTTTTCTGTATTCCGTCCATCTCAAGACACGAGATAGCCTCTTTAAAACTTCGAGTTTGACATGAAGTTCTGATTTTTCCATCCTTGCAAATAACTTCATCACATATCTCCCTTGTTGAATCCATTGACACTAATCACAGTTTGTTACTGAGTCTCAAAGGTTTTAGTTTTCTTATTTTCAAACTTCCATTTTTTCTGATGAAAAAGGGACTCAAATAAAAAACATTATTAGGGTAAAATGAAAGTGCCTGAAAACAAAACTTTGGATTAAATTAAAGATACCAAGAAATTATATACTTGGTTTAATACTTTATCCAAGTGTAAGCAAACAAAGTTTGCGCCTGAAATATTTTCAGGAATAGGGCAACTCGTGACAAAGGTGGTATGACTTCACATCACTTGCCACAGTATCCCATAATGCAAAGCACATCTCCTTGCAGACATGTTGAAGTAATGCAGAAGTCATATTTTTTATCTATGAATTGCCAAAAGGTGTCGCACCCTATTATTAAAATACTCTGGATTAGAGTTAGATAGTTGTTGAAAGTTTTTCACTTGGTAATACTATAAATTAAAGATACCAAGAAATTATATACTTGGTTTAATCCTTTATCCAAGTGTAAGCAAACAAAGTTTGTGCCTGAAATATTTTCAGGACTGGGGCAACTTGTGGCAAAGGTGGTATATGACCTCACATCACTTGCCTTAGTATCCCATATTGGGATATTAAGTGAGTACTTTATTAGAATTACCTCCCCACTTAGGAAAATGGGAGGTTCCTAATAAAGTAGCCACTCAGTTTTAAGAGAAACTTGTGCAATAGTATATAATATATCCATGAAAACACAGCGTATTATTTATTAAATATACTGCCAAATATTTCAGTGTTAAAATTGTCGGTGGCTTAAAAACAGTTTTTGCAATGTAGAATGCAAACAATTGATTTATTCAAAATAGAATGAGCCACGTGATGTTAAATCATCCATAGCGCTGTGCTTTCACTGAAGAAAAGTTAATCATAAAAGTGTACAATAAATTGCATACATACACACCCTCTGCCAAAAAGAAACCGAACTTTTGATAAAAAAATAAAACACAGGCCAATTATAATTATTCAAATCATTTGTTTCAATCAATATACTCTCCCTCAGTTTTGATTTGCGTTTGGCATGGTCAATTGATTCGTTAAATGAGTTCTTTATATCGGTTTTTGGGATACTGTTGAAGATCGTGGTTACTGCCGCTTGAACGTTTTCAATGGTGCTGTATTGCTTTCCTTTCATTGGCAAATGAAGTTGGGGAAAGAGAAAGAAGTCACAGGGTGCAAAATCAAGTGAATACAGCAAGTGATCCAACACACAAACTTGGTTTTTGCTCAAAAACTGTCTCACAATGTTCTAATGATGAGATGGTGCATTATTGTGCAAAAGTGACCAGCTGCCTGCATCATGATATTCAGGACGTATGTGACAAATTCTCACTATCAATCGCTTCAAAACTTCGAGATAAAACTCACCACTGACCAAGCAGAATTCTTTGTGGATAATGCCCTTGGAATCGTAGAAACAAATCAGCATTGTCTTTACTTTTGATTTCTCCAAGCAACGTTTTTTCAGATGCCCCTCTTCTGGTGGTCTCCACTCAGCACTCTGGTGATTTGTTTTGGGCTCATACTCGAAACAACACATTTCATCACCAGTAACGATCGTTTCAAGGAAGTGTGAGTCCTTACAAGCGGTTTTAATGAGGTTCTTGCAGTGTTCAATTCGATACATTTTGCAAATCGCAAATTCAATTTACGAAGGCCCAAACTCTTGGTCAAAATGTTCTGCATAGTTGATTTTGGAATCTTCAATCAATCTCACAGACGATTTCTGGTTTTCTTTGATAAAATCACACACTTTTTGGATGTTAACCTCGCTTAGTTCAGTTTTTGGACAGCCGGCTTTTCGTCATCCTCAAGCGTCTCACGACCACTTTGAAATCGCTTAAACCACTCGTAAACTTGGGTACGGGATAAGCATTCATCACCGTATGTTCTATGAAGCATTTGATGCGTTTCAGTAAAACTTTTACCAAGTTTAACACAAAAGTCAATCGCAACTCTCTGTTTGAAACTCATTTTCCGACCGTTCGTTAAAACACACTGTCACTCTTGGCACTATAACTCGGCTTCTAATGAAACAAATGTCATAAACAGTTGACACAACACTAATGAAGGCTGTCGCTTTCGACAACAAAAAGATACAACATGTGGCGCTACTAGTTTCTTCTATTTTCGAAAAGTTCGGTTTCTTTTTTGGTCAGAGGGTGTGTATATATATATATATAATTTATAATGTTATAAATTATATTTAGTATGATAGCACAATAAACAGATCATCAGATAGATGTATTTAGTTGGTTTCTTAAGACCCTATGTCTTTATAAATATCATTATTGGTCTTAATTAGTAAAAAAAAAACAACTTTAAGATGTTATTCGGATCAAACTTTCCCATATTTTTGCTAAGGATAGGTAGTCATTCCGATTCAAGTTCAGGCAGTAAAGCCTCAGCACTCTACTTAAATAGGTATTCGAATTTGTACCATTATCTATGTAGAAGATGTGTTTCAGACCAGAGAATGTTGTGATCTGCTTCTATTCCATGTTGTGCTAATCCAGACTTATCAGATTTGTTGTGAAAAATATATGATTGATGTTCTTGTATTCTTTTTTATATCGAATGATCAGTTTGACAAAAGTAGGAAAGATGGCAGTCACATGGAACTTGGTATACACCTGGAAGAGACATAGGTGGGCTTCACAGTCAATTTTCTTGAGTTTATGGGATGAAAACTCCATGTTTTTGGGAGGGGAAAACCCTCTTATCCATGCCAGAGATTGAATAACTCAGGAACTGGTCGAAAAAAAGGCATAGTAAAAAAAAAAAAAAATTCCTCTAGTCTGTGACTAGAATCAAACTCACAACACCCTTTTATCAGTCAGTCTAGCACTGAGGAGTGCAAACGCCACTGCCACTGAGCTACACAGGCTCCCTTTTTTATTATATTTATTTATTATTATTATTATTATCAAAGAAATGACCAACATTGTTAATATCAGTACACACACACATTCTCTTTTTTATTCATTTTCATAGATATTCTTTTTTTTATACATATACACTGATAGCCAACTAATTAATTTCTGATGATTTCAATATAGCAATCAACTTGTTGAGTATAAACAGCTTCACCACTCTACCCAAATTTTGAGTGTTGTAAAATTTTTGTAGACCAAATCTTGCATATTGAACAACATTATGAAAATCATGCATGGACAATGCAAATAAAGAAGGAAAGACTAATCAATTTCTTTAATCATAGACACAATTTCAATTAATGTTTCCTTCTAAGGCAAGTCACCAGCTGGTTAAATCAATTTGCCATGAAATGCACATATCAAGTAATTTTATATTGGCCATATATATACATATATATATATATATACATTATCCATTAAAAAATTAATATTTTTCAAGATAATTTTTTTTTTAATTACCTGAATCTATTTCACCACCATCAGATGTTTTTTCTCCTGGAAGTGGTAGCAATATAGCAGATATCTGCATGTTCTCATACTGCAAAATTCTTGTTTGCTTTTCATCCATAGTTGCTTCTGGATCATCAGATGGTTTAATCAAGAAACGACAATTGAAAGAACGACTTTTATGATTAGAAGCACTATTTGCTTCTGATGACCAGCTAAACCCATTACCTGTGAAAGATAAACAACAGTCTTAAAACCAGCCTCTCTCTCAAACAAATATCTAACAATTATCTTCTGATCGTCGATGGCAATTCTTAAACAGCATTAGCATTATACATTCATTTAAATGAGAGATCACAGTAGTTGCATAATTTTTTCGCAAATAATTCAGCAAACTGATACTTTTTTTTTCCTAAAAAAATTTAGCGAACTGATTTTTAATTGTTCTTGCTTAGCTCATTTCATGACAATGTATTAAAACTGCTACTATTTGAACTGTTCAGATTTTAATGAAATTTGGGGATTAGGCACTTCATTAAAATTTTTTCTATGCAATTCTATTTTCTGCAATATGCTTCCCTGATTTATATTAATGAAAGCACCTGATATAACAATCAACATTTAACAGATGAACACCAAGTTTCTATATCTTTGTGAGCAGAAAATTACCATTTGCAAATGTAAATTTGCAAAAATTAAAAGAAAAAGCCAGAATTAATCATGTGTTACTCAAATATGGAAGTAACATCTGGAAAGATAAAAACACTCATTTTTTAAAAAAATTTTTATGGAGACCACTTCCACAAGAGATTGTCAACCGATAATACGCTAGTACCATGAATGGGCAATAACAAACTTACATTTTACTTGAAAGCTAAGTTGCATTCCTTGGGAAATGTATTTGGTGGAAGACTGTTCCAGAGGGCAGTAGTGGAAGGGATAAATGAAGAAGAGGAGAAATTTGTTCTGTGCGTTTGGAGTTGAACCATGAGAGGGTGTTGGTAACTACTGCATGTGTTTGGACAGATTTGCAAGAGGGTGGAGGAATTATAGGCCAATTCTGATGAATAGCAGTCATAGAAGTATTTATAGAAGATGCAGTCTGCAGAGACTGAACGCCTGTGTGAAAGTGAGTGGAGGGTATTAGTGAGAGAGGGATCATAAATCAATCTAACTGCTCTTTTCTGTATAGAATCCAGTATTTTCAGGAAGCTGTCAGGCAGATCTGTTATTTTCATAGGATTATGAGCTTTGGAGATGAAGTATTGTCTGGAGTGAAAGAGAAAACGTATTTTTTTGATGCAGAGAAAGCAATATTTGTGATATGTTTGTGCCAAGAGAGATTTAAGGATGCCTTCTCAGTTATTCTGAGAAGGCAAATCTCATCTTGAATAGAGATTTGAGTATTGTTAAGTGGAAGAACAGGGTTCTTTATGGTTTTTTTGAAAATAATGTTTTGCTAGCTTTGAAGCTGATAATGTTATCCAAACCCCCCACTGATGAATGTTTTGCATTTAAGGTAGTAGAGGTTAGAGTTTTGGAGGTTGTAGTGATTTGTGCTTTGGAGGGTTTGTCAAACAAAAAGGAGTGCAACGTGCTATTATTAGCAAAACTGTGTACTGGATTGGCAGTCAGCTGAAGTAGACAGTTTCTGTATAGAAGGCAGAGGGTGAGCAAAAGAACAGAGTCTTGTGGGACCCCAGCATTAGTTGTAAAGACAGAAGATAAGAAGTCATCCACCTTCATTCAAGGTGAGCGTCCAGACCAAATGACAGGAGTTTTCATAATAGACCTTTGTGCCAAACTCGGTCAAAAGTTGATAGATATCACCATTTGCAATTCGCCGAACCTTTGAATGGTGTTTCTCCAGAGATGGATAACGTGGGTTAGTAGATCCCCTGTTGATTGACAATGACAGAATCCATACTGTTATTTATTAGATAAGTCTTCAAGGTTGCGTATGAGTTGGCTATTGATGGTTCTTTCCATAACTTTAGAAAGAACCGAGATGAGAAAAATTGGACATAGTTTGAAGGTAAAGATTTGTCACTTCTGTCAGTGATGATAGGTTGTATGTGGGCTAGTTTCCAGACTGCAAGATAGATACTAGTGGAATAAGAAAGTATAAATAAGTGGCATAAAGTAGGAGTCAACTCTGGAGTACATGTCTTTAGAACAATTGGAGGGATGCCATCAAAGCCAAATTTTTTTGGTATCCACTTTGAGCAAAGTTTTTCTGATCTCTTTCTGGTGAAAGGTCACATACAGCAATGATCAGCTATGCAAGAATTGAAATATACGTAGCAAGCCAAGAGGTTGGCTTTTCTGTCAGTGATGATGTGCAATAGTGCCACTAGTTGTAATAATGGTGGGAGTAGTGTTGGGCAGAAGTTATGGCCAATAACTTTGGCTAGAGCTCAGAAGGCATGGGTCCCGTTTGGGCAGGATGAAAGTTTCCTGTTTATTATCTCTCTCAAAATTAGTTTTCGTAATAATTTTCTTACAGCTATTCTGCGCATTAGTGTAAGCTATATAGGTAGATGGAGTTTTGGATGCAAGCCAGTTGCAGTATGCCTGACTCTTCTTTTGTACAGCCTTGGCACACCTAGCAGAGAACCAATGCTTAGATGGAGGATGAGAATTTAAGGAGAAACAGGGAATAAATGTTTTTGTGATTCTTTCTGTACAACAGTTTGGCTCAACTTGTTGGAGACAGTAATCTAACCAAGAAAATGATGCATAAATGCTGCAAAGATTGTCCCACTTGGCTTTCTGGTAATGTCATACAATGTGAAGATGTGACTGATTGTGTGTGTGTGTTGCTCCATTGGGGGGGGGGGGAAGATCTGGCAGATAACATTCACAATAGTACTTAAATGGATCAGTGATGAGGAGGAAATTGAAGGTGTTTGGGGTTGGGATTGTCTGGTATTCTGATAGGCATTTAGAAAATTTGTGTCATTTGTGATTACGAAAGTCTCAGCCTCTCTACCTGCTTGATGGAGTTCTGTGCAATTGGAAGTAGGCAGGCGGTTGTTGTGGTAGATATTGAGGTCTCCGAGGAAGATGACTTCGCTATTTGGAGAGTTGGATTGAAGAAAATCAATATTTAAGGAAAGATAATTGAAAAGTTCAGAGTGGCTGTTGACATTAGGAGAGTGACAGAGAAGATAGCATATGATTTGATAAGATTTGGTAGCATGAAGTAGGGTGATTTTTAGCCAAAGGCGGTCAAAATTGGGAGATTCCATGTTGGATACTCTCTGGCACAATATACTGAAGTGAACATATGTGCAGATCCCACCTCTGAGGAGAAAGGAATTAAAGAGCACGTAGTTGGGAAAGTAGAGATGAATAGTGTTTGAGGAGGTCGATTGAGTTTCTGTCAGGAATAGTAATTCTTGTAGAAAGGCTTATACATTGGTTGCACATGATTACTAAATAACTTAAGGAATTCATATCAGGAAGAGTAGGCAAGATATTGCAGTTGGAGATGGAGGAGGTGAACATCGTTAAGGTTACAACAGAGACTGTGTATATTTGTGAAATGGATCTGGAAGGTTCTATGAAGTTTCTTTGAAATTACTTTTGACCACATGGGTCCCACACATGTTGTAAGCAGTGTTTGGAATCAGGTTTCACAATGGTTATTTCCAGAGTTTGATTTTATCGCTAGTATCACTTCTTTACAAGTGATTGTCCAATAACAGAAATATGGAAGAAGAAGAACTCATAAAACTCAATTGGCATAAGCATATACACTGAAAAATGGAATATTGCTTTCAAAATTTTAAAGAACCACTATGATAAATAAAATGGGAAGTCTAAATCTGCATGCTAAATAATATAACAAAGCTAATAAAGCATAAAAATTATGATTTCAGGAAAACATATCAAGTAAAGAAATTTCAAAGTAAAGAAACTTCTGAATATATATCAGGAACTTGATGGTAGATAAAATCATTTACTTGTTCTACAGTTTCTCTACTTGAGAATGCAGTTGATATTTTCTATGTTTCTAAGAGAAAAACTGGCAATCGAAATATAAATTACAGTTACCTCAGAATGTGCAACAGGCAGTAACTGAGAAGGATAGAAATTATGCCAAACAGCATTAGCAAGGTAGCATGAGACAAACTTATTGCATTTGGCTTTTAAACATGTGAAGAAATTATCAACAAATACAACATCTACATTGGATTTGACGATTTCTTCACTTGTTTCTGACTGTAGTATAGGCTGAATAAGAAGCTAATTAAGCCACTGACTATATACTGAATTTTTATCTTGCAATAAAAAAGGAACTTTCTGAGAAAACCAGAACTCAGATGGATGTCAAAGTATATGAGGCAGTGATTGGCAAGAAGTAGATCATCTGTAGAAGATTATAGTCAGAACTGCAAAGAAAAAAAGCAAATATCTAGTATGTTTTGGAAGGAGAGTTAGTTAAGTAAAGGTCCAGAATAAAAAATTATGTAATAATATTTCCCATGAAGGGGATAATCCCATCAGATCATAAATTAAAGATGCCAAGAAATTACCGTATTTTTCAAACCATAAGACACACCTTTTTACATAGAAAAATTGACTTAAAATTGGGGTGCCAGCTTATGGTCCGAAGTTAACATTAAAATACGAATCTTTACACTGTACCGAAGCTGTTAGCAAAGTTCAATTACTGGTGCAATATGTTAATAAAATTAGTAAGTACGCCACTGAAGATAGGTACCTAAGTTATCTCGCTGCATTTGGGTGAATCGTCGATTTAGAGCATCAATAGTCATTAGCGTGTAAACATATGTGCTTTTGTATGGTTCATTTGAATTATATTTTATAAGTTGTTAAAATTTTTATCTTAAAATTAGAAAAAATGAGTGTAAAACAAAAAAGACTTTCATATAATGTGAGTTATAAATAAAATGTGATAAATTATGCAAAACAATACGGAAACAGAGGCAGAAAGACATTTTGGTCCACTACCAACAGAAAAAATGGTTCGCGAATGGAGAAAACAAGAGGAACAATTAAACTGCTATGTAAACACAAGAAAACATTCCGTTCGCACCTAGAAAAATGGCCAGAATTAGAAGTACAAATGAAAAATTGGGTAATAAATCATCGAAACATGGGAATATCTGTTTCTGCGAAAATGATAATTTTTGAAGTAAAACGATGGGCAACTGCTAATGGAATTTTAGATTTTACCGGATCACCATCTTGGTGCTTTAGATTTATGAAAAGACATGGGTTATGCATGCATACAAAAACCACTCTAGCCCAAAAAATGACGGCCGACTATGAAGCTAAAATTATAGAATTCCATAGATTTGTCATATCAGAGAGAGAGAAATTTAACTTTGAGCTTAATCAAATTGCAAACATGGATGAAGTGCCTCTAACTTTTGATGTTCCTTCAAATCCGATGGTAGATTCAAAAGGCACCAAATCAATAGTGATCAAAACAACAAGTCACGAAAAAACTCACTTCACTGTAGTTTTAGCTTGTTGCACGGACGGAACAACCCCCCCCCCATGTTAATCTTCAAGACAAAAACATTACCGAGAGATGAAATTCCTTGTGGCATTATTATCCACGTTCACATTAAAGGCTGGATAGACGAAACAGGAATGAAATTATATATACAAAGGATATGGGCAAAACGTCCAGGTGCGTTGTTTAAAAAGCCTGCGATGTTAGTGTGGGATCAATTCAGAACGCATAAAACAGAATCAACCAAGAAGCTTCTAAAAGAAATGAATAAAGAATTAGCTGTCATTCCTGGAGACCTTACAAGTCAATTAAACCCCTTGGATGGATCTATTAATAAACCATTCAAAAATTTTATGTGGGAAGAGTGGAACAAATGGATAGCAAAACCAAATCACGATGTTACAGCAACAGGAAGTATGAAACGGCCAACAATTTCAGAAGCATGTACCTGGGTGAAAAATTCATGGGAAGCTGTGAAAGAAGAGACGATTATAAAGTCATTTAAGAAATGAGGGAATAAGTAATGCGATGGATGGTACCGAAGATGACACAGTTTTTGAAGGAGTGACAACAATAGTTCAGACAAAAGTCTCGGTACAGTGATAGTACCGAGAGTGAAGATGAACTGAATATTGCTAATATAAATGATTGTAACAATAAATAAAAATTAAGTAAGAATTTGTAAATATCTTTATATAATAAAATATTTTTTTCTAAAAATCGTCTCATAAATTTGGGGTGCGTCTTATCATCCGTAAAATACGGTATATTACATTATGAAAAATTATGGAGACAACTACCATGTTAGAGCAAAACTTTAGTTTAATATAAACCAAAACCAATTTCGACCCTCGTATCAGGGTCATCATCTGGAGCATACACATATATACAAAGAAACAAGCTGCACTACAATCTACATAGTTTGTTTAAGTAGCTTGTTTCTTTATATATATATATATATGTGTATGTCCAGATGACCTTGACCTTGATATGAAGGTTGAAACATCGAGTGTTCATTTTGGTTTATATTAAACTAAAGTTTTGCTCTAACACAGTAGTTGTCTCCATAATTTTTCATAATGTTTTTTTTTTTTTTTAAACCGGTCTGGGTAGTGGCCTCCCACCATAATGTAATAACAGCATACATTTCCTAGGAAATGTGTTTTTACATTATGGAAAATATCTAAGAATAGCGATCAGAACTTTACCGACTTTGCTGCGAGTTCTCCGGTATTGTACTACGTACTAGGGTCACTTGCATTAGCTCACACTAGTGGTCGCCGATACTTTATAGTTTACTATATTCGGCATGAAACTCTCTGATTCCAATCTTTGAGTTTCTTATTTGGTTTTAAAACAATGTGGGATTTAATATCCCCTTAATTTAAATAATGTTTATATCGCCGAAATGAAGCTTATTAGCTCTTTATATTTAAGTAACTTAATGGTTGCACCTGTTTGGAAACTCGTATAGCAGAGTATATAAGTTCTTTTCGCTATACACTTTGGTATTAATTGGTCTAGCTACTCACTGATGAAGCCTCGAAAAAAGGCTCAAACCGGTCTGGGTAGTGACCTCCCACCATAATGTAATAACAGCATACATTTCCTAGGAAATGTGTTTTTACATTATGGAAAATATCTAAGAATAGCGATCAGAACTTTACCGACTTTGCTGCGAGTTCTCCGGTATTGTACTACGTACTAGGGTCACTTGCATTAGCTCACACTAGTGGTCGCCGATACTTTATAGTTTACTATATTCGGAATGAAACTCTCTGATTCCAATCTTTGAGTTTCTTATTTGGTTTTAAAACAATGTGGGATTTAATATCCCCTTAATTTAAATAATGTTTATATCGCCGAAATGAAGCTTATTAGCTCTTTATATTTAAGTTTTCATAATGTATTCTGATAACTGTGTAAGCATGAAGAAAAAGAAATTATTCTTGATTTATCCTTTATCCAAGTGTAAGCAAACAAAGTTTGCACATGAAGTATTTTCACAACTAACCTACTTGTATATAGAGGCTAATGACTTCACATTAATTGCCGTAGTATCCCGTATTGCAAAGCACACATTCCTTTGGGTGTGTATAATGCTAAGCATTATGGGAGGGCCACTACCCAGACCGGTTTTGACTTTTATTGAAGTTTCATCAGTGGGAGCCAGACCCAGAAGTGATACCAAGGTTGAAGTAATGCAGAAGTTATATTTCCCATATACAAGTAGTTGTGAAAATAATTCATGCGCATACTTTCTTGGCTTATGCTTGGATAAAGGATAAACCAAGAATATAATTTCTTAGCATCTTTAATTTAATTTATAACCAAGTGGTAAAACTTTGATGATACCCCCAATAAAGGTCAAAACTGGTGAAGGGGACCTCACCCCTACCAACTGCACCTCTCAGGTGGCAAGTGAGGGAAGTCCAAACGAGCCGCTCTGAATAATGAATAAGGAGCTGTGGATCAAAGGTGCACTTCAGAACCATGGTCAGGAGAAGTGCTGTAGACCAAAGCTTCTTAAACTGTGGGTTGTGACCTCAAATGGGGTAACATAACTGAATGTGGGGGGGGGGGGGTCGTGAAAAATTGGCAACAGTAAAAGGTTTCTGAATGCGCAACAACCAAAAATTAATTCAAAATCAAACGCTTTATGAATCCGAGGTGTTTCTGTCAGCTCTTACCCATGTTGCAATGTGTAACTTCACTGGCACAGTTCTGAACACAACATGTGCACTTTGCACTGCACATGCCTTCATGCCACACAACACAAACTAACGCTGACACTCGGCTCAGATTTGAGACTATTGTATGTTATGAATTGAAGTGTTCTTATTGTACATACAAAGTTTTCTGCTCTTACGGAAACATAACAGTTTAATTACAGAAAATAAAGACTTTTAATATTTTCCTACCGTCATAACTGAAAAAAAAAAATTTTTCAGTTATGGATAAGTGGCTAAATTTAGATAGAAGAATAAAAATACTGATGACAATATGGCAGAGTCTTCTCTACCAAGCTGTAGTACATCTAAATTGACAAGAAAAAGAAAATATGTCGAATCATGTTTGCAATATGGATTTACTTCTAATAATCATGATGGTGCAGAAATACATCTTTGCTTAATTTGTAATGAAGTTTTGGATGCGGAGAGCATGAAACTAAACTTAAACAACATCTTAATACCAAGCATGCAGTGTACTGCAATAAACCAAAGGAATATTTTGAACTACTTTTAAAATCTTCAAATAAAGAAAAACAATGTTTCGAGAAATTTGTTACTGTCATTGAAAAGTATTTACTTGCATCTTACGAAACATTTAATTATGAAAACTAAGAAGTTCTATGTGATAGGCGAAGATCTCATGTTACCTGCTGCTATTAAAATGTCAGAAATAGTTCATGGGAAAAAGCATGAGGATGAAATTCGTAAAATTTCATCCCCATGCTTTATCAAATGATACTGTTTCCATAAGAATTTCTGAAATTAGTAATGACGAATTCCAGCGGCTTATTGCCAGGCTTAAGGTTAGCCCAAAGTTTGCAATTCAGTTAGATGAAACAACTGATATTTCTAACATGGCACAGTTACTTTATGCAAGAGATGTTTATGAAGGAAGCACACATGAGGAATTGTTGTTTTGTCGCCCTTTGGAAGAGCGCACAAAAGTGGAAGATACATATCTTAAAGTCAATGAATTTTTCACAAATGAAGGTTTAGGGTGGAAAAATTGCATTTCATCTGTACAGATGGTGCTGGAGCAATGATGGAAGAGAATGTTGGATTTGTAGCAAAAGTTAAAGCTGGTGACAATGAACATATCACTTTTACTCACTGCATGATCCATTGGGAGGAACTAGTAACCAAAAAAAAAAAAAAAAAAATCACCAGAGTTAGATGTTGTGTTTCGCGATGCCATCAAAATGATTAACTTCATTAAAAGCAGTGACATTAACAGTCATTTGGACGTGATATGGACTCCAATTACAAAAGCTTATTACTATATGCAGAGGTAATGTGGCTCTCAAGAGGACAAAGTTTAAACAGATTATTGAAACTCAAAGGTGAAGTTATATTTTGACTGAGCAGAAATCCGATTTTGTTAATTTTTTATAATGACTTATGGCTTTCAAAACTGTGTTATTTGTTGGATATTTTCCAAAAACTCAATGATTTAAACATGTCGCTTCAAGGAAAAAATGTAACATATTTATGTTAAAAGATAAAATTGAAAGTTTTACTAAAAAAAGTTAACATATGGAAGAATAGGGTGGAAAATGGTTCTTTAGAAATGTTTGCAGCCACAGACGATTTTATAATTGAAAATAACCTTCCCAAAGATTTAATCGTAAGAGTTATAATTGATCATCTGAAGTGCCTGGAGAGACAGTATCAGAATTACTTCCCTTCAAATTTTGATTCTAAAAAACCAAGTTGGGTTCATAAACCATACTCAATTGAAATCAATTGAGTATGGTTTATGAACGTCAATCATCTGCCATTTAAAAGTTCTAGAAGAATTTGCCGAGTTATCAAGTGACATAGGTTTAAAACTTAAGTTTCCTAAAAAATCGTTAAATGGATTTTGGCTTGGGATTAGGACAGAATATCCAACAATTTCTGAAATGGCCCTAAACATACTTTTGCCATTTTGTACTACGTATTTATGTGAAGCGGCATTCTCAGCGTTGAAAATCATAAAATCAAAATATCGATCAACTCTGAAAAATGTTGAGGATGCTCTATATCCTGGAGTATCAAATATCCAACCAAGATTTAATTCTTTATGTAAAAATAAACAAGCACATCCATCTTATTAGTATGCAAATTTACTTTCATCTTTAATAAATGGTAAAATTATATGTATACCAAAGAATTGTTTTAAAATAAATTTCTCTGATTTATTATCAGTCAATGTTTGATTTGTATACTTATTTTATATACCTATATACCCATAGTCACGTAAAAATGCATCGGACAAAAAAAGGTTGCGAGTGAAAAGGTTTAAGAAGCCCTGCTTCTTAAACTAAGCAACCCCACTGCAAGAGCAGGGGGTGGGGTGGGGGGGCTAAGAAACTTGCAGAGGAAGGTAGACCACCATCTGAAAATTCGACACTATTTATTTGTTCTTTCAACACTAGAACTCTGTCTTCAGACTCCCATATTGAGTTCCTGTTTCGAGAACTGCAAAATGTAAAGTTTGATGTCCTTGCTATTTGTGAAATCCAAAGAAGCTCTGAGAGTTTCAGATAACACTACAAGGATTGGAGGAGCTGGCTTCATCATAAACGAAAAGCTGACTAAAAATATTATTTCTTGCCCAATCCACTCTGAACGAATAGGAACAGTAAAATTAAAAATAGGAGAATCAATAACAATAAAAATAATACAGCAATCCTTCAATTAATGCACCTCTGATTAGTGCATCATTTTTTTCCTATACCCAAATTCAATTAGTGCCTATGTGTATCTTAAAAATAAATGTTATGGATTTTAAAAATTTTCTGTCTATACTGTTTTCATGGCTGACTATTTTAAAAAAATCATTCCCAGGATGAAATAATTTAGCTACCAATTTAAAACATTTTACAAAATTATTTTTTAATGGCATACTACACTATTTCATGTACACTATGTTCCAAATTTACTGCCAAAATGTATGTCATCTGCTAATTACATAGCATTTTGATGATCATATCTCGTGCCTCCTTTGCAATTGTTTTCCTTACATTTTTTTTAAATTATTATTTTTAAGTATTTTCCCCAACCTTTCATCAAGAGTAAAAGAATTAATGAGCAAAAAAGTGGAAGTGTGAAAATGATTCGAGAAGTAATCTCATTGGAAGAATAACTTGAAATAATAAATAAAAATGAACAAGGCGAGTCCAGAGCAAAAATAGGACACGAAAACACAAAATGGGTGAATCAACCATAAGAGTAATTTTAAGCAAAGCTGCAGAATACAAAGAGAAAGGTAAGGCTGCTTCAAGTTCATGATGCACGCATTCGAAATCAAAATATTATAATGATTGAATTAGAGAGACTTCTTTCTACATGGATCATAGATTGTAACCAAAAGCTGATCCCGCTAGTACCACTAACCTTATTATAAAAGCATTAAGTCTCTTTGCAACCTTGAAAGAAAGGGCTATCAGTGATGAAAAAGAAGAAGAATTCCATGCTAGTGCTGAGCGTTTTAAAAAGAGAAATAGCTTACATAATGTTCTAATCACAGGTGAAGCTGCAAGGGCAGATAAGGAGGTGACCGAAAATTATCCAGAGATTTTGAAGAAAATTGTGCAAGGAGGCCACTGTGACCAACAAATATTTAATGTTGATGAAACCGGCCTTTATTTGGAAGCGATTGCCTTCCAAGACATTCCTGGCCAAATCAGAGAAATCTCAGCATAGTTATAAAGTCGAATGAAATTACTGCTACCAATATGCGAGCCATTTGGAAGCACATTCTTCCACATGGTGCAAATGATTTTAGAGCCTTTTCAAATGAATCTAAGTCAATTAAATCTCATCTGAGAAACTGAGCGATTCCGACCTGCTAAATTTAGATGCACAGCAGGAAAATCCTGAAGAATATGAAGAAAATTTTATCACTAACAAGCCCAAAGAGATTTCATAGAAACAATTTAAAAATATTTTTTGTACAATCGAAGATTTTAAGCAGCAATGCTTAGCGGCTGACCCTGATAAAGGGAGAAGCAGTAAAATTTGCAGAAGAGGCAATAAGACATTACCGTCAGTCTGTATGAAAAAAAGAAACAGAATACCTGCCAAACTACATTAGCTCAATTCTTTGTTAAGAAGTAGAATAATAAATTTATATTCTAAATATATTTTATTGTCTTACAGCTTCATGGTTTTCCTTTAACTAGGCCCTGAAATATACCCTAATTCTTTTATAAAAAAAAAAATTAAGTCAAAAAAGAAATTTGAGGAACAAATTATACTTTTTCCCATAGGTTATTATATTCGATTAATGTGCCTGTTTTAAAGAACGCATTAATCGAGGGATTGCTGAAGTAGTCTATACACCTACTTCAACAGCTAAGAAAGAAGAAGTAGAAAACTTCTATGAACACTTATGAGAAACATTACAGAAGAAAACATTACAATAGTGTGTGTGTGTGGGGGGGGGGGGATTTCGATGCAATGATCAGTACAGGACATTGGATCATGGAGGGGGGGGGGGATCAATGAGGCAAACTCCTAACAGAATTTGTGGAAGCAGAAAGGCTTTACATTATGAATAGTTTTTTTTAAAAAAAAAAAGAACTGAAAAAAGATGGACTTGGCAATATCCAAATGGAGAAACAAAAAAAAAAAGTGATTTCATTCTAACAATTGCAAAAGAATACAGTAAAAAACGTTGAAGTCATTGGAAAAACCCAGTGTGATATTCATTCAGACCACTGTCCAATAAGAGCCACCCTCAAAATACATAGAAAAAATGAAGAACTCATACGATCACAGTTCAACCATAAAAAACGCTCAAAATAGATAAATTCTGAAGAATTTAGAAAAAATTTGGAAGAAACTGACTGGAAATTAAAAAATGACATCGACAAAGATTTAACAAAATCGTTTTATGAGAACCTTTATTCATCTAAACAAGTAGTCACAGCTCCAGTACTAGATGAAAATTTGGAAATACCATCTGTCCTACCTGAAGAAGTAAAAATGGCTACCACCATACGAAAACTGACCGATCACTAGGAATTGACAGTATAAAATTTGATGAATTAAAAATGGGTGGACAAGTACTCTTCAAAGCTCTAGCAGAAAGATTTACTCGATACATATAATTAAGGAAAGCATCTACTGAATGGAAAACATCAAAGACCATAATTCTGCATAAAAAAGGTAATAAAGAAGACATCAGTAATTACAGATCCATCTGTCTACTATTACAAACATATAAAATATTTGCCAGAGTCATCCTAAATGAAAATAGCCGCAAAGAACAGCCTGGTTTTAAAAAGGCTTTTCGACAACAAATCACATTCAAACTATTACTCAACTAACAGAAAGATGCAGAGAATACAAGATGCCACTTTGTTTTCTTTTTATGGATTTTAAAAATGCATTTAACACTGGTGAACATAACGCGGTATTCCAAGCTTTAATAGAACAAGAAGTAGAAATAGCATATATCCAACAGCTCATAAAAGATATTTACAAAGAAGACACAACAAATATCACTCTTTTCAATCACCTGATTAAAATTAAGTAGAGGAGTATATCAGGGCGATGTCTTATCACCTAATCTCTTCACATCTACTCTGGACAACATCATTCGAAAAATTGCCATGAAAGGTGGAATAAATATTGATGATGAAATGTTAAATATTCTATTATTCGCAGATGATGTAGTATTAATAGCTCACTCCCCTGAACTCTTAGAATCAATGCTGAATGACATAAGTCAAAACTGCCAAAAAATTAGATTGGAAATACATCTGGACAAAACAAGATGGATGAAAAACGAATACTGTAAAGATTATACAATCACTCTAGAATCTCACACCATCAAAAAAGTTGAAGATTACATCTACTTCAAACAATCCATAAAAATGAATAATGATATATCAAATGAAATAGTAAGGAGAAAAAGAGCTGCTTGGATGGCCTTCAACAAAATAAAATCAACAATTACCAACCAAAACGTAGAAATAGAAATAAGAGCCTATCTTTTCAATAGTCACATCCTACTAGCATTAACTTATGGCAGTGAAACATGGAACACAACTTTAAAAGAAGAACAAAGCTTAATAACAACTCAACGTGTAATAGAAAGAAGTATGTGCAATATAAATAAAATAGACCATGTAAGACACACAGAAATCAGGAAGACGTCTGGACTCAAAGATGTAATAACGGCAATCTACAACAGCAGATGACATAAGCCAAAACCACCAGAATGAGAGACAACAGATGAGACAGTCAGAGTAACAAATTAGTATTTGAGAGATAATAAAAGGAAATCTGGAAGAATGGCCTTAAGGTGGGAAGACCCAACAATCAAGAAAGTTGGAAGTAAATGGAGAAGAAAGGCTCAAGACAGGAATAGATGGCCTCTTCACGACCTGCAGTCATGGAGAAATCCCAACTGAAATCACAGGTCCATTCAGGGTAATCAAGGTAAGGCAATTAATGTGAAGTCATTAGCCTCTATATACAAGTTGCTTAGTCGTGAAAATACTTCATGCACAAACTTTGTTTGCTTACACTTGGATAAAGGATAAACCAAGAATATAATTTCTTGGCATCTTTAATTTAATTTATAACCAACTGAAAAAACTTTCAACACCCATCAAATCTCTTTTAAGTAAGGGCAGTGTAGAAAGGTCTCACAAATTTTTGCACATATTCCTGATTATTATATTACTGTAATTTTTTTTAATGATTGGGAAATTTACTGACCATTTGTTGTGCTATTAATACTACAATGGTGCTTTTTTTTGAAAATGATTCTTTAACTGTCATTTTATATTGTGTTCCATTATCAATGTACTGAGGATGCCTATGATACATAAGCAAAATTTTATAGCTAATAAATTTATTGCATGTCACTATAAGTTTCCATATTTCATTTTTCTTATTATGTCAACTTACATATGATATTAAAGCAGCCATTACACAGAGATCTCCAGGTAATCAGGGACTTACAGAGAAAAAGCCATCTATTATTCATACCAGCAGTAATACCTTTCTTGAATTCACCGACGTTACTTGCACTCACCAGCTTCAAAGGCAAACCATTCCAAATCACACCCTGGTACTATTATATACAGATCTGCTCTCCTATTTTCAGAAGTTTGTAGGAATCTATCATATCATCCCTATTTGCTTGTGTCCACAATCCATACCTTCTCAATGTATCCTCAATCTGTATTCCACAATCCTGATATCTTTAACATTATCACCTTTAACACTCTCCTCTGCATCCTCTCTCTCTACTGAATATCCATCACTTCAGAAACAATGAGGCCAGATCTGTACACAACAGTCCAGATGAAGTCATATCAAGATCTTGTAAAAAGGCAAAATAACTTCCTTATCCATGTATGTCAATGTTTCTTTCAGCATCACAATTAACCTCTGAATTGTATTTGCAATGTTTGTGATGTGGTCTCTGAACTTCAACTTCTTATCTACTAAAATTCCAAGATCTCTGACATGATCAGTTTCTGATCACAACAAAATAACACATCACTGGATATCTCATCACACCACAGTGCATAATTTTATATTTAATAAAGTAACTTGTTACAGCAGAGTTTCTTATAACATTATGTGAAGAATTTTTTTTTCTTCACTTGGTTAAAAAGTTAATTATAGTTGTCAAGAAATTATATTCTTGTTTAGTACTTTAGACAAGTGCAAACAAACAAAAGTTAGTGTGTGAAGTATCTTCACACAACTATAGCTACTTGCACATAGAAGCTGCTGACTTCTCAATTGCCTCAGTATCCTATAATAAAAAAAAAGTACACTTCCTTTCAGATGTATATACTGCTATGCATTGTGGTAAGGACCATTATACAGACTGGTGTTTTGACCTTTATTGCAGTCTCAGCAGTGGCAGCCAAACCGAAAGATACCAAAAGTTGAATTAATGCAGAAGTCAAATATTTTCCACATACAAGTAGCAAAAAGGAGTATCACCTTATTAGAACACACTAGATAAGAGGGAGATGTAGAAAGTTTTTTCATTTGGTTACAAAGTAAATTATATTTGTCAAGATTAGTATATTCTTGTTTAATACTTTACCCACACGCAACGTATTTTCATGACCAGGCTACTCATATACAGAAGCTGTTGACTTCATGTGAGTTGCTTTGCTATCCCATAATGCAAAGAACTAAAGTTGAATTAATGCAGATATATGTTTTCTATATACAAGTATCAAAACGATGTATCACTTTATTATTAAAATACTCTGGATTGAGATGGCTGTAGAAACCAGATTGGGTAGAAGTTTTCCCATAATGCATAGCAATATACATGTCGAAAAGGAAGTGCACTTTGCATTATGGGATAGTCAGGCAAATGATGTGAAGTCAACAGCTTCAATATACAAAGTAGCCAAGTGGTGAAGTTACTTCATGTACAAACATCACTGTTTGCTTACTGGGGTTAAGGATTAAACAAGAATATAATTTCTTGGCAAGTAGGATAATAACAGTGAATGCCATAGAGTTATCTATACTATTACAGCTTTAAATTCAGCTGCAACTTTTGTTTGGATTATTAGAAATTTAATTGAAACTTTCATAATCTCATTCATTTACAGAACCAACGAAGTATGAAATAAAGACTTGTTTATTTTGTAGTACATAATGACAGATAGACCAGGCATGTCTATTATCTCGGCCTCGACCATAGATGGCAACATTATTGGCAAGAGATTTTTTTTTTTTTTTTTTCCTAAGTTGGTACCTCTGTCATAAGCATCCATGTGAAATTGCAAGTCATTCCATCAAGTATTTTGCTTTATACAGCTGTCTGAAGCAAAAGTGTTGTCTGTTACCCTTGAAATGGATAAAATTGAGTATTGTGCGGTTATAAAATTCTTTGTAAAAGAATTTTTAATGCCAAAAGAAATTCATTTGAAGTTCATAAAAGTTTATGGGGACTCTTCTCCTTCGTTTTTGACAATAAAGAAATGGGCTGCAGAGTTTAAATGTGGCTGTACCAGCCTTGAAGATTATCCATGTGAAGGACATCCAAAAAGTGTAACAGCAAAAATCATTGATCAAGTACACGATAAGGTATTGGATGACCGGCGAGTCAAAGTGCATGAAATTGCTGAGCCTATAGGCATTTCAAAAGAAAGTGTAGGATATATTTTGCATGAAGAATTACAAGTGGAAAAAAGCTTTGCACAAGATGGGTGCTGTGCTTGCTCACAGCAGATCAAAAACGCACTCGCATGAAAATCTTTGAACAGTGCTTGGAGTGTTTTAACAAGAATAAAACTGATTTTGTGCATTGATTTATTACTATTGATGAGACTTGGATTCACCATTACACATTAGAATCCAAACAGCAGTCAAAACAGTGGGCAGAAGCCAGTTGTTCAGCACCAAAGTCAGTTCCATCAGTAGGAAACATCATGTCATCGATGTTTTTGGGATGCTAAAGGCATTTTGTTTATTAATTATCTTGAAAAGGGTAAAACAATAACCATGGAATATTATTCTGATCTTTTAACCAGACTAGACGACAAAATTTGTGAGAAAAGATCCAGTTCGCAGAAGAAAAATTCATCTTTCATCAGGACAATGCACCTGCCCACAAAGATGTTTTGGCAATGGGAAAATTAAGGGATCTGCACTATGCATTGTTGGAACATCCACCTTATTCCCCAGATTTGGTCCTCTGACCTCCATCTCTTCCCAAAACTAAAATTCTTCCTCGCTGGTCAGCATTTTTCTTTGAATCAAGAGGTGATTGCAGCTGTAGAGGGGTATTTTGCAGATCTTACAGATAACCATTACAGGGATGGGATGATGGTGCTGGAGCATCACTGGAATAAATGTATTAGTCTTAAAGGAGATTATGTTGAAAAATAAAAATAATTTTGAAATTATAAATTCGTTTTTTCATGGTTAGGCCGAGAACTTTTCAGACCACCCTCGTATAGCCATGCCTAATCTAATGGGGAAAAAATGTGTTACTTTTTTTGCTCTTTAAGTATTTATAAATAATAATAACACTTTTTTTTAAAAATGCATTTCTTCCTTCTATTTGGAAATATTTACTATTATTCCATGTGATATAATACCTTATTCACTCACCTAAAGACCAAACTCAAGCACGCCACCAATAATGGCTGATCTCACAAAGAAACAAAATAATTAGACACTATTCTGAGTGGCACTGGAATAAAAGCATTTTTAAGTGTATTTGGATGGTTGGAGAACGTTGGTATCAAGAAGCTTTCAAAAGAGAAAGATGGAAACAAATAGGGGAGATGTATAACCAAAAATGGTTTATAAAAAAGGACTTAAAAGAAGGTGCATTTTGCAAAATGTGTAAATACCTATTAGATATAGTTTATCATTATACATCTGTTTTTGTTCAAGTTATTCTTGGATTCTGGTTTGAAGAATTTTACTGAAATTCAATATCTGGAATCCCTAAAAAAAATCAGTCAAGCATGCTCAAAACTTTGTTCCAGTTGGATCATTTGCAGAGGGAGAAGGTGAAGAGGGGTAGAGCAAAATATTTCAAAATTACATTCGGTAATAATTACACTCTGGTTAAACAGAATTTCATAAAAGCTTTTTTTATTATTACTATTTATTTATTTATTTTGTGTGTGTGTGTGTGTGTGTGTGTGTGTGTGTGTGTGTGTGTGTGTGTGTGTGTGTGTGTGTGTGTGTGTGTGTGTGTGCGCGCACTCATATGTATGTGTGTTAAACCCATACATATGAGTGTGCAAAACACAACGCTGTGCACACTCATAAGTATATAACAAGTTATATACATGAGTTTTATAACACAATGGTGCCACATGTTGTGCAAAGGATTAAGAAAAAAGAAGAATCTCGAACAGCTGATTAGTGTATTCCTTGAGAAAAAGTGTGAGGAAGGCAAACAGGATGAAAAGTAGGTTCTATAAGTTTCACATAAAACAGAAAGTGGATTGACCAGGTACTAATGTTCTAATATGCTTCTGGGAGAGAGGAATGGTCATCTTAATGGCCATTTAAGCAGACTGCCCTATTTAGCATAGTAGCAAAATAGCATTTAACTTCTTAACATTTTTAAGAAATGTTTATAATGCATCCCAACTATGAAATTTAATACACTGTCAAGTGAGAAATAGTGTCTTGGAAGCTGAGGAGGCTATAGATCTGATGCATTTTGCGAATGGAAAAACTGAAAGCAAAAAAAAAAAAAAAAAAAAACACTAATCATGATTACAGAATTAAATATCAGTATCGTATCGTATCAGTGGTTCTAACAGGCATGTAAGCACCCACAACCTTCCAACTATCTCCTGGACATCTCAACTGTGATTTAAGGATAAGGTGTTTAGTCCTATGCCTCCTGGTATGCCCTATGTCTGTAGGCGGATGTGTTCATGGGGCCAGTTTGCCTGTTCTGGGGGATGAAAAACCCAAGTTTCCAGGTGAAAAAATTTCCACCTCAGTATGAGATCAGCTAACTCATCTTTAGTCAAAAGAGACCAGATAAAGGTTCTTCACGTCTTGGACAGGAATCGAATCAGGTTTTTCCGACCAAAGGGCTTCACCTATACTGAATGAGCTATGGAGGCTTTTTTAAATATTATCAGTAGTAAGGGGAAATGAAGTAGGATCTAACTAATGAGAACTATGGAAAATTATTGGGTTTGAGTGAATGGGGGTTTGAGGCTAACTGTTGAAAAGACATGCTGTTAGGAAGCTCCTGAAAGATCTCTGATTTTTGTTGTTTATTAAGTGTTTTCTTAGGTATATTTGGTATATTTTTAGCATATTGTTGTAGTTTTTTTTAGTGTATTTATTGCAGTACAGCATTTAATAACATAATTGTAGAAATACTATTAGTTTTTCCTACTCTTAAGAATGGTGCCGAAAAACCAGCCACAACAGGATAGTGTCTCAAGTTAAAATAGTTACTACTGAGGAGAACATTTGTCCAGATGAGCGAAAGCATTGCTGCAGTGATGATGATAATTTATCTGAGGATAATCAGACACTGGAAATATCCAGATTAAAAGAAATCATTAGAAAACTGACCAGAGAAATAGAAAAAGTGGAAAAACGTTTAACAAAAGTTAGGATAGAAAAAGGATCAGAACAAGAAAGGGGAGGAAAGCACTGAACTTGGTAATCATAATATTAATAACAACAAGGTAAGTCAATTAAAATCTAAGAAAAAAGAGGTGATATGATATGGTGATTCAATCTTAAAATTTATGCTTGCTGAGGGAATCACTATTTCTAGTTTCCAAAGGTGAAAATTAAAGATATGACAAATGCAATTGACAACAGAAAAGAAAAGAGATAGTAGTTCTAGTAGGAACTAATAATTTAAGTAGTGACAAATATAGTATGAGAGAGAATATCAAATGTCTGTTGGAAGAAGAGAGAAAGAAATATGAGAGACCAAAAATTGTAGGTTTGCTACCCAGATATGACAGTACTAAGTTAAGAAGGGCAATGATGGAAAATGATACCATATGCAGGCTGTGTAATGCAAGTTTTTAGATGTGTGGAGTGTGTTTCATGGCAGAAGAGATGTGTATAAGAGGGACGGCCTGCAACTTGAATTCATTTGACATCAACAGCATGTAAAAATTAATTAATTATTGGCATGAGATCTAATCCAGAGCCAGAGAAACTAGATCAACAAGGGAAGAATGTGAAAAATGTGTGTGAAAGTTCAGCTATGATATGCAAACATGATAAAGATACAAAGGGCTTAGAACATGGTTATGTATCTGGCAAAGTGGTGAAAATGTATGCTTTGGGTTTGGACCTTTTGAGTATGTATAGGAAGGGAAAAGAGAAAGTTCTACAAGGCCAAATAGGCTGCATATCCAATTATAAGAATAAGCTAGGCAGCAATTTGTTATATATACACACAAATGCCAGGAGCACCAGAAACAAAGAGGTTCAGTTGGTTGCTTTTTTTTTTTATTGAATACGATGTGGCCTAAGATTGTTGGCATTAGCGAACCTGACTATCAGAATCAGATATGGTAACTGGGATCTGTAATGGGTATACTATTTTTAAGAATGATTGAAAAAATAAGTGGTGGTGGTGTGGGGGGGGGGGGGGTACTACTACTAATATCAGGCGACTTAAGTCCAGTTAGAGTAGAAACATAATAAAACAATGATGGTAACAATTTCCCATGCAGCAGTGTGTTTGAGGCTATCTGGTGTGAAGTGGAGACCAACAAAATGAAAATATGGTAGCATGTTGCTACAGACTGGCAGTTGCAGAGAATGAAGAAATGCATCTCCAATTTAGCCTTATGGATCCAAATGAGTGATTATTATGGATGACTTGAATTATCCAAACATTGATTGGGTAGAAGAGAAATCTCATAAATATGAAGAGGAATCTAATGAATTGTTGAGAGATAACTTTCTCAAGCAGTATGTGAAAGAAGGAACTCGAGGTCAAAGAGTGCTGGATTTGTTCATAGCGTCAGAAGGGGTGTCGCTTAAAAATATGACTATTTTACCACCAGCTGGTGACAGTGATCATGCTGTGCTTTCTTGGGAAGTATCTAATTATACTGATGTTCCCATTAGAAGAAGTTACATGAACTACAAAGCTGGAAATTATAATCACTTCGGAGAATATTATCTTTGGTCCCATGATATCAGTTATTGAATGGGAAAAATGTCAGCAATGCATGAGAATCTTTGAAAAAGTGTTAAAATGAGGAAGTATCTGAATGTATTCCTAGTGTTCGAAGAATAAATAGGTTTGGAGTGAAATGGATGTGCAACCTTTATTAAGCAAGAAATCCACAAGAAGATGATGATGTGGAAAGAATATCCTGAGAATAAGAGTGAGAGGAATTATAAAGTATGTAAAGCTCATTGCAAAAAAGTAACGAGTATTGTGCAGAAAGCTAAATCGGAGTATAAAAAAACAACTGGCCGTGCAAGGCAACCCAAAAGAATTTTATCGTTATGCCCCAAGCAAAAGAAGGAACGAATGTGAAAGAATAACTTTATTGGTTATTCTTCCAATAAAGAATAACCATTTAAGGTGACCTAAATTTTTTTCATTATAAAATTATGAATGGAATTCTTAATAACATTCATACAAAATTATTGAATGGTACTCTAGTGTCAGAAACTAATGAGATTGTTCAATTAATGACTGCTCACTTTGCTAAGATAGATCAACCAGGTGTATGTAACATGGTGCACAGCGCTTCTACTACATTGGATGAAGAGCTAGAGGTGCACGAAAATGAGATTGAAGAGCTGTTGCATAACCTAGATAAGAATTTGTCAATAGGACAGATGGAACATAAGCATGTTTGCTTAAAGGAATGTTCAGCCAAATTGGCTAGGCCTTTCACATATTTGTATAACTTGAGTCTTGGCTCAGGAATGATATTACAGGAATGAAAGGAATGTATGATAGTTCCACTGTACAAAGGTAGTGCAAAAATGATGTGTCTAATTACTGACCTATCAATATCTCTGTTGTGGTAGCAAAAATTTTAGAGAAGTTAGTAAGAACTCGCATACAGAAATGGGTTTTAGCAATTTGCTCATATTTTATAATAATGTTATGGCCGAGTTGGATAAAGCGAATGGATACACTATGATAATGTTAGATTTTGCTAAGGCATTTAATATGATACCACATGAAAGGCTGTTGCATAGTCTGGAGAACATGGGATTGGAATGTAAACTCTCGACTTGGATCAGTAGATGGTTGAGAGACAGGTATCAAAAAGTGGTATACAGTGGGCATGAATCTGCAAGATTTAAGGTGACCATTGGTGTACCTCAGGGTTCAGTCCTTGGGCCATTGATGTTCAATCTATACATTAATGACGTTAGGAAGGGTTTAACAGGAGATGTGCAATTGTTTGCCGATGATGTGAGGATATGCAGAGCAATTAGGGATGACACTGATATCTAGCACTTACAAAATGATTTGAGTAAGCTGTAAATTTGGGCAAACAAAAATGGCTGTTAGTTTAATGCTAGTACGTGTAAAGTTATGCACTTCAGCATGATGAGATTTTCAGAGGCATATTATAATAGTGGGATTATGCTACAAGAAACTTATGAGGCTAGGGAACTTGCCGTAATGATGGATAGGAATTTGAAGTTCAAAGGTCACATAGCAAAAGTTGCAATTACAACTCTGAGGATAATTGCGATGTTGAAGCAAACCTTGACATGTAAGAGGATAAGGAAATCGTTTTACCTTTTTGATAAAACCACACCTGGATTATTATGTGCAGATCTGGTCTCCCAGATTCCAAGGGGATAAAGAAGAGTTACAAAGATTATATGCAAATTATGGGATTTATGTAGATAGATTGTGATTATGAGAACAGACTGCGAGTATATGGATTACAGATTCTAGTTAACAGGACAAAGAAGGGGGGGGGGTGTATGATAGAGGGCTATAAACTTTTGAATGGGTATTATAAGATAGCATCTGATGAAATTTTTCATTATATGGAAAGAGAACACAGAGGCATCCTAGTCAAGAAAGGGGTAAGAACTAGGTTTTTCTCGTTCCACCGAAGAATGAAGGAGATTAGTTTCTAAGGCATTGGCATTACCTTAGCATTTTAAGGCATTACTTAAAATACTAAACCTTGGATCATTTCAGCAGAGTAACATTTTAATAAAAAAAGGGGTATGAAATGTACTGTCATTAGAAAAACTATGGAAAGGATTTGATGCTAGTGAGTGAGAGAAGATCATTTATGTATAGGAGGAAGAGTAAAAGTGCAGAACGCTGGGTGCTCTGTCACATCGGTAAGTAGACCTAATCACATGCCTAGACATTTGACATTTCAGGCAGAATCACACAAGTTTCTTGAAGATTTTTCATGGTTTCTGTCTAAAGGAAGGCAAGGAGACATGCTGTGGAGCAAGAGTGGTTGAGTCCAAATAGGTGATTAAGTGGTGAACTTCAGGTAATGAAGAAGTTGTTTTTTTTCAAAAGAGTGAGACAAAAGCAACAGAATGAAAATTCCCGAAGTGCAAGTTCAGAGCAATATTGGGAAGGAAGCACCTAAATCAAGGGAATTATTAGTAAAATTACTAAGGATTTTTCTTATGTCCTTCTGGTGAAGATCAGAGGAGACAAGTAGTGAGCTATCCTTAGCAATACAAGTGATTTGTCTCGGATATCTATACAATATCTCTTTTCTCTGAGTAGTATTACAATGGTTCCATCATAATGTATGAGTGAGTGAGTGAAAAAGGAATGGAAGTATAGAGACAGAAGCTGTGCTTCACAGCCTTGGTGAGAGACCAGAAGTCTCAACTTACCATTTGATCAGGAAGCAACTTTCTATGCATTGAGATATGTCACATTTTTATCTTAGAACTGAGGAAAGGACATGAATGTAATTTGCATTACCTAGAGGAAATGCTGCTATCTGCAGTATGTTTGAAAGAACTGGTTAACAAAAGCTCAAAGAATATTGGAAGGATTATTTATTCTAGTCAGGAGATGGACAATTTCTTCAGATCATTACTGACAGCAAATTCCTCAATATTTCTTCCAACTTCGTAAGAATGAAGTTAGCAAAGAGAAGCTAGTATGAGTTGCTAATATTCAATTTTAAATATCCAAGGAAGACTGCCTCACTGGTTGGATAATTATATTGCTGAAAACCAGAGATAAATAAGCAAGGAAGTCAGAATGGCCATTACAATTCACATAGTCTTAAAGACAGCAAATGATAGCAACTAAGTATGGCTTGGAAATTTTCAGCCAGTATAAATTATGAAGAGGTGATTCTAGGTTTCACAATCTCTGACATGAGATGTCAGATATGACAAATGCACATGTCCATCCCTTCCTCACTCCCCTTTTTTGCTGAAGGTTGGTTGTCTGGGATTTACAACTGAAGCAACTCAAAGAGCTACGAGGCCAGTGTATTGTCTGCTAATTGCACGTGTTTTCATAGCCAGTAGGTTTTTTGGGGGGGGGGGGGGGGGATGAAGGACTCACAAACCTGCTTCCCACACAGGGGGTAACCAGACTAGTCCTATATATATATATATGTAACCTCAACAGTGCTCACCCCCCCTTACATATTGCTATACTCAAGGCTCCCCTTCAGATGTAATCTGTAAGTTGTAAATCATTCCCTAGCTGGTTGACAACGCCATGATCATCAGGTTTTCTCAAATGTGCTGTTTAGTGACCGATCAGGTTGACTATACTGCTTCACAATATCAATAATACAATCATCCTGATGAACCACACCAGCAGTACAGTAATTTAAACAAATAACCATGCATCAGTTGAAAACTTATTAGCACATATAGCTAATGTTTGAGTTTACAGATCATTATTTCTGGATTCAATTTCATTCACTATACCATCAATTGATTTAATACTGCTTTATACCATACTGCCTTGCAGTATCCAATAAAGCAATTTCCTATAAATTTCTCCTTTAATAAAACTTACAGCTCAAATTTTGAAATCTGTAGAATTTTTATCATCTTCAGTCTCATTAGATGCATGGCCAATTGTAGGTCACAAAATCATAAGTTTAAAACTTCATTAAGCTAAGGACAAAAATCTTAAAGTGATTCAAACATAGACTTAAAATGCTGATCTATGTCTATGATTATTTATATTTAAAGAATGTTAAATAAAGTTAGAATTATTTTTACATTAACGACAAATGAAAAAAAAGGTAATAAATGAAAAAGATGCATAATCCTAGATAGTATGTAAAGAAGAGCAAGATGGAATATTTTGTCATCTTTATATAAAAATTAATTTTATACCTTATTTTTCTTTAAAGAATTATTTATCTGTAGGTGTTTGCAAAACTTTATATATACAAATGTTTTGACCACAGTATCTTCTAATCTAATCAAACTAGTAGGGTGACTGATTAAGCTCTGATAAAATCTGGAAAAATGTATGAAATAACAATAATGTAGTACTCACCTACTGACATAGGCAATAGATTGCTACTGAAACGTGCATGATCTCCTATGTGAATTATGCTGTATATACTTTTTTCAACCAATTCATCCTGAAATGAATAACAAATAGACAAAGATGAGATGTACAAGCTCCATCAATATAGTATGTATGCAAGAATCACAAATTTATTAATAATTTATTGAGGGTTTACAATATATTTTTTCAGTGAAGTTTTTCATTAGAGAGGGAGAGAATTTCTTATTTTTTCCCTGCTGGAACTGGGAGTCATATCAAGAAAGGTTAAATAGAAAGCCTATAAGACAGTAAAGTACAGGTAACCCTCGTATTAGGTTCCACAGAAATGCCGCGTTATATAAATCACGTTATGCGAGACTCAGATCACATAGAAAAAGTAGGGTTATGTTCAAAATAGTTTTTTTTTTTTTTAAATTATATAAACAACAATGACATATCTAACAAAAATATGTTTATATTTAATTCGGGTAATTCATATAAGTTAAGAAAATATATATAAACTATGAAACATAGTATAAACTTATAAAAATACAAATTGTACGTAAACTTCATTGCACGTAATGCATAAATGTTTTAGGCAAATTAAAATAAAGTGCATATTTTAATCATCATCACTGTCTTCAAAACGAACATTTCGTAGATGTTTTTTTATTTACGAGTGGCCGGACATCATCATCACTTGAAATCTCTTGGACATCATTTGTATAATTCTCATTGCATACTTTGGCTGGTTTAGTTATCAAGAAGTCAGTAATAAGACCTTGCTTACCACTATGCTGCAATTTTTTTTTATTAAGTTCATAATATGGAGCTAAACAAATATCCAACTGTCTCGTGAAATTTCCGGAGTGCTCATTAACCGTAAAATAACTTCCTAACTTTCTTGCCAAGTCCAATCCTTCTGCTAATTTCTTTAAACTGAATTCTATAACAGATTCATCACAATCAGAATCTTTGGCAGAACTTCCCCTGCCACTGGGTTCGACGTCATCTATTAATTGTACTGTTATGAGTTCCTCCTTATTTAAATCTAATTCCCCATCAATTAATTCACTAATTTCATTTTCAACCATATCACAAAATCCCTCTAAGTGGCCATTACTATAAAATTAAAATTTTTACATAAAAAAGCATTACATACTGTATGTAACTCACCAGAAAATAAAGAGCTCACATTGAGATTAACATACTTATGATTTTTAATGCATTTTCCTGGCAGAAAACGAAGACAATTATTAACAACAAACACATTATACTGTAAACAACTAACGCTAAAGGGTATTTCCCCTAATATAAATTCGCTACCTATAACTACATGTGTGATATGGGCAGATGCAAATTTAACGAAGATAAAATTTGATTTTTAAGTTGCGGGATAAAAAATATATGAAAAGATAAAGGGTTACTACAATTTGTAGACCATGTTTTTATCGAAATTGCATTGTATAAGCACTGCTTTGAACAAGGGTTATTACAATTTGTAGGCCGTGTTATATCGAAACCGCATTGTATAAGTACCACGTTATACGAGGGTTACCTGTATAGACAAAATTAATAAAAAATAAAAATATGATATGAATGTACTATAGGTTTATAGAAAAACTTGGGGGGGGGGGCTATGGTGCCCAACCCCCCAAGTTTTGGATTGGTAGGCCGGCTCTCCTTGAATTCTAATGACTCGAAAGGGGGTTTCAGCCCCCTTTCGAGTCATTAGAATGGTAGCCCCTGAGTTTCAAAAAAACTCAGGATGAGAGAAAGATGTAGAAAGTTTACTTTATTTTCATTTCTACAGTTATACATATAAACTATGTATCATTACTATTATAAAAGCCATTAACTGCAATTTGTATTAAAAAAGAAACTGTCCTGTGAAGTATGACAGTTGGATAGTAAACAGACTTGGGTAGTTAAAGAGACAGTCAAGGAGAAGAAGAAATCTATCAAAAGTTTCTGGTAAGTAAGCTTGGGATCTTAGAGAATACAGTGCTTCATTTTCTTACATTTTTCTCTATATTTTTTAAGATCCCACGCTTACTTGCCAGAAACTTTTCACAGATTTCTTCTTCTCCTTGACTGTCTCTTTAACTACCCAAGTCTGTTTAATCCTCTGTATATAGCATCATACATGTCCGCAGAGATGTGCTTTGCATTGTGGGAGATACTAAGGAAAGTGATCAGAGCTTACTCCACCTTTACCAAGAGTTGCCTCAGACCTGAAAATACTTTAGGTGCAAACTTGACTTACCTGTTTGCTTGCTTACTTGGGAAAAAGGATTAAAACCAAGTTTATAAAATTGCTTGGTATCTTTAACGTATAATATACCCAAGGTAAAAAACTTTCTACACATATATATAAACCATACATAAATAAAATACAATGCAAAAAGAATAACCAACAAGTGTTACTATTATACAATTAGTGTTAGATTCATGAATACAACTGAAATGGTAAGCTGTTTCAGTTAAAACCACAGGCATTAGTTAATATGTAGAAACAAAATGGTTTTGCCTTCCTATTATAAGGGGCAACAAAATACTGCTAATTTTCAAATGTTCGGACATGCCATATTTCTGTTTTGTTTAAACCGTCTATTAAAGAAGTTACAAAAGATGAAAAATAGTATAGAAATTTGGTGTTATGTATTGTGAGTGTTCTCAATAGTTAGCCAGGTAACTATGATGTCTAACTTATTTTAATGGTATTACAACACTAAACAAATAAATTATAAAAAGGATATTTATTAAATGGCTTATATTTTATGGATTTCAAACCAGCATCTTTGCAGCAGAACAATATGTTACAGTTTATTTCCTTATTTACTAGTGTACCACTAATAGACACTTTTAATTTAATAAAGTCACCCCCCCCCTCTCGATATCACTGAATTATTCAATTTGACAGAGTATGCAGGTTATTTTACTAGGCAAGGAAAAATCTACAAACAGATTAAGGGTACTGAAATGGGTTTCCCTCCTCTCCCCTGCCCTTTAGCTTACTTTTACATGCAGCACTTCTTCCCTTTTCCTTCTTTCACCTTGCAGTGTTGAGGGTTTTCAATTCATTTAACCGCAACAGTACACAAGGATAAGGTAGTTAAGTCCTATGCCTCCCAGTGTATCCTATGTCTGTAGAAGTGTTGAGTTGTCAAGGCTGGTTTGTCTGCTTGTGGGATGAAAAACCCCAGATAAACTGGGGGGGAAACCCTGCAGTCCAAGCCCAAGACCGGCTAACTTCGCTATGTCTGAGAGAGATCCTAAGCTGATGTCAGCAGTTAGAATAGAACCCAGGACACTCCTTTCCAAGGCATATGGTTGCAAAGAGCATAGCCACTCAGCTAACCATGCGAGTGCATGAAGCACTTAAGCAAGTGTATGAAGAACAAAGTACTTACAAACTCTTAGTGTTGTTATGTTTTGTTGATGTGTTTGCCATCTGGCCCCCATGGGCAAGACACCGTGAATTCTTTTATAACTTACCTTAAGCCAGCACTCCAAAATTCACTTCACTTTAAAAAAAAGAATTGACTGTTTGCATTTTACTGACACAGTAGTCACTCATCTTCCAGATAGTTCATTATCTTTTTCTATTTACAGAAAGCCAACACACACCAGAAGATATCTGTATAAACAATCACATCATTATTCAGCCCAATAGTATGAAATTATATAAACACTTACACATACAGATGGGGTTATTTGTTCTAATGATGCAATCCTTTCAACAGAATTCACTATCTTTGCCATACTTTCTTGGCCAATGGCTACAATCCCACAAAATACCACATGCCCCTCCCTCCTCAAATACCCAAGAACAAAACACCACTATTCCTAGTCTGTACATCAAAGGTATATCTGAAAAGATAGCCAAATTAATAATAAAATATAACATTCAAACCACTTCAAATTAGCAACTCTGATCTGCTCTCCTGAGGATCAATGCCATCCTCTAGCATATTCTGGAGTGTACAAAGTTCCCTGTGACTGTAATTTAGCCTAATATGGACAGACAGGAAGATTTGTTAACATCTGTCTTGGCATAAGCAATACATTCACTACCATTACTATGGCAAGTCCAGACTGGCAGACCATGCTTTGGACACCCCTTCACATAGGGTTAAACGGAGGAAAATCAATGTGCTATACAGAAATCATTACAGGTCAGAAAGATTATTTTCAGAGTCAGCTATGACTATAAAGCATTCTCCTGACCTTAACAAGTATGGCTGAATTAACTTGCCAAAAATTTGGGAGACTGTCATTTTTAAGATTAAATGCTACATCAAATGCTTTTAAGATCAACTGTAATACTTCTTTTATTCAACATTAGAGTGTGCCAAATTAGGACTTGAGATCTTTTTGTCAGTTATAATTTAAATTGTTTCACTTACTCATTATCAGTGTAACGCGGTTTTACTCTGAATATGCTGGTTTGAAATCTAGCATAATATAAGCTTGTTAATAAACATCCTTTTATAATTCATTTGTTTAGTGTGGTAATACCATTAAAATTAAAATAAGTTATGAATAGTATCCAACACCTAAGTCTGTCAAATAGATAGAACTGTGATTTTTTTTCTTTGATGCTTTACTTTCCACAGATGTCATGCTGCCTGAATTTTGGAAGGACTTCTCGATTTGTATATATGTTCCCACAGGCACACCATATAGCTGCCTTATTTACTGTCATGATGCACTCTGGTTAATTTACTTGGCATGAAAAAAAAAAAAAAAAAAACCTGAAAATAGAAGCAGGTACAGCTACCTCCCCCCCCTCTCCCCCACCACCAATTCTTTCCATGAAGCAGTTTGAAAAATTGTCCTAGCCTCCATTCTATTCAAAACCACAGTACGGCTACACTAGATGATGTTCTCCATTGGGCTGCATGGCTTGTATATCTAGTATATTTCATGCTGGTGATTTCACTTGGCATGGGAAGGGGTCACATATAAACAGAAGGCAGGTATAACTACCTCTCAGCACCACCAATCTCTATGATACACTAAACAAACTCTATTCCATTCCAACCCATAGTATGGCTACACTATGTGTTCTCCAATCTGACTGCATGGCTTGAATATGTCAAAAACATTTTTTAGTACACCACAACAGTTAACACCACAGGATTCATTTTATCAATGAAAACTTTCCTACCTTTCACAGACACCCGAGCCATTGAGCCAAACCACTGGTACACCCCTCACCATTCCTATTGTCCTAGCCTCCATTCTACTCAAAACCACAGTACGGCTACACTAGATGATGTTCTCCATTGGGCTGCATGGCTTGTATATCTAGTATATTTCATGCTGGTGATTTCACTTGGCATGGGAAGGGGTCACATATAAACAGAAGGCAGGTATAACTACCTCTCAGCACCACCAATCTCTATGATACACTAAACAAACTCTATTCCATTCCAACCCATAGTATGGCTACACTATGTGTTCTCCAATCTGACTGCATGGCTTGAATATGTCAAAAACATTTTTTAGTACACCACAACAGTTAACACCACAGGATTCATTTTATCAATGAAAACTTTCCTACCTTTCACAGACACCCGAGCCATTGAGCCAAACCACTGGTACACCCCTCACCATTCCCATCATCATCTCTCCCAAGAGTATTGTGTTATTTACAACTTCAGTAAAAAGAGATAGATGCATCAGTTTATACTAACCTCTCCACCAACATCAACCACATTCATAACACTTTTTTAGTCAACAGCTTTCTGCTCTTACAAAATCAACAAACCCACTTTCTTCTCTCAAACATAACTCTCCCCAAAATCAAGAGTACAAAAACCATCACCATCCCTTAAATCCAGAATGCCTTAGAAATATTTCATGTGTTCTCAAAAGATATGGCATTCAAACTCCTTTCAAGTCATACCAAAAATTATGTAACCTTATCTGTTCATCCAAAGATCCTCTCAATCACCTAGTTTATTCTAGAATCTGCAGTACTTTTTGCTCCTGCAAACTGAATAAACATAGAAAAAATGACCAATGACTATAACGACCACTCTGGAGTTACGGATCAAGCAAATGAGATAGATCATTGGATCCAGTGGGGAGAAAATCTCTATTATGAAGATGTAAATATAAATCTAGGAGGCTGGGCTGGTCTTGGAACCTGCAACAGCTTTACAACAGTCTCCCAACCCGAATAAATATGACTACCTCATTCTACCAAAAATCTGGTAGAATGAGAACAGCCACCCTCCTATCTATGCAGTTACTAATCTTGTTCATTTTAAATTGACTCTCATATTAAATACAGTGAAGGCCACAGACAATCTCACCCTATCAGAAATATCAGACTGCAATTATTCTGTAGACTAAGACTACTGAAAAATTAGAAAATATTTTACCTCCAACAGATAAAGGGAATGCTACAGTAATCCTTGGCACAGATAAGCATGATAATACCTAACTATTCCACATCAACACGTAATCAGAATTAAATCATGATCCTACAAGAGAATTCTAAAAGTGTACTAATAACTATTTAGAATAACATATAAATTCATTTCATATACGAGATAGGCCCTCAAACTCTTTATACTCCATCTTTAAGAACTCACTAAATTCAAAATGCACTTCTACTGCCAAATATTGAAGGTATAAATTCCCAAACTCATAATCTATCATTGTCATTCATAAAAAACCATGTGCTTCACCATCATCATCATCATCACTGGCTCAACAGCCCTACACAGAACTGGCTTTTCTTCAGAAGGTTCTGCCAATCATTGTTCATTGCTGGACTCCTCCAGTACTTCGCTTCCACAGCTTTTATTTTTGGATCAGTCCATCTCTTTTTTTTTCTTCCCTTGTTGTGTCTCCAATACTGCAGGCAGTCTGTCCACTGCTTTTTTGGTCTACCAACTGGTATCTGGTTTCCAGTCTCTTGCAAGTTAAATTATTCTTTTTTGGATCCATCCTATTAACACTGATTCCATTCCAATCTTCTCTCTTTTTTTTTTTTTATCCATGTGTTGTTTATGGATTGTAATTGACCTTCATAAATCTTTTAATTTTTCACTATCAAATTTTGTTTCATTAATTATTTTTGTTATTGTTTTCATTTCACATGTTGTATTTATATTTTTTATGCATCATCTGAATAACTAACCAAATGCAAATTTTCTTTTTTAACTTTTATTCCATATAATTTCTTAAATTCTATTATTATTTTGTCCAAGATTATGTTAAATAATCATGGAGTTAAAGAATCAAATCTGATCTTTTTCCTTGTATAGGAATTTTCTGTGTATTTGCGTTCTGATATCTTACTATACGAGTACATTCGTTCATTCCATCTCTTCCAATTTTTCTCTTTCCTTCTGTTCTGGAATAAAACACCTTAAATGTCTAGTTATTATCCATATGTATACATGTTGAGTTTAATAACATGATAATATAAGGATTATTAAATAATCAATAGTATAATTCACTTTTTATATCTTTTCCTTCTCACAACATTCTCTTGTACTGCTCCAAAAAATGCATCTCAGAATCCTTCATTCAAATAAATAATGTTAATAATATGTCAGTAAGTGTTTTGTACATAATTGTTATTGTTTCCCTTGAGATCAAATGTAAGTAAGTGCTACATCTGTTACAACTAAGTGAAACATCTGTTGGCAGAAAAAATACATTTTTGGATCTCAACAATGATATTTTTTACAGTTAAACCTCTGAACCCAAGCACGGGAAATTACGTGCAATTTCAAATTCAGAAGAAATCCTATTAAGAAAGTCATTCAGCACAAACTTTCCCAGTTACTCGCTTTTTTATTTATTTATCTATAACAAATAAATGTCATGTGTGTGTGGGCTAGAGTCAAGGGCAAGGTGATATTCCTCTTAAAGAGGTTAAGATGGTATGTAATATTTGGGAATACTTATGAAGAAGGTAGATGGAATGAAAGAAGATGGAGTAGCTTCTTTGATGAGTCAGCACTTCAACTGTAAAAAGATGTTGGACAGCTGTTGCTTTACATTTAGCAGAAATTGGGGAGAGGAGACATAAGGGGTGCTAGTTCTGCTGCACAACATGGAAATATCTGTACAAATCACAATGCAGAAACTGACTACATGTGAGACAGTGGTTAAAGAAAGTCTTTGAGAGTGTACCTGTCAATCAACTAAACTGTTCTTTTCTGAACAGCATCAAGAATTTTTTAAAGGGGATTTAGATGTATACCACTGCAAATGTTAGAGGAGTATTCCATAGGACAGATGACGGTGCATAACATCTTGAGTGAAAGAGAGTGCAAAGTTTTCTGGAAAGCGATGATGCTATAGAAGTGACATGATTATGCTAGGAAAGACTAGGAGTAAGATTCTGTCTGAAAAAAAGAGAGATCTGATCTTGACTGTTAAAGCTGAGCATTGTCAAAGGTAAGAGGAGAAGAACTATGAACTTTTTTTGTTCATAGTTCTAATGTTCTAGAAGAATTTGAGGTGATTACGTTGCTATCATTCCATTAAAGGATGGTATGTAGATCACTATTTAGGACACTTATAGCTGCTCTTGAAGCTTGAGATATTTGAACAATACAAGGTTTGTCGTACGAGGGTATCTGAAAAGTTCTGGGCCTTGACCACAGATGGCAAAACTATCTACAAGATTTTTTTTTTCTAAGTTGGTACATCTGTCATAAGCATCCATGTGAAACCAAGTCATTCTATCAAGTAGTTTGTTTTATACAGCTGTCTGAAGCAAAAGTGTTGTCTGCGTCTCTTGCAATGGATAAAATTGAGTATCGTGCGGTTATAAAATTCTTTGTAAAAGAAGGTTTAGCGGCAAAAGAAATTCATTCAAAGTTCACAAAAGTTTATGGACACTCTTCTCCTTCATTTTTGACAATTAAGAAATGGGCTGCAGAGTTTAAACGTGGCTGTACCAGCCGTGAAGATGATCCACATGAAGGACTTGTTGTTACAAAAAGTGTAACAACATCATAAATCATTGATCAAGTACACAATATAGTATTGGAATATTGGCGAGTCCAAGTGTGTGAAATTGCTGAGCCTATAGGCATTTCAAAAGAACATGTATGATATATTTTGCATGAAGAATTGCAAATGAAAAAGCTTGGCGCAAGATGGGTACCACACTTGCTCACAACAGATCAAAAACGCACTTGCATGAAAATCTCTGAACACTGTTTGGAGCATTTTAACAAGAATAAAACTGATTTTGTGCATCGAATTATTACTATGGATGAGACTTAGATTCACCATTACACACCAGAATCCAAACAGCAGTCAAAACAGTGGACAGAAGCCGAATGTTCAGCACCAACGAAGACAAAGTCGGTTCCATCAAAAACACCAATACCATGACAAGAAAGGTCATGGCATTGGTGTTTTGGGATGCTAAAGGCATTTTATTTATTATATTAAAAAGGGTAAAACAATAACCGGGAATATTATTCCGATCTTTTAACTGGACCAGACAAAAAAATTCGTGAGAAAAGACCCGGTTTGCAGAAGAAAAAAATCATCTTTCATCAGGACAATGCACCTGCCCACAAAGGTGTTTTGGCAATGGGAAAATTAAGGAAAGATGCAATATGAATTGTTGGAATATCCACCCTATTCCCCAGATTTGGCTCCCTCTGACTTCTATCTCTTCCCAAAACTAAAACTCTTCCTTGCTGGTCAGCGTTTTTCTTTGAATCAAGAGGTGATTGTAGCTGTAGAGGGGTATTTTGAGATCTTACTGAGAACTACTACAGAGACGGGATAATGGTGCTGGAGCATAGCTGGAATAAATGTATTAGTCTTAAGGGAAATTATGTTGAAAAATAAAAATAATTTTGAAATTATAAATTCGTTTTTTCATTGTTAAGCCGAGAACTTTTCAGACCACCTTTGTATGAGTGCAACATGCTATCATCAGCAAAACTGGGAATGGGATTTCAGATCTGCGAAAGAAGGTCATTTACATATATTAGAAAGAAGGCAAGTGAAATAAAAGTCCTGAGGAACACCTGCATTAATAGGAAAATCCTATTAATGCAGGTCCCATTAATTCTACCATGACATGTAGTGAATGATCTGAGGGAAAACTGGCAATCCAATTACAAAAAGACGAAGACAGACCATAAGATGGTAATTTTCTGAGAAGCCCCTCACTATTAAATGCTTCAGAAATTTAAGAACTTGTTCTAATCTTTTTGTGGTATATATCCAGAGGTCTCCTTACAAGTTAGACAATGTGCTGTAGCTCTTGCCTGGGAAAGTCCCCAACTAATGGTCACTGACAAATTGATAGGTCTGCAGGTGTCAAAGAAGTTGGCTACTGATAATCTTTCCTATTATTTTAGACAACACTGAAGTGAGAGCAATAGGTTGTTAGAAGATAGACACTTATTACTTTTATTTGGAAATGGCTGTATATGGACTTTCTTCCTGAGGGTAGATGTCAACTGAGTATAATATAGAGTACAGATGATGAAGAACAGGTGTTAGTTCAGGAGCCATATCTCCTGAGCACAATTGGTGGGATTACATTAGGATTAGAAGCAATTTTGGTATCCAGGGTTGTTTTTTAAGATTCTTATGATGTCTTTCTTGCAGAAGGTTACAGAAAGCATGCAATACAATATTCCAGATAAAGGAGAAGGTAATTTGCCTTGGTCATCTATGATGGAAGACAAAATGATGCCAGGAGTTCAGCTTTATCTACAGGTGATATTGCAATACTACCATGGAGGTGACATAAAGGTGGAAGCACAAATGGTCAAAAGTTATGCCTAACAGCTGCTGCAAAGAGAGACTGGAAGACACAAATGATAAGCTTCTGCATTTAGTCCTTTCAAAGTTAGACTTCATTCCATTAAAGATGGTTTCTCAAAAATTGTGCCTGAGTGGTCAAAGAATAGAAAACACTTATAAGTGACTTGAGACAAAAACTTCATCTTCAATCACAGACTACTGAAACCTTCGATACTTGCAAATCTATCCTGGATATAGGATAGGAATTTTGAACAGGATGGGAATGAAGGACTTCATTCCAACATGGATAACTTCTGTAACAAGAATGGAAACAATGGTTGGAAAATGGAAAAGTGGAGTAAAAATCTGATATCTTCCCATGTGGCACTGCTGTAATGCCAAAGTACAAAAGGTTGTGAATCGCTAAGAGGAGAGGTAGTGTTCTACTAGAAATAAAACTTGGATCAGATTGTTATCTGAGTAACCAAGAGGACAGGTCACCTTAACTGTGTGCATGGAAGGAAAACTAATTACGAAACGATCCAGAGTGTTAGGTGAATGGAGAGGATTATCGGGAATTCTGGTTGGGAGATGAATGATTTGCTTTAAGTCATTGCTTACCACAAATATCTTATATATTAGCTCCATGTACATGACTATACTTGTTCTCAAAGTCATTTCATTCTCATTCTTCACTGGGTGTGGATCTTTAAAGTGCCTTTGATAATGCAAGCTCTAAAATCTATAAAGAGGTGGTGTGTTTCAATTCCCAATTCATTGCATTTTTCAACTATTTGGGATACATTTGAAAGTAAGCACTTCATATCTACTATTAACAATATCCATTTAAAAGAACAAGATATCATGACAAGTCAGATTATTCACCAACATACAAACTAACAACCTTATGATGATGCTATGGGATAAATGCTCAAAAATGGTCTTCCTCAAACATTGCAATAACATCAAGCTGCTTCAGATATAATGATACTATATATAAACAGAATTCAAGTCATCTTGCTCTGGTTCTAGTAAACATCTATACAGAAGCATGTAAAGAACAAACGGATTCTGCTTATCATGGAACAAGCAAATTCCTCTCTACCAGCAAATCAAGAATCAATCTGATATCATCATAATAATACCAGGTTGATCATTATATAATAATAATCTTTTGAGAATCTCATGTAATCTAAAAAGTGTATCTAATTCCATTAGCCATTACCATTCAACTTCTCTTTAACATGATGATTTGTATGTGTATGCACACATGGGTCAAACTTGTATTCACTAATAAATACACAAAATGATCCTATGTGCTTAAAGACTGTAAACTACGTATGTAATGCCTAGAAATATATGAGTGGTAGGTAATAATATATTACCATCTCAGCAATACACCCCCCCCCTCTACTTCTTCAAATCAAGAGCTAATTTTAGCAAAAAAACCAAAATAGACTATGGAACATCCAATTACAGAAAAATGTATGAGTGCACAATAAGCACATTCTGTGAGCTATAAAGGATATCAATGGATCACTCATAAATCATTTCAGTGTTGCACATGAAATGATAAGGGGGAAAAAAATAGAACTTTTTGTGGAGAGGGGAGTGATATGTTGTTTTTTAAAAATATCTCATGTGCTGTTATGTTGCACAGCAAATTAGAGCATACAAGTCCTGAAGGAAGAACTCAAAACACAAATAGTTAAGTCTAAAGTAGAGAGTAACAGGAGAAGATGATCAGTGAGATGGTTTGTTTGAAGATAGTAACAGCCACAGGAATCCCATAAATGCTTCTACATGCCATGAATTTTAATAGAGGAGACATCCTGTATACCTGCAAGTCTCTGCTATCATAAATGCACACCTTCAATTGGTAAAGGGCAAGGAATACAAAATCTGAAATAAAAAACAAGTTATGCTATATGCTCTTTCAATCTAATGGATGTGTTTGTGCATAAAAAATACCTATAGAATACTTTTTAACTGAATGCAATCTTCTGATGATGAACTTTGGATGCAGTAATAAAATGTGGAGTGACTCGTGGGTAGAAATTAGGTGAACTAGTTGTACTGTATGAAATCATTACTTCCAGGTCCTAAAATGATGTTTTATAAAACCATGTGTATCCTATATTGTGGCAATTTTATGGTACTAGCCTTTATACTTGATAACGTTTTATGTCACAAAGCAACAAAAGTAAAAACAATTTGAAGAGGATGACATCAATAGACTGAGATAGCCAGTAGAGAACCTTACCAGTCCTGTTTGTTATTGAAACTTATTAATCCCTGAAAGCTAAGCATAATATCACCAACTGGTAAACTGATAAAACAGAAATTAGGAGTCTCAACATGCTGAAATAATTATTACAAAGCTGAGTCAACATATTTAATTTCTGTAAAAAAGACTTGTTTATATCTGCATGCATCCTATGGCTTTTCATTGGATACTGGTATTTTCCAAGAATCACATCTCTATATAGAGAACTACTGGATATTTGATATATTATGATATAATCTCACGCTGACATTTCAATCACCGACAATTTCAGTCCAACCAACAGTACTAAACTCCCTGCTCCTATTCAACTTGCTGGTAGTCATCTTACCAACTTGTCTCAGATCAGAAAATAATGGAATGCCTCTTTAACTGAACATATCTTTTCTGCTATTTTTAATCAACACTGCTCACCACTCCGTTCAAATACTCATGCATATCATAAAGCATTCCAACTAGATAACGTAAGGCAGTAAATATATGTCTGTGTCTCACAGAACAACCTTGATCATCAGCACCATAACCATTCATTTTTTCATCTTACATGCTTACTATTCTTTGACCAATTCCAATTAACATCTGCACCACTACTATCAAATCTTTTATACAGACATAATTTCTTACCTAACTTTCATTTATACTTACTGGAAAGCAAGAAAAGTCTCTCTTTAAAACTGAGCAGGTCAAAGCAATATGGGTTTGACCAAAAGAAATAAAGCTATGAGATCAGGTTTATGATGTTTGTTAACTGTGTTTGTTTTTCAGTGAGCTGACTGTTCTGCAGGATGTAGAAATCAAGCTTCCAAGAAAAAAAAGCTGTCACCTCCATATGAGACTGGCTAACTCACCTTCAGCTGAAAATTCCATAAGGATTTCTTTCACCCCAAATGGAATTCAAACTCAGATCTTTCTGATCAAAGGGCAAAATGTTTTGTTCCAAATGTCTGTGTTATGGAGGTGCCTGACAAAATCTGGTAAAGTGACCATCATACCTCTGAACATTTTCTAAATTTCTGCTGCGCCATGGTCATCATCCTGATGGAAATAATCATTACTAGGTGCTCCCAAATGACACAGTGTTCAAGTAGGCTGTAGTAAGCAGACATTACATCTTTATCAGATCTAATGTGTGATTAAAAAACAGTCCCAAAATTATTGTACTATTTACCTCACCTAACACCATACACCCCTATCCCACCACAAGAAAAAGTTGTCACACAGAATGATGAGTCTATCCATTATTTCATGATGTTAGTACCATATCCTAGTCCTAATAAAACAATCAGAGAGAGGTAACCATTCAAGTGCCTACTGTTGATGTATTCAGGAGATAAACTCAGTGAAGCTGTCTACTATTATACCTACACAAGGTCTGACTTGCTGCCACTGTGCATTTCATTGTGCTCCTTTGCTTTAAATCCCATTAAGAATGCAAGGAATATTTATAAGGGCTGTTTCTGACCAAACACAAATTTTTTCATCTTACATATACATGCAATTAACAGATATAAGATATATGGAAGTTGCATTTTATGGGAATTTGATATAGTGCAATATAAAACAAATTCTCACTTTTGTATCATATACATATTTCAGATTTGTGGACTGAGTCTGTTTACACTCATCACTTGGCAGTGGTACATGAGAGTGTGGTGTGTACTGTGCTTTTACTTATGTGCATCAGAAATTCTGCAAGTGATGATGCTGACTATAATAAATTTAGTTTAATCCTTTATCCAAATGTGAGCAAACAAAGTTTGCACCCGAAAATATCTTCAGGACTGAGGTAAGGTAGTACAACACCAGGCAACTTGTAGCAAAGGTAGACCAAGCTAACATCACTCCTATCTCAGTATCTCCATAATGTAAAACACATCTCCTTGTGGATATGTATAATGTTATGCATTAAGGGATTAAGGTTATGCATTACATATCCGCAAGGAGATGTGTTTTGCATTATGGGAGATACTGAGATAGGAGTGATGTTAGCTGGGTCCACCTTTGCTATGAGTTGCCTGGTGTTATACTACCTTACCTCAGTCCTGAAGATATTTTCAGGTGCAAACTTTGTTTGCTCACACTTGGATAAAGGATTAAACTAAATTTATTATGTCTAACCAAGCGCAAAATAAACTTTCAAGATGATGCTGACTATTGTGGGTTATTTTAAGATTCACTGTTATTATAATACAAAATCATTTTTATATGCCATAACAGCATCATCAATCATTAAGTGCTGAAGCTAGTGGCAAAAATCATTAACTTGGGAACAGAAGTTTGACGAACATCATTTATAAAAAAAGAAAAATTTTTGTCTATTTTTATATATTTTCCCCTCCCCCATGTTTTCTCATGGTCCAGAAATCCTGCTCTACAGACTAAACATGGAATTGCTGACTGAAAAAAAAAAATAAATAAATAAAAATAATAAAGACGGCGACATGCACAGGACTTGACTTAGGAGCACATTAAGATCAATGCTGATCCTAACGTGCTACTAAGTCAAGCCCTTGTCTGCGCTAAGGCATGAAGTATTTTTGATAATATGAAAGGCCCATGATGATATAATAATGTAATAAAAAATAAAGATGACAATAATTAATAAAATTATCATGCTTAAAAACAATAATATGCTACAATGGTTGTAAATTTATGCACATTTTCTACGAGAAAACCTTTGACTTTGCAAGTTATGAATTATGCAAGGTCTTAAGAATACATCCCTTGCATAAAACATGACTGTACTGTACAATTCTCATAGCCATAGTTACTTCAACATAATTCCAACCTAATCAAATCATGGCAAAAAAACAGAATTGTGATATGTTACAATATTTTGATTTTTCATTTAACTATCCAACATTTTCAAACTCTCACTCCTATGTATTTTATGCTGATCTAATGAAGTAATCCATATAAATGTGCCAGACCAGTTCTAATTATGAAGAACCTCTTTAAATGCTACCTAAGTGACCATTATTTCTTCCCCCTTTGCTGTTAATCCTGAATGCACACACAGTTACATACTTTCCCCATTTTTCTCAAATGCCACATATCACAGGCAAAATACTTGGCACAGTACGGTATAAAGGCAAGAGAAGATACAATATATATACTATAGACGTGCATAATGCTGGATATGGGTGGTCAACTGAATGAAATATTAATCAAATGACTGACTTACAATGAGATATTAATCAGTTTGTGCAATTATATATTGGTCAGAGTCAAGTGATCTTGGAATTCAGACATTTAAGATCAATCGACTGATCTTAATCACTTGGTCAGAGTCATGATCACTTGGTCAGAGTCAAGTGATCTTGGAATTCAGACATTTAAGATCAATCGACTCTGGCCAACATTAAAAGATGGAAACACAAAAGCAAAAAGAAACCCAAGAATCAAGTTGACCACAAATTGATGAAATGGCCAACAGTGGATAAACTCAACCAGGTTTTAGGGCATCCACAACTACAGAATTTTGTGCCAAAATATTCTGACCTTGACAGCCTCAGATTATGGAAGATGCTGCATTCAAGCCAAACATTTTGAGATCATTCTATGATCTGAGGAATGATCTCAAACAATGCACAGGTTTGACTATCAAACCATCTTCCCACATTTCCTTAATTCCAACTGAGAACAGAGACTCAGAAACAGCTGAAGGGCATATGTGGATTAATGTGGATTTCTTTCAGTTTGTGTGGATGCAGCCACTCCCCCATGCTTGGGGTAGTGAAAGTCAATCTCCCACATTACTGAGTTCTACTAATTAAAAGTAAACAGAGTAATATTCACATGGAAATTCTGTACAAAAAACTGATGCAGAAAACAAATTTTATCAGAATGTCAGGAGTATAAAAGAAAAGAAACAGAGCTAATTAATGATATTAAAAAGACTAAAAGTGTGATATTTGGCTGTGACAGAGACAAAATACTAGAATGTGATATATGACATACTGAATTCATGCTGCTGTTCTGCACATTACTCAGAGTAGAAACAAACAACATTTTAATATAAGAGTGGGGGAATAAACTAGAAATGTAACTACCAGAAATGGCAAAGAAATTCTTAAATGTGGAAAAAGATTGCCAAGGTTAACAATTAACTGCAGTGTTAACAATGCAAGCATCACAAACAAAATTTACGTATTAAAAAAAAAAGCAGTTACACTATAGTAGAATCTGAGAGAAATTAAAGAAATACTTCACATCTTCATTCTACTAACACATGAAGTATCTAAGAGAGATGCAATGCTAGAGTTAGCAGAGGACACCAGCTTGGCCATAACTACTACTGTTTATTTACAATGGATGAAAAGAGAAACAGGAAACCAAAACAGATAGGATATCATGCAAAGAGTCTATAAACTCAAAGTAGTAGAGATGTGAGAAATATTCCAGGATTCAGTACACTTTTGCAATACTAGAAGCACTACAAAATCTTATCTTGAATTGCAGCCAAAGTAAGGACATCAAATTGGGAAATGTACCAATGTGACAGCAATAATTAATTTTAATAGAAATATCTCCAATGTGGAAATATAGAGAGGCATAAGACAAAATGACACAATACTCCCAAAACTATTCATAGTACATTCAGAAGAAACATTCAAACTTCTTGAATGAGAAAGGTTTGAAGATAAATCAAAGGCATTTAAAATAATTTATGCTTTGCAAAATAAATTGTTACACTAGTGGCCAAAATTGTGGAAACCTTTTGGAAAAAGTGTATTTTTGGTTTGATGGCTCATAACACCACTTTTGTTTGGTATAATACCATAAAATTATATATCAATGGAAAGATAATTTAATCAATAATGTAATGCAACAAAGTTTGTTCAATTATCTGTATTCTATGAAAAGTTATAACCAAATAACCAGAAAAAAGAAGCACAACTTGCTTGCGTTGATATGAAGTAGCTTTCGTTCATTTGAATGTAGCCAATGAGCATGAGAGCCAATCAGGTGTCATCTTGTTTTGGCAATGAACCAATAAGGTCAGAGTAGGATTCAGCTATTGATGTCATATATATTGGAGGAGGACATTTGTCAGTGTGTTATGCGATTGCTATCAAGTTGGTTGGTTTTTTTTTTGTTCTTTCATTTAGTGAGCTTGTAAAACAATAAAATTAAAGAAATGCCGCAAAGAGTTGCACCCAGAAAGCGATGTAAAATAGTACTATTAAGTGAACAAGGTTACAGTTATGAAGAAATTAGAAGAAAAATTGGTGGAAACTTAACCAAAGGTGGCATTTCTAAATTTTTGAAGAGGTATAAGGAGACTCGGTCACTACAAAACCAGACTGGTAAAGGTGCACAACAGCAAGTGATGATAGAAGAATTGAGAGACTGTGCCTAAGTTACAGAAGAAAATCATCTGGGTGTGTATACAAGATGAAATGGCACAATACAATGTGAAGTTGAGTGCAAGGACTGTTCGGCACAGACTGCAGGAATTTGGTCTAAATGCAAGAATTCCATGAAAAAAGCCATTTTTATATTTCAAACAAAGGTTGAAAAGATTAAACTGGGCTAAAACCCATGTTAACTGGACAGCAGAACAATGGGACAGTGTTATTTGGAGTGATGAGAACAAAATCTCCCTGTTTGGTAGTGATGGCATAAAATACGTAAGGAGAAGAATCGGAGAAGATTTGCATCCTGATTGCATTACACCTACCATGAAACACCCACTTAGTGTTATGATCTGGGGTTGTATGATCATCAAAAGGTGGGCAGAATTTGCATGATTGATGGGAATATAAATGCCCAAAAATACATAAATGAAATACTTGAGCCCAAACTGAAGCCTTCTGCACGTGATCTTTTCCAAGATAATGAAGCATTTATATTTCAACAGGATTCAGCTCCATGTCATGTTGCTATGTGCAAAAAGTGGTTTCAAGATAATCATATTCCACTGCTGGAATGGACTGGGAATAGCCCAGACCTTAACCCAATTGAAAATCTATGGAGCCGACTAAAGAAACTTGTTAGTCAGAAGCAACCCACCAATAAAACCCAATTAATAGAAGCAATAATTCAATCTTGGTTTCACATTATAACAGCTGCAGAACTAAAAAGCTTGGTTCACTCCATGGGAAGGCATTGTAAGGCCGTAATTAATGCTAAAGGTTAACCAACTAAGTATTAACTTGCATTGTGAGAATTTTTGTATATCTCATTTTTTCTGTGTGTTTCACTTTTCTTCTTTATAACTGCTGTTCTAATAAAAAATCCTTCATAAAAGTTATTGCATTACATTCTTGATTAAATTATCTTTAAATTGATATATAATTTTATGGTATTACTCCAAAAAAAGTGGTTATGAGCCATCAAACCTCAGAAATACACTTTTTTTCAAAAGGTTTCCACAATTTTGGCCACTAGTATATCTTTACTTCAAGTCGTCCAGATGAACTACAGACTCTTATCTATAAATTCAAACTGATGTAGAATAAGAGGGTTTAAAAATAAACTGGAAGAAGACATAAGTTATGTTAAAGAGCTGTGAACAACCAAAAATAATAAAAATCAATTATGATGAAACAATCATCACATCTTGGGCATCTACTCAATACAAAACATATCAATTGATCAAAATATCATGGAAGAAGTCTAAAGACAAACACTGCTTGGCTGAAAATCTTGTTATCTTGAACTGCAGCCAAATTAAATAAACTGTGAGGCCAGTGTATTACGTCTGTTAATTGTGTGCACTTCTGGTAAGCTTGCCAGAAGTGCACACTGTTTTGCAGGATAAAAAAAAACACAAGTTTCTGGGAGGGAAATCCTGCCACTTCCATGTGAGACTAGTTAATGCACTTTTTTTTCGATTCATATCCCATGTCCTACACAGGATTTGAATCCAAGCATCACTGATACTGATTGAACAATGGAGGCTCCACTGGTGGGGAAGCATTTGGATGATTGCAGTCAATATTTAAAAGCCCATTACTACTATACCTAAACAAGAAGTTTTTAACCAGTACATTTTCCCTTTACTGGCATGTAGCTATGAAACATGGAAATCAATGTAAAATACTAAGAACAAGAGAATTTAGTATGGAAAGATATATGCTCAGTATCACAAGACTAGATCAGAAAAATAATACTTGCATAAGAAACCAAAACAAAACTCTCTCTCTGAGATAACAGACAGAATGAAACAGGCAGCTGAAGTAGAAATGGGCTGGGCATATTGCTCAAAGACAAGACCAATGATGGACAAAGGTACTGAACTAGGTACCACAGGAAGTAAAACAACAATAATGCTGACAAAAATTGACATAATGAATTCATGCTGCTGTTCTGCACATTACTCAGAGTAGAAACAAACAACATTTTAATATAAGAGTGGGGAATAAACTAGAAATGTAACTACCAGAAATGGCAAAGAAATTCTTAAATGTGGAAAAAGATTGCCAAAGTTAACAATTAACTGCATTGTAATTAACAAACAACTGACACGCATTGAAATTATCTTGGAAAGGTCATAATCCAGCAGTGGATCAATAAAGGCTGTGGTGGTGACGATAATTGCAAACACCATTATAACAAATCCACTCCCTATAAAAGCAAAGACTCCATTATAACACCTACTCCCTTAATAAAAAAAAAAAAAAGACATCCTGGCCAAATCATCACAAGCATATCGCTATTTTAAAGGAAATTCATTATAACAAATTATTTCTACAGCCCCCCCCCCCCCTTCAAGTTTTCCATCAAAGCTAGACTAACTCACAAAACTAAACACTACACCCATTAAGAACTTGGACCACATATACTTCATAACCAGAATGTTACTGAACTTTCAGAGATGATTGAGAGCTCAATAATAACAGAAGATCAATTTTCATCCTCATGGACAGGCTGGCATATATCTTTAGATCTTGAAAAAACTTTTCATAAGTTATGTATCAAAGTGGGGATAAACTCTGGAAAGTAAAGGTAGGTGAAAGAAAATGTAATCCATAGGATTCAAAGTCTATCATAACTGAACTGTGGGGAAAAAAAAAAAAAAAAAAAAAGGGGGGGGGGGTAAGGACTGATAAAAGAAAATCAGAGGAATATGTAACAACGCAGGGATAAGACATGAATGCCCTCTCAGTCCACTATTATTTACTGTACTGATGGTTGATATTAAGACTTCAATGGTATAAATCAACATATTTCAGAGAAGTAACTGGTTCTGTCAAATTCTCAGAATTGGGTTTTTGCTGGTGTGATATGGTAATACTGGTAACATAAGAGGGGAAACATTCAGTTTCCCCTCTTATGTTACCAGAAAGAGAGGGAACTGAATGTTTCCCTCTTTCAGTATAATTTAAACTGATACAAAGAAATGATGAAAGAATGATAAAAAAATTAAGATCACCATTTAAGAATAAAGAACATAGTTCTTTTAGTTTCTTTATAGTTCTTTGTATCGCCTCTACCATTAAGTTCAAGGGGAATGACTAAGTTATAGTCAGAATCTCTGTTGTAGAAATGTTTTATACAGAACTTTCTCAAATTGTGTTCACAGAGCCCTAGAGTTCTGCCAAAACTTTTTAAGTGTTATCTAAGAGCATACAGACAATTATAACTTGTATTAGATACCATCTGGCAAAAGTGTGTAGGAGGATTAGTCACATCACCTATCAATGTTAGGAGCTGTGACTCACCAGTTATTAGGGCATAGTGAAAGTATAAATATTACTGTAAATATTTACAGTCTACTCATATCGGTAAATATAAATCTATTTACTGATATGCACAAACAGACTAAGAAAGATTTCTTTCTTTCTTTCTTTCTTTCAAACAACAAATGCTAGTGGAACAGTACCAAAGAACATACACCATCAACAAATGAACTAAGTAGTATGAACGTAGCTGCTGCAGTTGAAAGTGGAACTGAAGGATACACTTAGAACACTGAATACTACACCAATAAGAAGAACAACTTGGACCACATATACTTCATAACCTTCAAAACCATAACCAGAGTTCTACCTTCGCATGACACAAAATGCAAAATCTTAGTTGTATCTATATTATAAAACCCCCATTACTAACTTGTACATATCACATCTCCTCTCATCTATCCTCATATGAACAATTCCACAGGCCAGATATAAATATGATTATCCTTTGCAGGATCTTTTCAACTGCCTCACCATCTCAACAGAACCAACCATGAGTTGTAAATTTATTATGCAGTATGTGTGTGTGTGTGTATGGGGGGGGGGGGGATCTCACTGCTTTCCATCCTCACAGTTACACTTTAATCTCACCACTTAAGAAAAAGAGGGAGAGGGAGAGAAACTCAAAGAAATACAATGAATTTATTGTATTATCCCAAAAATTCATATACAAAGTTCTTTAGTATACACTACTGCTCTTTCTAATAATTATATTTTAAGTCCTTTCACTAAATATGCTCATCATACATGTTGAAAGTTTTTTTCACTTGGTTATAGTTATATCATAAATTAAAGAAGATGCCAAGAAATTATATTCTTGGTTTAATCCTTTATCCAAGTGTAAGCAAACAAAGTTTGCGTATGAAGTGACTTCACAACTGGACAACTTGTATACAGAGGCTAATGACCTCGTATCATTTGGCTTAGTATCCTATATGCAAAGCACATATCCTTACGGACATGTATAATGATATGCATCTTTAATTTATAGTATAACCAAGTGAATAAACTTTCAACATCTATCTCTAATCCAGAGTATTTTAGTAATAAGGTGTGATACCTTTTGACTACTTGTATGTGGAAATATGACTACTGCATTACTTCAACCTTGGTATCACTTCTAGGTCTGGCTCCCACTGATGAGACCTCAATAAGGGTCGAAACCAGTCTGGGTAGTGACCATTCCCATAATGCATAGCATTATACATGTCCGTAAATATGTGCCCTGCATTATGGCATACGAAGGCAAGTGATAGTGAAGTCATTAGCCTCTATATACGAGTTGCTCAGTCGTGAAGTTACTTCACATGCAAACTTTGTTTGCTTACACTTGCATAAAGGATTAAACCAAGAATATAATTTCTTGGCATCTTTAATTTATGCTCATCATACAATAGCATATAATGCGATTGTTGGCTTAATGCGATCTCAGTTAATATCGATTCGATCAAATGATTAGTCCTGCAATTTCATGAATTGTCATCATAAAAGCTAAACAAACTTAATTATATTCAATGAACAAATAAAAATGTATCATTATCTTACATGTTCACTATAATTCTTGGTCTCAGGAACATGCTAACTAATTTCTTTCTTGTTAAAATCTGTTTGCATGCATAAATCAACTTAATGGTATTAGAGGAAATCAAGAGGAAAAAATACATTTATTAACCTCACTAATATTTTGCTGGTTTTCTACTCAGCATCTTCAGAGCACCATGATAACTGTGACAGGCACACAGCACTAAATCAAGTAACTGCTGAAATAATTTAGATTGTAACTGACACCTAAGTCTTCACGTCATGCTGTCTCTCTGTCAGATAACTTATGCCAGTTATTTCATGTGGAAAGGAAAAATATGCAAGCAGCTAGATGGAAATGCAATGAGTTCCCTTCTTTTCCCCCTCTTCTAATAAACTCAACACAGCCACACAAAAACCAGCAGTTTGGCTGCACTATGTTGATGATGTGTTTGCTATTTGGCCTCATCTTAACAGCTAACATCCTAAAATAAACTTCACCATAGAAAAAGAAAGTAACAACAGTCTCCCCTTTTTAGATACACTTGTGGCACGACTTCCTAATGGCTCCTTCTCTGTTTACAGAAAACACACTCATACTGGCAGGTATTTACATAAACAAACACACCATCATCCTTCCCAACAGTATGGCATCCTCAAACTCTTACTCACCGAGCCAGGGCTATTTGTTCAAATGACACAGCCCTTGAAACTGAGCTTAGGGAACTTTGTAACACCTTTTTAGCCAATGGCTACAGCCCATATAAAATAGATAAAATTTTACATGCATCCCCATCTCTCCAACACACAGGAACACAGCAAAACTATTTACATTTCATATGTTAAGGTGTATCAGAAAAAAATAGCCAAAGTTCTTTCCAAATATGATCTCTGTACCACTTTCAAACCTTTCATTCAACCAGCTACTTTTATACATTCTCTTAAAGATCAACTATATCCTCTTGAACATTTGAAAGTGTATAAAGTTCCTTTTGCCTGAAAGTTAGTCTACTTTGGACAGACTGCTAGATCAGTTAACATACACCTTGAAGAACATAAAAATTACATCTGAGATCATCTGTATGGAAAGTCAGGATTGGCAGACTACGTTCTAGATACACCTTCATATAGGATCAAATGGAGAAAACATCTTTATTACATAGAAGTTGTTACAGGTCTTGAGAGGCTATTCTTAGAATCTGCATCTGCAATGAAGCACTATCCCAACCTCAACAAGTATGATTGCATTCATTTTACCAAAGATCTGGGAAACTATCATTTTAAGATCTAATAGCCTGATTTCTCTGAATTAACTTGTTAGGTATCTGATCTATAGAGGGTGCCACTTAAGGACCTTAGGTGTCGGTTACAATTTAAATCCTTTCTGCAATTACGTGTTTTAGTGCCGTGTGCCTGTCACAGTTATCATTGTGCTCTGAATATGCTGGATAGAAAACCAGTGAAATGTCAGTGAGTTTAATAAATGTATTTTTTTCTCTTGATGTTAGTTATACTATTAAGTTTTATTATGGATAATGAACAACACCTAAGTCTTTCTTTACATACATTACATTCTTTTTTAATCTGATACTTATGAGTAAGCAAACAAAGTTTGCACGTGAAGTATCCTTGTGATAAAAAACTTTGTGCAACTATCTCTGATCCAGAGTATTTTAATAATAAGGAGATATACTTTCTTTCAACTTATACATGGACAATATATGACTTCTGCATTAATTTAGCCTTGGCAACTGATGTGAAGTCAATGGCTTCTATATATGAGTAACTTAGTCACGAAGATACTTCACATGGAAAATTTGCTTACACTGAGGTAAAGGTTAAGCAAGAATACAACTTCATGCCAAATTTAATTCACATGAATTTTCAATGGCATTTAACAGCAAATTCTTGAGACTTCAGGGTAAGGATGTAATACTCAAATTGACAAAAGTTACACACAGAATGAAATGATAATGGCTTACATGAATCACATTAACTGTTAGACAAAATAATTTTTTAGTAGTTCTGTTCATCAGAATACTTATGCAAACACTGAATGTGTCATATATCCTATTTTGTTTATCTTGCTTCCTCTTCTTCTGTCATATTTAATATGTTGCCATATTTGATTTAATTCCAACTGCTGAGAGATGTTATATTTCTCCATTATATTCAATACCTTTCTGCTCATAATAATTACAGTATAAACAGCACCAGATGAACAAAATAAATATTGAGTTAGTAAAGAAATGTCTTGTCAACTATGTTATTGTTGATAGCAATGTCTTCACATAGATTCAGGAGACAATCAGAATCAAGTTGAGCAGCTTTCAGAAATGAAGAGTACATTCAAATATACAAATATTCAAGAAAAAAATGAAAGAGTGAAAACCAGAACAAAACCTTAGAGATTCAGTGGCAGACCTTGAAGAAAACATTGATTCAGCCAGAGAGGCATGTAGTGAAGTTGTCTGCAAGAATAGAAAAATCTGAACTACATAGTGATCGAAGAAGTTAAAGAAGAGCTCAAAGAAAAAAGAAAGCATATTGAAAAGTCCTGGCAAGTAAGTCCATGTGCTCTGAGAAAAAGAAAGAAAAATGTAAGAAAGTCTAGCAATGTGTAAAAGTAGCTTTAAAAAAAAAAAGTCATGGGATGATTTTGTTAAAAACATTAAAATATAATTATCAAGAAGGTGGCAAAATGTTCTGGAGCTATTGAAAAAAAAAAAAAAGCTTAGAAATGGAGGAAAGAGCACTGTAACAGGAATCAGAGATGATAAAGGTGACATGAAAATGGCATATATTATAGATGTCTGAAGTAATTACTGAATGAAACAATAAGTAACACAGCAGCTGTGATGGATAATGGTTGGTAGGAATGCAACCCAGAGTACAAATCAATACATGAGGAAGTAAAAGCCATCAGAAAGCTGGAAATGGGAAAGGCAGCCAGAGTACATGATATCTGACCACATAAAAGTTTAACAGTGGTTACAGTGGATCAATTCCAGATGACTGGATTGAGATGTCATACTTGTATAAAAAGGAGAAATACAACAATGTGAAAATTACAGAGGAATTTCCTTAGCGAGTGTTCTTGGATAGAGCTAGTATACTTGAGAAAGGGCTAAGATAAATTATGGAGGAGAAACCTGGAGAAGAACAAGCTGGGTTTAGACCAAATATAAGTTGTCCAGATCAGATTAACTATTAGTTGAGAAATCATAAGAATATAACAAGGATCTAAATTTGTTATATACAGACCTTGTTATATGTTAAGTTTTATAGATACAGAAAAGGCACATGGCAAGGTGCCAAGAGAAAAACTATTCAAAATGCTAAACTTAGATGGTGTAAATGGTACATTATATCAAGAAGTAGTACATAGTCTATATCTGAGTTGTAAGGCAGCAGTTAGAATTGAAAGACGAAGTTGATTTGAAGTCAAATCAGTTGTGAGACAATAATGCACATTACCTCCACCATCATTTATCAGCTATATGGAGCATATTATGAAGGGGGGAAAAAAGTAGCATTAGGCCTGATATCAAAATTGGAGGTAGTCAACTCAGCTTTTTACTTTCTCCAGATGATGTTATACACCTAAAACAAATCCAGTAAAAGTCTACAGGATTCTCTAACTTCACTGAATAGCTAAGAAATTAGGTATGAAAAAAAAAAAAAAGATGACTATGAAAATAGTTAGGAATACTGGAAACATCAACTGCATCCTAAATGGACACTTTATAAAACAAAAAAAAAAAACATTTCGACCATTTAGCCATAATTTTAAATGAAGAATATTAATAATAATCTTCTCATCGAGGGAAGCTGTTCATTTACTAGATGTACTCACTACCCCTAAGGGCAAATTATTCCACTCATGCTCTCTGGGAGAAAAATCTAGCTCTTACCCCTTTCTTGACTGAGAACAACCTTAACTTCCATGGATACCCCTGTGTCTCTCCCCACCTTCCATATAACGAAAAATTTCATCATTTTGCCATCATCAAGATGACAAATTAAATATGGAAATGGACAACAGAATTAGCATATCTGGTAGTAAGGATTCAAATGAATAAATTTATATGGAATAAGAGAGAAATTAATCAAAACACTAAATCAGCTGTATATAAGACAGTGCTCAAATGATTTTAACTTTTGGATCTGAAATATGGGTTAGAAATGAAACACTGGTAGAATCATATTAAAAACAACACTATTAGGAAGGATCTTGACATTGGTAACATTTAGGAGGAGTGTATGACCAGAAGTAATCTTGGGTGGTATGGTCACAAACAGAATGGAAGAAGAAAATTTAGAAAAACAAGTGCTTATTGGCAGGATGGCAGGAACAAAACCTAGAGGAAAATTAAGGTCTAGATGGATTGATACAGTAAAAAGTGTGTGCCTTAGAAGACTAAAATATAAGATCTGACAATATTGGAGTCATAACAGATAAATTAATATGGAGGAAACCTGTCAACAGGAATTCAGTAATAGTCACAGTTCATCTAAACTCACACTTACATGGAAGTAAATTTATTAGACATAAATTTACAAAATGTAGATTATGCATTTGCTATTTGGTCTTATAGCCTACACACACATTTTTAGAGCATTTAAACAGCCAGTATCCAAAAATACATTCAATCATAGAAAAAGAAACAAACTCCTTACAGACACACTAGGTGCATGCACAGCAACCAAATGGCAGTCACACCACCACCATCATCCATCCCAACACACAGAACATCTTCAAAACACTTACAAGGACAACAGCAATTTTTTGGCAGAAAGACCTGGGTTGAAATCCCATTTAGAATGTGAAGAATCTTTATCAGAGCTTTTCAAAACTAATAGTGAGTTGGCTTGCAACATAGAGGTGGCAGAGTTTTTTCTCCTAGAGACTCAGATTTTTCATCCTGCAAGCCTGCCAGAACTCATGCAACTGATAGTCATAATACAATATGCAGACAGGATTAACGATTCTCATCAGAGCATTAATTATGTTTTAAAGAGGCCAAGTTACCTGATCATGACAGACCAATTAGCCTAACATGCAAAGGGAAAATGAACCATACAGCGCTATTGGAAACTAGTTTATTGCTATAGGATAATAAATGAAAGAGAGAAAAGGAAATAATTTTTCCATACCATAAAAGTTATAATTTAAGAACTATTATGGCACTTCCTAATAAATCTTAGTCCTAATTCTAATGAATCTACATATCATTCTACATAAGAGTGACATATTTAGTTATACTTAACAAACTTAGCTTTCACTTAAATCAAAATGAGCCTAGAACTACTTGTTTACTGTCATAACCAAAAAAAAAAAAAAACTGAAAGTCTTAGATTTTTTTATTTACTTATTTAATTAATAAGTATTACTCAGTGAATTTAAATGCATTAAAATAAAATAAGATACTAAGCCAGTGAAATTATCAAAATCCACTGATTCTGACTGGCTTCCTTCAGAAATATGTGTTTATCTTGTCAAGCACTTTGAATACTTATTCAGAACATGTAGCTACTTATGTCAATAAGGAAAAACACTTACTTGAATATATTTTAAAAAGGATGTTATATTCTCTGAAACAAATTCTATTTTTCCATCTGTGTTCACCATAAATACAAAACCATCTAAGGCCTATAAGAAATAAAATCTAGTTTAAGCTAATTCATAAAGGAAACTGAAAATCAATTTAGTGTTTCATATAATAAAGTTTGCCCAATAAAATATTTTTCACATTCTTTTTTTTTTGATACAAGAACTGATAACTTATATTTAAGCAAGTTTAGATTAAAAATGCTTTGTAAGCCATGCACTTAGCAAATACCACTATAATGAAATAAAGAACTACAGAAAAGTCTCAGACTACTTAAGTCCCATGGAACCAATGCTATTTTAAGCTCACTAATATAAACAGTAAAAGCTGAAAACCTTCACTATAGCAAAGTGGATTTTCTAGCACAATCATGAAATAGTTATAAATATAACAAAAGAAAATCATGAGAAACAAAACAAAAGAAAATGATATACAGACATACCACAGTCACATGACACATTAGGTTCCAGACCACTGTCATATAATGAATCACTGCTTCTCCCCCCCCAACACGCACTTGTAGACACATGTAATGACTTAATGTTGCATAAATGACATAAATAAAGCATTTAATTACATCAGATACACAAACAAATTTGAAATAATTTTAATAAATGAAAAAGTTATTCTGAATAGCATGATTTAAGAGAACACTACAACTAGTTTGGTCAACAATCTATGATATTAAAAGTTTCCGATTTTGGCGATAAGATTATCACGTTTATGGATAACTGTAGCATTAAGAAGTGCAGCACTTTACCTTCACTAAGAACTTTATCTTTATTTGTAGTAACTATAACAACAGTAGTGTGAGGTAAGTTTAGCCTGTGGCCTATTTCAGTGTTCGATAGACCACGGTCCCTAAATTTAATCATTTTAATCTTAGTATCTAATGTGATATGTTTACTCTTATCTTCTTTTCGTTGAAGCAATGGCACCCTTATTTTGAATTTTATCTGCCATTATTAACAATAAAATTATAATTCACAGTGAAATACGAAAACACAGAGTGATGCAGCAAGCAATGACGTCATAAACACACAGTTCATGAAAACTAAGCATCGGATGATTCACGGAAGCATAATGTCAATAAAACCATTGTATGAGCAAATGCAATGTCACATAAATGGGCACTAGTTATAATTGAAAAGCATTGCATGAACAGACTGTCGTAAAGCAAAGCATCATAAGGTTGGGTACTACAGTACTAAGGAATATATCATACACAAATGATTGGCAGAAACCATACATAAAACACACAAAATGACGACATAAAGTATAAAAGCAAACATAAGAAAGAATTAGAAGAGCATGAAATTATAAAAATCTAGAATTATTACTGTTTAAATTTTGAAAAGTTACATTAGATAAAATTAATGTCACTTACTTGAAATCATCATAATGAACTACTCTAAATATGTGCAGACCATAAAAATTTAGGCTTTTACAATTAAAATAAAAAATTTGGGTTAAAATTCAAAAATTGTAAATCAGAAATTTATAATTTGTTACCATATAGATAAAATCTTTCAAACACAAAATGAGATGCTACCCACAACACATTCTATAACTTTTACTTCAAAGAAACATTACATATTCAAGAAATATTGCATATTCACAATATTTCTTTACTTTGAATTTCAGTAAAAATGAACACTACCAATTTATGTCAGCTGTACATCACTTGGTCTTCGTCAAATCAGGAGGCTCAAATTCACACTAGCTATGTCTATCTTTATCACCTTGCATCTCCCCTCAGGCTGACTAATCTAATATTCATCTATTCCCTTCCTCTTTGTAACTGGAGATAACCAATCTGACTGACTGACTGACTGATGATGCTTTCAGGTTTTTTTATTATTATTATTATTTTACTGGTACAGAGTGCACTTATTTAGTTTATTATGAAGATTTCAGGTATGGCATGGTTGGTCGCGTGGTTAGCATATCACTCTCCAGCTAAAAGGCTGTGGGTTCAAATCCCGCCATGAGCATGGATGTTAGTGATTGTCTGTAATAATAATAGTGGTGATGCTGGGCAGTAGATGGCATTGGTGTAGGAGGCAGTTTGTGGATGAGGTTGAGTGGTGGAGACGGTGAGTTGCAGAGTAGGTGCCCTCCCTCGATGAGTCTTAGGACTCCCTAGAGGTCAAATAATAATAATAATTTAACTAATGTAAGATTAAAATTTTAACACTGACTCTGAATTTTCATTTTTGTAATTTCATATTCTTCTAGTTATTTCCATTACTGTTTACATTTATACTTTTTCATGTCGTCATTTTGCATGCTTTATGTATGATTCCTGCCAAACTGTGTTCAATGTGTGATTTCCTTTGGTCTGTTTCCTGGTATTTATTTTATTTTATTTCTCATGATTTCCTTTGTTCTGTTCAGGTTATTCCTTTTATTTCTCATGAGTTCAATAAATTAAAGATGCCAAGAAATTATATTCTTGGTTTAATCTTTTATCCAAATATAAGCACACAAAGTTTGCACTTGAAGTGACTTCGCGACTGGGCACTAAATAGAGGCTAATGACTTCACATCAAAGAAAATAACAAAATAATCTGTCACAACTTTTTAGACCTTCAAAAAGCTGACTCAATATAGCACAAGGCATTATGGAAAATTTTAGAACATTATGGTATAGACAATAAAATCATTAGGAGATTATTAAATCTCTATATTCCTCATCTGATATGAGAACTGAAATTAAAAATCACAGCAGTGAGCCGTTCCAGGCAGAACGGGGTGTAAGACATGGACGCATCTTGTTCCCTCTTCTTTTTAATTGTTTTCTGGAATATGTCATAGATGAAGCTCTTCATGAATATGACACTGGAATAGTAGTTGGCAGACTAAGAATAAACTTACGTTTTGCAAACGATATCAATCTTCTGGCAGAAAGTGAAGAAGAATTACAAGAGATAACCAGCCACATTTTCGAACATTAAAAAAATATGGATTATACATAAACCTGCAAAAAACAAAAACAATGATAACCTCAAAATCAGACATTGAACTCTTAAAGATACAAATTAACAATAAACAAACTGAAAATGTAAACAAATTCACTTATCTAGGAAGGACGTTGAGTCAAGATGGTCGCTCAAAAATCGACATTAAATACCGAATTGCAAAGGCAACTGTGGCTCTACAGAAGGACGTTGAGTCAAGATGGTCGCTCAAAAATCGACATTAAATACCGAATTGCAAAGGCAACTGTGGCTCTACAGAAGTTAAAATCATTGTGGAGAGATAACAAAACAGCAATCACAACCAAAGATTTTGAGAATTCCATATACCGCTCGTGAAACCAATGGAAATGCCTGAAAACTGGTCGATTCAATAGACGGGAAAATATTCTGAGAGTCATCAGAAGAAGACAGATGAAATGGTTAGGACATGTGGAGAGGGCTAATGGCATTCCAAAGCAAACACTAGAAGGAATCGTTCCAAGATCAAGGATTGGGGGCTGACCTCAATAGCATCAAAAACAAGAGTCCGAGATGATTGGAGGAGGCTAACAAAGAATATCACCTACCAGCCATGAGTGACCCAACGGTCCATTTAGGACCACGGGAGAGAAGAGACTTTACAACACTTGCCTTAATATCCCATAATGAAAAGCACATATCCTTTGGACATATATAACATTATGCATTATGGGAAGGGTTGGTACCCAAACCAGTTTCAACCTTTATTGAGGTGAAAAAGTAAAAGGGTGCTCATCACAGGTCTAGAGTAGTTAGTATAGGGGTGCAAGGGAGCTTGATAGTATTAGGAGAAAGAAAAGACAGATAGATAGTATGAAAGATAGAGAAAAGGGGGCCTCAGTGCATTTATATCATCATGTAGCCAAAGGCTATCAGTTTTCCTTTTTCACCAATCTCATATAGATGAACAGCCAAAAGACCAATTGAAACTAAAGTGCAAAGATGTTTGATACTCAGGTAATCAGTCTTATCTGAGTTAACTGCCTTGAGTTGGCCTTCTCTGCCTGGTATTGCTCTCCATTCATCCCTGCAATTGCCTATAAGACCACAGTGAATTAAGAGGATGGAACCATTTAAAAAATGTCTCATAGCAAAAATAGACAGAATTTTATCTCCCCCTGGTGAATATTAATAATGTGGGTGGTCCACACCATCTAGCCAAATATTTGATAGGACCTAGAATGCTTCTTTCTAAATACAAAAATTGTTTGATTGAACAATAAAATGTCCATAATACAACATTATGAAGCATTTGGATGTCATATTACTGGTTTTCACATCCAAGTTTCCTCTTGGATGTGAAATTCTTCCAAAATTCTAAAATTCTCTAAAAGATTTTGAACAAGAGACTGCTTCAGCATTGGAAAGGGTTCTTACCTATGTTCATAAGGATTCTGCCTGATCTTTGATAAGAAGCTACAGTTCAAAACAACTCTCAAACCAATGAAACCTTAATCAGAAAGCACTAACAAAAGGTGAACATAGTTCCTCAGAAAAATTTGTATCTTTAAAGTGGTGCAATACAAAGACAAAAAATCCTATGTCAGATTGTTAATACAAAAGTAATTCAGAGACATGATTAACTCACTGAAAGTAATTTAATATAACACATATTTCATGGTATCTCATCACATCATTAGATGTGAATACACAAAAAGAATGGAGAGTTACATGAAGTTAGAATTGAATGATAACAGATGTTACAGTGCTTCCACTCTACAGCTTGCTGGCCAGTAAAATGACACTATTCGGAACCAGTGGTAAAATGAGAACATAGTCATTAACCACCTTACCAGCCATTATGGATCAAATATGCATCTTCATACACTTCGTATCCATCATATATTTCAATGTAATATCAATGGTATTACAATTTTAATATGCACTTCGTATCATAATAACCTTGACGTCTTGGTCAGTAGCATGGTTAATACTGTTATACATGAATATAGCCAAAGGGAAAAGGAGTGCAAAGCTCATTACAAAGATGTAAAGGTATATGGTACAGAGAAGATTTAAAAGTAAAAATTACTATATTAAAATACAACATCTGCATTTACAATTGCATACATTTTATTGTAAACATCCATACTTTTTTTGTGTATTTGTTCTGATGATGTGATGAGACACTCATGAAATGTAAGGGTTTTATACTGAATTCCTTATTTTCCTTATGTAATTTATGTTTACAGTGAGATAATCAACTCTTGCATCAAAAGTTGTGTTTTCATAAGCTTTCAAGTCAACTGCAGTATTTTTCAGTTTCAAATATTCTGCTTTGAAAGAGAAATGGATTTTTAATATTTTTTTCATTCAACGGCTTAACATGACTAAATTGAAGCATTCAAGGCTCTTTTTTAAACTAATATAAACAAACAATAACATTCAGGAAAAAGAATGCTTTTTAATCTGGAAATTTTGCATAATTTTTTTATCTTTCAGTTTTGTGAAGAAAAAAATCTCATCAATGAAAATGTCATCCCATAAAAGATTGTTTGAAAATATGAAATTAAATTTTACAGACTTAGAGAGGTATGGATTATGAATCCAAAATGGAGAAATTAACTTTTTAAAGTTCTATAAATAGTATACAGTGAAGCTGCATTGAACTGAGTGACACATCTGTGTTCTAAAAAGATGAATACAAACAGCTGAGCAGAATGGCTCTTACAGAATTTCTTCAGTCCTCATTAATAGATAAGACAAATTTCTTTGCTATGACATAACTAAATACATAAATCAAGAAACTACCTGAGAAAATGACTTAACTGTGGCCTATGTTAAAAATATTAGCCATCCCTTAAATTATTTATCTTATTTTGGGTATTATGTATCACTGTATCTGGAGTCTTTAAATCTACTGATCACTTCTATTGATTTTTACATAAAGGTTGTGATAAAAAATTTGAATTTCTTTCGTGACTTACTTACCCTTTAACATACCCACATTACTAAGGTATTATAAGATTTATAACCCTCAGTGGATAAGATTCATATTAAAAAATGTATACTAGAATAGATGTATTTTCAAAAGTAAGGGATAATTTATGACAGTCTTCAGAATAATATAAGGAAGAACATATGCAGAAAGGAAAGAACAAGTTCTGTTGTAGGCCCATATGGATATAGCATAACAAAGTTATTAAGAGAAACCTCCATGAAGAGAGTTCACATAATACACACACCAGTTATCATGCTTATTCTTGAATTCATTTACACTGCTTGCACTTCATTTACACAGGAGAAAGAGGGGGATGATCATGTTACCCCCCCCTCTTTCTCCTGTTTGCTAGCGTTTGCAGTCTACACTCTCAATCTATCTTCATAATCAGTATTCCACAACCCTGATATCATTTTTAAACACTCTCCTTTGCTCCCCCCCCCTTCTCTCTCTCTCTCTCTCTCTCTCTCCAATGTATTAGAATCACAACAGAAACCAGGAGACCTACACACAATAGTCCAAGTGAAGTCTAATCAAGGTCTGTAAAGAGAGAAAATGACATCCTTATAATAAATTTAGTTTAATCCTTTATCCAAGTGTGTGCAAACAAAGCTTGCACCTGAAAGTATCTTCAGGACTGGGATAAAGTGGTACAACACCGGGCGACTCCTTGCAAAGGTGGAGCAAGCTATCAACAATCCTATCTCAGTATCTCCCATAATGCAAAACACATCTCCTTGCAGATATGTATAATGTTATGCATTAAGAGAAGGGTCACTAACCAGACTAGTTTCGACCTTTATTGAGGTCTCTTCAGTGGGAGCCAGGCCCAAGTGGAGATACCAAGGCAGAAGCATTAGCAAGGTCATCTCCTCCGATAGGAGCAGCCAAACGGTGTGCCACCTTTTTATTAAATTACTCTGGATTTAGAGTAATTTCATTTTTTTATGACATCCTTATCTTTGCGTGTTAAAGTTCATTTCAGCATTGCAATTATCTTTTGAAGTTTATTTGCAAACATCCTTGCTACATGGTTCCTTAACTTCAGTTTCCAATCAACTAACACTCCAAGATCCCTAGCTTGCTCAGTTTCTTGTAGTGTAATCTCACCAATATAATACGACATTGGATAGTTAATCACCCAAAAGTGCAAGACTTTTCATTTATTGACAGTGAACTGATATCCATTTTCCCATGGCCACAATTGCAGCCTATTCAAATCATTCTGCAAGTACTGAATATTAGCAGCATTCCTGATTACCCTACCTATCTTTGCATCATCAGCAAATGGCTGTATGTCGCTTGTCAAATCCTTCCCAATATCATTAATATGCAGACTGAATAAAAGTGGACCAAGCATTGATCCTTGTGGTACACCACTGGTTACCTTAAATCTTGCAGACTCACATCTCCTGTACACCACTTTTCAATATGTGTCAGTTGGCCACCCTCTTAACCATGCGCTAATATTCTATAATCCAAATCCATATGCTCCAATTTATGCAACAGTCTACCATGCTATATTCTGTCAAAAGCCTTAGCAAAATCCAAAATATCATGGTTTATCCATTCCGCTTGTGTAGTTCAATAATATTATAGAATGTGAGCAAGTTGCTAAAATATAACCTTTCTCCTTAGTAAACCCATGATGTTCATTGCAAAGTAGAGAGTCACTGTCAGCCCATTTCTGAATGGAAGTCTCTGCACCACCCCTGTGCAACAGGATTACCATATTCATTCCATTCATATGGAATCTTCCCTGTTCTGAGATTCAAATTATATAACCTGGTCAAAGGAACAGCCAGTTCAGCTGAACACTCTTTTAGTGCCTGTGTTGATACCATCAGTCCAGCACATAGAGATGAGATAGATGTATTGAATTTTGTTTAAAACATAAACTGATAATACAAAGGCTTTTTATGAACAAAAATAAAAACAAGGTATATGTGGAGATCTGATGATATATATACTAATCAAATACATTTTAAAATGATCAATGAGAGACAGAAATGGAATAAAATATGCAAAAATTATGAGAATTGCTAACTGTGGATCAGACCACAGAGTTGTGAGAATTACAATAAATAACAGAGTTAAAAAATAAGTTAACAGATTCATTCAAGTGGAATACAGCTAAATTAACACATTCATGTTGGGGCGATCATCACTCTCTTGCCAACACCCTATTTAGTAGGGCAAGAGAAAATACTATGCAACAATACTTAAGGAGAATGCGATATTTGAATTACTGGAAGGTGTAAATATGTGAAACATTATTATAAGCCATGGGGGGGGGGGGGGGATATAAAGAGAGAGAACGAGTGTGAATAAAAATACTTTACCAACAAATGACTTATTAATAATTAACATTTGTGACATTATCTGTGTGTCCTATAAGCTACTGGACTGGGTGGAGCAAATATTATGTGATCCTATAAATTTATCGTCGTCGTCGTCATCATCATCAAATTTCTGCCATGTACCCTCAAGGAGTGTACAGGATATGAAAGTACTACATGAAAAAATTTACATCATTACTAACTTCCTATCTACAATTTTCCTCCAAATCAGTCTGTTACTTGTCAAGACTCCAACATTATGAGATTTTAAATTTCTCTCGTCTAAGGCACTTTGTACCGTATCAATCCACCTATATCTTGGTCTTCCTCTGGGTCATTTTCCTGCCATCCTGGCAGAGAACACTTGTTTTGCTAATCTTTCCTCACTCATTCTGTTTAAATGACCATACCACCTGAGATTAGCTCTGCTAACACACCTGGATGCTGATAATGTCAAGCTCTTTCCTAATATCCTTGTTTTTAATATGATATTGCCACTGATGGCATCTGTTCATGCCTTTAATCTTTCTCAGGACTCTCATATCTACGGTCTCTAGTCTTTGGTTTTACTTCTGACCCAGCTCTCAGATCCATAAGTTAAAATTGGTTTGAACACTGTCTTGTATACAGCTAATTTAGTTTTGAGACTAATTTCTCTCTTATTTCATATGTATTTATTCAATTGACTTCCTAACATACCAGCTCTGTTGATTCTGTTGTCTATTTCCATATTTAATTTACCATCTTCACTAAAAATCGTGCCTAAGAAGCTGAAATATTTTATTTGTTCCACAGGTTTTCCGTTCACAACACAGCAGACATTTTCAACGATTCTGCTTATTTTCATTGTCTTTGTCTTTTTATTGCTGACCTTCATACCATATCTATAACAACAATTATTCAATTTAGTCAGGGAATCTTGCAGATGGATTTATTTAGCAGTATAACATCTTCCGCATAAAGCAAAGAGCTGACATTAACATCTCCAATTTTGATATCATGTTTAATACCACTTTCCTTCATAATGTGATCCATATAGATAATGAATAACAGAGGGGATAATGTACATCCTTGTCTCACACCAGATTTAACATTAAGCCATCTTCCTGTACTTCCTTCAATTCTAACTGCTAACTTACAACTCAAATACAGACTAAGTATTGCTTGATATAATGCCCCATTGACACCATATAACTGTAGCATATTGAATAGCTTCTCTCTTGGCACCTTGTCATATGCCTTTTCCAGATCTACAAAACTTAAATACAGATCTTTGTTATATTCCCAAGATTTTTCAATTATTTGTCGTAAAGTGAAGATTTGACAGCCTCTATTTGGTCTGAATCCAGCTTGTTCTTCACCAAGCTTTTCTTCCACAATCCTTCTCAACATTTCTCAAGTATACTTGCATAAATCTTACCAGAAACACTCAGTAGGGAAATACCTCTGTAACTCTCACATTTAGTTTTGTTTCCCCTTTTTATATATGGGTACTATGAGAGCTCTACTCCAATCATTGGTAATTCGTCCCTCTGTCCAGGACTTCTGAACTATGCAGTGCAGCCACTAAGACTTTTATATCACCATGCTTCAGCATTTCTGATCGAATATCCTCTACTCCTGCTGCCTTCCCACATTTCAAACCTTTGGTGGCTTTTTCTACTTCAAGTATGGATATGTATTCCTGACTGTATGCCTCTTGAGTGTTTTTTTACCACTGTGCTATCACTGCTTGTTTCATTTAGCAATATTTCGAAGTAATTACACCATACTTCAAGGATGTCTTTTTCTCCCGTTTTCATGTCACCATTATCATCTCTAACGCCTTTTACAGCACTGTTTTCTCCATTTCTAAGCTTCTTCAACAACGTCCAGAATATTTTGCCACCTTCTTGATATTTATTTTCTGTTCTTGACAAAGTCCTCCCATGACTTTTGTTTAGCTAGTTTTCAACAGTGTTTAGCTTTCTTACATTTGTCTCTGTATTCTCTAAGAGCACAAGCTGACTTATTTGACAGGAACTTTTGATATGCTTTCTTCTTTTCCTTCACTGTCTCTTTTACTTTCTGTGTCCACCATAGAGTTCTGATTTTTCTATCCTTGCAGACAACCTCACCACATGCCTCTCTGGCTGAATCAATCAGGGTTTTCTTGAAAGCTTGCCACTGAATCTCCAAGGTTTGGTTCCTGTTTTCAAACTCTTTTATTTTTTCTTCAATAATCTTTGTGTATTTTAGTCTACAGTTCACATCTGAGAGGTGCTCAACTTTTATTTGCTTTAAAACTTTCTTACATGTTCTTCTTTTCAATATGAAATTCATTTTTATCCTGCTCAAGACTAAATAGTGATCACTTACAATTTCAAATTATCTGTACACTCTGGTGTCCTGCACCAGGGAGAAAACATCACTATCACAATAACATAGTCAATGAGACTTTTCTTATTCCTAGCCTCTTCTCGCCATGTGAATTTGTGCACATTTTTATGTTGGAACATGGTGTTAGTAATAACCAGTCCATGGCCTGAGCAGAAATCCAACAGGCATTTGCCATTATTATTAGCTTTGCTCTTTTCTTCAAATTTTCCCAAAATATTTTTGTATGTCTGACAATCATTTCCTAATCTGCTATTTAGATCCCCAACAAGGACCAACTTTTCCTTTTTCATTGTGTCAGTTGCTTTCTCTAAAGCCTCAGAAAATTCCTCCACATCTACCTTAGTAGAGCCTTCTGTGGGAAATAAGTCTCATTGTCCAGTTCCCCATTCTGATATTTGCCCACTTCACTCTATTTGAAACTGCCTGCCATTCAAGAAGATTAGCCTCGTATTTAGTGTTGAATACTATGGCTACTCCTTCTTTTCCTTGATTGTCATTGCATGAATATAACATTTTGTATTTATTGCTCAGAAAGATCTCACCAGTTTTTTTGTCTTTTTTTGTTTCAGTCACCCCTATTATGTCATTCTGATACTTATCTAATTCCTCAGCTAGCTCCATTTCTTTGCCATTCAGGCTTCTTATGTTGATAGTACTGATCTTTAACTCTGGTGATGTTGAGTTGGTGTGTGTTTTCAGATTTGTTCCAGTAGCTGACTTTTCGCTGTTCGCCCTGGTTCCCTGGCGAAAACAATGTGCGGGGGGCTTGTTAAAAGTTTATTTTAACAAAGGGTTAAACAAGGCCCCGCAAAAAACATCTATTTACTAACCTTTCATCACCCATTCTATTTAAGTGACCATACTACCTTAGATTATCAGAGCTAATCTAAGGTAGTATGGTCACTTAAAAAGTTACTTATGGTTCTTAAAACTTTAGCCGAATTTCCAAGTAATTCAGTTGAAGTTTTCTATGTTCCTGCCTATTTTCAGTTTTGTAATTTTTTATTGATGATTTTCATGCCAAATTTTTACAGCTGTTATTCAATTTAGTTTGAGAATTCTAGAGACTTGCACTAGATGTATTTAGGAGTACAACATCATCTACATAAAGCAAAGAGCTAAGTGTGACATCTCCAATTCTCATATCAGGCCTAATGCCACTTTCTTTCATCATGTGATCCATATAGACAATGAATAAGAGTGGAGATAATGTGCATCCTTGTCTTACCCGTGATTTTCAATCCAACCATCTTCCTGTATTTCCTTCAATTCTAACTGCTGATTGACAACTCAAATATAGACTATGGATTGCTCTGTATAATATTCCATTGAGCCAATATAATTGTATTGTTTTGAATAACTTTTCTCCGGGCACCTTGTCGTATGCCTTTTCCAGATCTACAAAACTAAGTACAGATCATTATCATATTCCCACAATTTCTCAACTATTTGACAAGTTAAAGTGAAAATCTGACCTTGACAACCTCTGTTTGGCCTTAACCCTGCTTTTTCTTCTCCAAGTTTCTCCTCCACAATCTTTCTCAACCTCTTTTCAAGTATGCTTGCATAAATCTTACCTGTACACTGCATAAAGAAATTCCTCTGTTCTCTGTAATTCTCACATTCAGCTTTATTCCTTTTTTTATAGATGGGTACTATTGAGAGCTCTACTCCAATCATTAGGAATTCGACCTTCTGTCCAGGTCCTCTAATTATGCAGTGTAGCCACTGCAAAACTTTTATACCTCAATACTTAAGCATTTCTGGTTGAATATCATCTAATCTAGCTGCCTTTCCACGTTTCAAGTTTTTGACAGCTTTTTTTTTTCTACCTCAATGATATGTCCTCCTCTTTGCATTCCTCTTGAAAATTTTCTAGTACATTTCTATCACTGCTTGGTTCATTTAACAGGTCTTTCAAAGCAATTACTCCAGATATCTAGAATAATATATATATATATATATATATATATATATGTAATTAAAAAAAAAATATATATATATATATATGAGGGAAGGATAAGAGATTTCTTTGCAAAGTATAATTAACTAACCAATAATAAACAACCACTGTATATATTAGTTCAGTAAATAACTACCTGGCCTAACTATAAATACTATTACAACTTGAACAGTGCATAAGCCTTTAATCTAAATCATTTACAACTTTCAGCACATACAAACCACATGTATAATGTGCATATAGCAGAACTTTATGTTCAAAATGCCCCCCCCCCCCCTTTTGCCTTCATGCACACCCCGAGTCTGTGAGGCCACATATTGATGATGCCTGCACAACATCCAACATAAATACTGCCACTGCTTCCTCCAAATCCACCTTCAGGCAGCTGGCATGTCATTTCTTGCAGGCTACTCTTTCAAGCTTCCACCACAATTTGAAGTTCAATGGATTCAGACCGTGACTTCCAGACAGTCAATCAGATGGCAATATGCAGTTGGACACCATCTCCAATCATTGAATATCCTTCCTAGAATAATTGTGCCATAGAAGATACTTTTATATCAAGCTAGATTAAGTCATTCTGCTAGTGAAAGCATTATAGTTTATGTTGTTCAGATAACGAGTTAATTTGTGATTTTTGAGTGCATTTTGTCTAAGTTAATCTTGAATAAATTTTTTCTATGCTATGTATCATATCCTTGGCTTGATAATAAACATGTTTTGTTTTTATAATTACCTGGTTCTCATTCCTAAGCCAATGCACTATCCCACAAAATATTAACGGACCTGCGGGAGTAGAATTTAGTATCGAACCACGACTTGCATTTTAGGAAATTGTATAGAAGTGTTAGATTAATTTTTGTCCTCTTCTCGCCCTGACTTTCAAATATAAAAGATCAATTAAGTGGCACAGTCGTAAAGAAAAATAAATTTCTTAATTGGTATTGTGCAATTGCTCAGGGACTGTCACGTTAGATAGATCTTCAAAACAAGGTCTAACTAGCAGCAGAATGGGGGGGGGGGACAAGAATTAATGCTAAGTAAGGAACTAGATAGACAGATAAAAGTAAAGATAAGAGTTAAAGGATAAGAATAAGAATAGATATAAACAAAAAAGATAAAACGAAGGAGAACATAGAAGATTACAATGGTGCAGCCGTCGGCAGGATAAAATCCACATAATAAAATTCAAGTGAAGTGGATTGGGATAGTTTTGGCTTAAGGAACAGGTAAAGTCTAGCAAGTAGAAAATTTTTTGCAAGTAGAAATTGAATTTATATGAATTGTGATACTACCAATTGTAAAGTAACTAGCACTGACATAAGAATGGATGAAAAGGAGTTTTTAGGACTGTAAATCCTCACTGTGTTATTCCATCATTCTCTGGGAATGAAAATGATGACATTCAGTCCTATTTTGGTTTTGTAGAGGGAATTAAGAAAAATTGGGAGGTGGACGGCCTTCCAGTTACTGATTCTCCTAAGAAACAAACTGGTTGGTAAAGCAAAGATCTTTTTAAATGCTTCCCCTATTCTGAGAGACACATTAGAGTATTCAAAGTTTAAGGATACTTTAATATCTCATTATTCAAAAGTGAGGAACGTAAGCCCTAATCTTTGGAAGTTACAGAAATGCAGGCAAGGAAACAAAGAAAGTGTTACAGACTTCTATAATAAATTACTAACCCTTGCAAGTAGTCTGAGTGTTTCTGAGGAGGATAAGCCGCATTTAGATTGGGCAGTCTTACATCAATTTCGATTGGGATTAAGGGAAGAACTAAAAGAAACAGCATATAAAAAGAAAATAAAGAACTTGACTTTCAAATATAAAAGATCGATTAAGTGGTGCAGTCATAAAGAAAAATAAATTTCTTAATTGGTATTGTGAGATTGCTCAGGGACTGACACGTTAAATAGATCTTCAAAACGAGGTCTAACTAACTAGCAGCAGGAAAAAAAAAAAAAAAAAAAAAAAAGGGGGGGGGGGGGGCAAGAAGTAATGATAGGTAAGGAAATAGACAAATAAGTTAAGTATAAACAAAAGGACAAACTAAGACGAAGAATAGTAAAATAGGACAAACAAGACAAACGAAAGATAGTGAAATATTACAGTTATGTGATCCTTGTCTTGTGTACAGGGCCACTGCCTACCATGAAACAAGGTGTTGTTCTGGAGCCATACCACAGGTCTTAATACACTTGGGCAGACGTTTTGATCCCTTTCTCGCAGAAATACAACTTGGATACCCCCCCTCCCCCTGCACACACCAAACCATCGCTGATGCAGGATGATGATGACCTCTGAATCCTGGGTTCTATGGAAGATGCTGTGTGACCATCTGGGGCATATACCTGATTGTTTTGGCTATTAAAATAACTCTTCACTGGTGAAAATCTTCTCATCTGTGATATCTGTGTCTGTTGTTCATGTACTGCCCAGAGAAGTGCTTTTGATTTTATCACCCTCTGCTACATAAGTTGTAGTGTTAGGAAGTGTCCAGCAGAATGAAAATCGGCTCTCACCCCCAGGTCATTAGTTAGTACATATGACATCAATCTCTGCAAAACATTCATCTCTTGTGATATCACTTTCTGCATTTACCCAAGATTACTGCAGAGGCATGCCTTCACAGCCCTCACAAGCTGTTGCATCCTAATGCAGCATGATTGACTGTTCTTTGGCAGTCAGATACATCTTTTGTATTGTTATAACAGTTAATAGTCTGATACACAAATCCTACCGATCCTGAGTGTTCTTAGCATGCTGAAAACAACAGGTGCATGCATTCCAACCTTGTGAATTGCTGTTACAGCTACACAGTTCTCGTAATCTCCCCACTACATCAAGACAACTCTCTCTTATTGATAAACAAGCAAATGTTGGCTACACAGTGACACCGGGCTTGCACAATTCTGTGGACACTGCTAGGTTTGAGGAGTTGTAATAACAGTATTTATGGCAAGACTGTGTATAGAGAGAGAGAGGCTAATCCAATGTACTAATAATGTTGATCAGGTGATTCATTTAGGTGCATGGCTGGAATACACGTAGGTCAATGGAGCAGCAAAATCATTTCGTAAAATTTGTTATATGAATTAGAATTTGAAATGTGGATTACACAATTTTTACACAGTAATAGGATACATGAATAATTTCCAATCATCAGAATTATCAACCCTTTCTTGAATATCCCACATTCATTAACTTTTTTTTTTTGTCAACAGCTCTTCTGTCTTATGAATTATAGATATCTCACACATGTTAGTATTTTGCTTTAGATCAACCACCTCTTATGATACATAGAAGTATTTATTTTTATTCAGGACTATATATATATATATATATATATATATATATTACTCTGATTGTTTCCAAAGACTAGAATAAAAATGTTCCTAAACTACGAAAGACAAGCAGTTTTATTATATCACTAACTACAGTACGGTGACATTATACAGTCTTTGTGCTATGTTTGGCAACAATTATTGTAATTAGAGACAACTGGAATGACACTTCATAATGAAAAACACTCCCCCTTCCACAGACTATGCTACATGCATGCAATAAAAACACATTTACAGTAACACTATAGTAGAACCAGCTAACTAAATGCATTTGTCCTAACATCCTCTTTCAAATTTTTGGTTCTAGAAAATGTTAAAACAGCTGTATAATTATAATGCAATCATTGGGTATAGAAAGCACACTATTTATGTAAAGCAAAACAATGCACATAATAATATAAATATAACTTGATATCAGTTCACATTACATTTAATATATTCAATATCATCAAGAAATTTCATACATGCTAATTTTATCACCAAATTTGCATACATGCTAATTTGCAACCAAAACAGTTGCAACTAACATTCTGTATTGCCTTGTGAAATGTGACTGCCTGACACAGCAGCAGTATACATACACTAAAGCTAGTCCCCACCAAAGGCTTAAGCACATGCAGATGCTGCCTGGCGCAAACATGCTAAATAACAGTAATACCAAGACTTTATTTCAAAATAATACAGCAGAGTACACTGAAAATAAAGAAGAGCTCAACAAATGATTCAAGATAAAAGAAGCAATACTGACTGCAGCAGAAAAATGCATCAGAAAAACAAAAAGCAAATTTAAAAAACCATAGATGCCAGAAGAGGAAAAACTGGAAATAATGAAAACAATATAAAAGAGATTAGATAGACAAATGAAAAATAAATGTAGAGAAGAAAAACATAGATGGATCAATAATAATTACTTAGAAGTAGAGAAATTAGATAAAGAAAATAAAATTATAAAATATAGGTACATTCAAAATAAAATTTCTTAATAACCAAAAGTAAATAAGACAATAGTTAAAAGTAAGAATAAGAACATTATTAGAAATCCAGAAGACAAGATACAAAAGATGGAAGGAATGCCTAACAGAACTGTATGATGACCAGAGGTCTGGTAAACCTATGTTAACTGAAATAATCCAAGTGTCTTACAGAAAAAATAATAAGCACAATACGGGATGTAATGGAATATCAGTTGAGTCAATAAAAGAGATAAGGAAAAAATGAACAAACTGTTTAATAGAAATAATAAAGTGTGTGTGTGTGTGTGTGTGTGTGTGTGTGTGTGTGTGTGTGTGTGTGTGTGTGTGTGTGTGTGTGTGTGTGTGTGTGTGTGTGTGTGTGACACAGGCATACTACCAGAAGACTTCATAAAATCTGTTTGCATTCTGATACCAAAAAAGAATGCAAACAGATGTTATGAAGTCTTCTGGTAGGATGCCTGTGTCTCACTCACTCACTCACACACTCACACACACACACACGTGTGTGTGTGATATGTGTGTTACATGTGTGTTAGAACAATTGGTATCATATCTTATGCTTCTAAATTACTACTGAAAAAAAAAAAAAAAAAAAAAAAAAAGAATGCTTTCTAGACAGCCAGGAAAAAGTACAATTAGTGCAGTGTATGAATTAAAATCTTTCACTGAAAGATCAATAGAAATAAATAACATATATCTATGTTTTATAGACTTTCAAAAAGCAACTAACACAGTAAGCCATGAAAAATTAATAGAAATAATAAAAGACATTCAAATTGATACAAAAGACCTCATAATAATAACAGAATCAGAAGATACAAATTATAAAAGGAATAAATAATAAATAAATAAATTTCGTGTGATGATACTGCGTTCCCCCTTTTTACGGGAGTTCACAGTACCATCAAGTCCCCCCAAATTTTACCTGGGATCCGGAACCGACATAGGCTGATGAATCAGACCTATAGCTGGGTCAGTATTCCTGACTGTAATCCGTGTGTCCTCAGATCGGTTTGCCTGCTTGCGGGATAAAAAACACCAGATAAACTGGCAGAAAAAACCCTGCTGTCCACGCCCAAGACCAGCTAACTTGGCTATGGCTGAGGAAGATCCTTAAGCTCCTCACGTCGTTGACGGGAATCGAACCTAGGACACTCCTTCCCCAGGCATATGGTTACGAAGTGCAAAGCCACTAGGCTAACCGCGCGGACGGAATAAATAATGAAACAACAGATATCAAAAGAGGAGTGAGACAAGGGGGTATAATATTCACCATACGTTTCAATATATACAGTGAAATGATAATGAAAGAATATGAAGAAATTGAAATGAGAATAAAAATAAATGGCAACAGAATTAACAATATTAGATTTGCTAATGAATTGGTATTCATAGCAAAATCAAAAGCACAGTTACAAAATATGGTTGAAATACTAATCAAAAAAGAGTGATTTTGCTCTCACTCTTTTTTAATATAATTGAATATAAATTAACTTTTAATTTATATAATATAAATTAATACTGGTTCACAAATTATGAATCAGTATTAATACATAAATACAACTAAAACCAAGCCAAGTATATCGTAATAAGCAAAAAATAGCAATAAAATACAAATCAATAGTTACTAAAGAAAGAGCCTTTCTCATAGAAATTCTCATAAAGAAAGAGCCAAAAGGCTTCATTTCGGGGATGTAAAATTACATTGGCAAAGTAGATACTAGATCCAACATTATTTTAAAGCCGAATGTTTGTAGTTTCATAAGCTGACCTGAGAGCTTACAAGAATGCAATCCTCGGCATCCCCAAGTTGCCTTAGCTAGGACTACTTAAAAGACACGGGTGCTGCCCAAGCATTCATATATTTGCCTTTTATTAGTCCATTTGATAAATAGTTTCACTGGCCTGACAGCTGTTTCGAACTGTTCTGCCTGGTCTCTGAAGAGAACCAACCAGTTTGAAACAGCTGTCTGGCCAGTGAAACCTTTATCAAATGGACTAATAAAAGGTGAATATATGGATGCTTGGACAGCACACGTCTTAACCTTTTAACTGCTGAGATACTAAATAACCAGTATGACCCTCCTTGCTGAGTTATTTTCACAATTATAAAATATTTTATAATAATATGAATAGTTATATAATGTATTACACATTTTTGCACTGTTTTCTTGTATAAATTGAAGTCACTGAACAAAACTGTTATATAGGAATTTTATTTTCAAGTTAGGGATGTCCAAAATTTATCTTGAAATTTATTTGTTTATTCCATGTCAAATAATGTTACACACAACTTCAAGTGAGAAACACCTCCCCAAAAATACTTCAATACTTTAGTAGTGTGTGGTAATTTTGAAAACAGGGGTGTACACATAAGGCTATGCCACATTTGACACATATACTGGCTCTCTTTTCTTTTTCTTTGCCCCAATGTGGTATTTGAACACATATGACAATGCCTAGTGGGATTTACTAACCCTGGAATCACCGCATCACGTGATCGCCTGGCTCCTATTGTCAAGGATGGCTCTGATAACATTGTGCATGGTCTCACAATTTTTCACAAAGCAGACAGAAGCTTGAAAATTAGTTCCTTCTAATCCTAAGAGATGGCACTATAAGCCTGCTCAATTCAAATGCTTTCACAAACTAAATTAAATGAGTATTACACATTGAAAGTTTAAATCGAGTTAACTCAATCATAGCAAGGTCGCCATTTTTTCCCGGGCTCAAGTTAACTCGACCATAGCAGTTAAATGGTTAAGTAGCTAAGGCAACTTGAGGAGGCTGAGGATTGCATTCTTGTAAGCTCTCAGGTCAACTTACGAAATTTTCATAGTTTCTACAAACATTCAGCTTTGAAACAATGTTGGATCTAGTATCCACTATGCCTATGTAATTTTACATAGCAGAAATGAAGCCTTATGGCCTTCCTTTAGTAATTACGTTTATGCACCAACTGAGAGTTCACTTACAAAAAATACATTTCTCTGACATTTCGATTTCCTTAGTACCGAATGAGTTTTCTTGCTCTCTTAAGGTTTCTGCCTGGTCTCTGAAGAGAACCAACCATTTCGATACAGCTGTCAGGCCAGTGGAACCTTCATCAAATGGACTATTAAAAGTTGAATATATGGACACTCGGGCAGCATCCATGTGTTTCAAGTAGTCCAAGCTAATAACTCGAGGATGCTGAGGTTTGTATTCTCGTAAGCTCTCAGGTCAACTTACGAAACTTTCATAGTTTCTACAAACATTTGGCTTTGAAATAATGATGGATTTAATATCCACTCTGCCTATGTAACAAATATACAGGATTTGTTACATAGGCAGAGTGGAAATATACAGATATGTAACAAATATACAGGAAATATACAGATATGTAACAAATCAACAGGATTCATTCAAAATGTAACGGCTTATAATTATTTAGGAATAATGATTACAGAAGATGGAACAGTTATGGAAATAAAATCAAGAATAGCTAAGGAAAAATAAGCATTTTGGAATAACTTATTAATGACTTCTGGAATAAGTAGACTAAAATAAGAATAATAAAATCCTATATATAGTCCACATTACGGATGTGAGACAAGGGCATATACAAATCCACTCAAGATTTCTTGAAAGGAGAAAAAAAAACTAATGAAGAAGTATTGAAGTTAACAGGAAACCAAAGGGAAGACCCATGGAAGGAACTCGTGGAAGACCTTATAAAGAGAAAATGTAAGATGGCAGGACACATTAAGAGGAACAGCAGGGAAAAGTTCTGGAAAAACTTAGGGAGGAAGATCTGTTACACCAAGAACTTCTTGAATAGATAATGTAAAGAAATGGATGGGTAACAAGAATTATTACAAGATCAAAAGGATGGCCGAGGAACGGACATTCTGGCGTACCCTAATTGGAGAAGTTACCAGCTGTCATCTTTGAAACAGATTGATCAAAAAGTGTATAACTAGGAAAAGGGATCATTAGTGAGGTTTTCCATCATTAAAACTGAAACTGAGATTGCATATATTTATGAACTGTGTTTCAGTTCATCTGAAAATGCAAAGGAAAGAAACTGTAAGGATGTCTTTGTAGTAAATATAGTCTTTGCGAAGTCATACACAACAGAGAAAATTTATCCACATCCTCAACAAATCATTACCCCCCCCCCTTTCACTCGAACAATATTTAGACTCATTTCCCCCTCCCCCTCTCCTGGTAACAAGTTTATTTACTAGTTGACCTGTAAGTCAACATTACATTTGGTCCATTATTTTATTTGGCAGCTGCCAACAAATAGCATTTTAAAGATGCTCATTTGAAATCACATTACTGTTGGCTTATCATAATTCTGAGGACATCACTCATTAACTATTAGAAGAAATAGATGAAAAAGAAAACCTTCCTCTGGAACCTAAATACTGCCCATGAGGGCCTCAGAGCCCGAGTTGTTTTGGCTGTAAATCTAACAGTTCATGACCCTCGCCTTAGATCTGTACTAAGTAAGACGGTGGCATCACTCTACTAGATAGCGAATATCAACTAGCACATAGCACTTTCTGGCATGGGGAGCAGAAGAGATGGATTATCAAAATGTGTCATCATTCAGTTTAAATTGGAGAAAATCAAAATTATACAAAATTATATGCTACAGCATTGTGATTTTAATCTTGTACACATTCATCAAATTCTTGCTTGGAATGTCAAGTTGCTGGCATATTTTACAGTACATTGTACAGGATTTCATTCTATAAACATTACTATTAACTAATTAACTGCACTTTGTAATATATTTCTGTATTAATTTTCAGCTTATTTTTTAAAAATGATCACCATGTGGCTGCACAGTGCAAATGTTTTAAGAAATACAATTCAGAGTTCTCCAATTAGTAAAATGGTCCACCTCCTAATCCACTGCTAACTTGAACGGATACTAGGTTTGGATAAAGGTCATAAGAAGAGGATGGTAAGCATCTGTATATCTGCAGTTTAGAATTTTGTGAATTTTTGTAAAGATTTTGCTACTTGTTAATATGAAGCTTATAATAGCACATAGCCAAAGCAAAATTAACTGCTATTTTCATAAAATCATATAACAAATAAAAAAATATACTACCAGAAAATTATTTCAGCCAATTAATTAGTTTTTGGTGGAATGGTTAATCACAAAAGTTGGCAAAAAAAGTGATCAGTTAATTGTTTGGATATTTAGTTGTTGTTTTAAAAAAGCTTGGAGAATTGCAGTTTGTCCACTTTAGTGTTTCTACTAATGAGAATAGCTACGAGGTCTGACACAGAAAAAAAAAATGAGACTGTGCCTGTAACTCTTTTTATTTAACAAATTGAGAAAATCAACTACGATCTCCTTCAAAATAATTCCCTTCTGAGTTGACACACAGCTGCATATGATACTGCCAATGTTCAAAGCAATACTGTAGATTATTTTTTGAAAAGTGGGTTCCTTTGAGCACCGACATGATCTTTGGAAGAGGTAGAAGTCGCAGGGGAGTCAGGTCTGGCGAATATGGTGGGTGTTCAAGCAGTGATGTTGTGATTAGCTAAAAACTGCTTCACAAACAAAGCGCTGTGGACCGGCGCACTGTCTTGTTGCAAAATCCCATGTTTTTCCACAATTAGTAGTTTCCTTCTCATGCATTTGCGCAATTTCATCAAGACTTAAAAGGTAATACTGTTGATTTACCATCTGGCTGCTGGGAAACCACTATGCCATTACAATACCCTGAATATCGAAGAAAACAATCAACATGGCCTTGAACTTCAAATGACTCATGCGTACTTTTTTTTTGGCCTTGGAGATGTTGCTGACTTCCACTGCATTGATTGTCGCTTGGTTTCCAGATCATATGTAAATATCCAAGTTTCATCACAAGTAATTACTGAATTCAACAAATCTGGTTAATCCTTAATGCATTGCAAAAGGTCCAAACACAGTTTCTTGCAACGTTTCTTTTTTCATCTGACAAAATTTTTGGAACTATTTTTGCATAAACCTTTTTCATGTCCAAGTGTTCGACGCATTTTAACTTCCGTTAAAATGCGTCGAACACTTTCCCTGTCCAAATGAACTTTCTCAGCTACAGCTCGAACACCCAATCTTCTGTCTTTTCAAATCGCAAATTGCGATTCAAAAAGACAGAAGACTTTTTTAATGTTGCCATCAGTAACTGCTGTGCAAGGGCAGCCCAAGCAATCATCGTCTTTCACCCTTTCTCTGCCTTCCGAAAATTGTTTGTGCCATTCAAAAATGCGTTCATGAGACATGTACTATTCACCGTAAGCCTCAGTCAATAATTAAAAAGTTTCCGTCACAGATTTCTTCAGTTTCACAAGAAACTTCATGTTAACTCGCTGTTCACTCTTGCATTCCAACATTTTCCGAATGAGAGTAAGAAAACATCTATATTTGAACACGTGTTCACTCTTACTGAATAAAGCAATGGAGTTGAGACTTGTTTCACGGTGACAGGTTAGAACATGCTCTACAACTATCTCTTTGCCTCTCCCTTCCCAAGGTATAGAGTTAGTCTCTTTTTTTTTTTGTATGTGTGTCAGACCTTTAATATCAAAATTATATTCCATATGTTCGTTCATACTCCTTTTTTTTATTTTTATGTATAGATAGTCATTTCTTATGAAAGTTATAGATTACTTATAAAATCAGTGTCTTTCAAGAAATGAGTAGGCATTCATAAAATATGTTATGTTTTGCTACCAGTAGTATGAGAATCTTCATGAGAATCTATACATTACAATAAAAAAGAAACAGAGAAAAAGAGGGATGGTGTTACGTCATTGTTTCCTTATATATTTTTACCTCTATCGTTCTCCTTGTGCCTACTGAGATCTGACTTCTTAACTGACTTTCTGGGGCCGTTTCTCTCTTCGAGCTCTGAAGAAATTTATTTGTTAATGCTGTGCCAGTCAGAACTCTAGGACAGAAATTCTTATCCGAAGAAACTTTTCCAGATTTCAAGTAATTAGGTAGATTGAGTTCTCAGTATACAGTCATGGCCTTGACAATCTGAAATTCCCCTTCTTTCCTCTAAACTTAGGTTCGATAATTTCGTGAGTGGTAAAATTCAATCTCTTACTCAGACAAACTCAGGTATACATGAGAAAACACATTTATTATTTATCTAAGAACATTGCAATTTAAACAACACATATAATCAAGCAAATCAAGGTTAATACTAAAATACAAGTAAAGCAGGGTAATAATAATCAAACAGACAGGCTATTCAAACACACTCATGAGAATCTTATGTTCATCTATATTACAAACATGGATGTCGGTATTAAACTAGATTACTGCTACTAATGACCCATATACATTAAACTTGGTCTAGACAACTTATGAACGTAGACTACCAGTCCAATTCAACTAACATAACACAGGAAACTGTCTCAAAAATCTCTCTTTCTTCTTTTCTAAACTTTGTCCATTTTACACCTTCGTCACCAACAGATAACACACAAAAAAAGAAGATTTGTACATTACCACCTTGTTAGATGATTTCTCGATCCTTCCGTCTGTTCTTCGTTATAGATTGTCCCTCTGTACGATGGATTGCCGCCACGTGAGAGTCACATGCTCGTCCTGAATTCGCCACTTGTGAGCTTACGAACTTTTCGCGTCGCTGCTTCTAACACGATTTACCTTCAAAGGAATCCTTTGCTGCTTTCTCATCAGTTAGATCCACACCGATAGTCTAAAACTCAAACACTGCCATCATCTCGTGCTATATTTTCTTTCACTTGTGTCGCTCAGCAACGGGAAACACACTGCCGCTTTGCCGTCTTCACACATCTTGTCGGATATCAGACATACTGATCCGCTCAGAAACTTCGATCAGGAGACTCACAGGGAGGGCACAAGCGACCATGGAACACCACAGGAACCAGGAGAAAAACGTAAAAAGACTCAAAAGTAAGTCTCTTTCAACAATGTGAATCCGTTTTAAACCCCATTATAGAGCCTTCTTTCTGCACTCTGAATTTGTCTATGACGCTCTCACATTTGCTGTCACCGACTGACGTCACCTCCTTGCTATACGTGCATTGCTTTTTTTGGGGAACACGAATTTCTTGCACCTTCCACAAATGCCTACTCATCATTCGTTACATCATCTTTGATGGTCAAACTGCAACCTTTGAACTTTCGTTCGCATGGTGATACATGACTTTATACATGGCATATTTTAACATTGATGTTTTTGACAAATTAAGATTCCATCTATTTTAGACAAATAACCGTAAACATAGTACAATTTAATATTTATTTCCTACTTCAATTTCATTTTAATTTAAGATTCAACCTCTTCTTTTATATTTTAATTCCTTTTTTAAGCAAAGTTAATATCTGCATCTTCACATATTATGTCTGTTTTGCCAAGAGTACAAGTGTGCTTTTGCTTGATATTGTTTACTTGTTAAATCTTGAATGGAGCGGTTCTATTCTTGATAGAGCCATCATTCAAGATCTAACAATGGCATTGCTGTTTATTTGTTTAGGAGTAATACATTCCTTAAACAGAATGCTTAGACTATGAGATAAACCAAATTTTTATTTAGGGAAAAATTCAGAAAGTGTGGTATGCTAAAATAAGGCATGCAGTTTAAGGTAGGAGTATGATACAGTAGTGAATAGTTCACTTTATGATAGTTATATGAAGCATCATATAATGAACTTATTAGAGAAGGGCAAAATCTTATTGCAGAAAATCAAAATTTTATATGCTTATACAAAATAGATTTCATAACAACATTAAAGGAATTAGTGATGGATTTCTAATTCCTTATAGCACTATATAGTAGTGATGAACTGTTGCTAGCAACATAATTAAGAATAATGGATAAATGATAATTAGAATTTCAAAAACTTATTTTGGGATATAATAAAAATATTAAAGAATGACACTATTTAACCCTTAATGCAAGACTAAGGAAAAATGAGCAATCCTGAAGGTCATCATGCATAATTTAATGTTTAAATTTATTCTAAGGATTATATTTAATAAGTTCGACCAGATGAATAATTATGTTATCAAATAAACATGATGTTATGAAAAGCTAAAGGAAAAGTATAACTTGAAAAATCAGCTAATAAGTATGAAAGATGTAATATGATAAATCAGTATTAGCTAAATTGTAAATCAGAGATGCAAAGCAAAAATGAATTGCAGCTGGCTGGGAATGCCAAAATAAACTAATCCACTTATGCCTAGATTCAAATAGTAAGTATAACAAAAACAAATTATGCATAATCAACTCCTCTGGGTTAATTTTGAATGGCTCATTCAAAATTTAAACAGAGGAGAATGATTTTTAATACATAAAATAACAAAAAACATTATGCCTTGATTTATTTATTACTGTTACATACTTTGAGAATAACAACACCTACAAAAGGACAATTAAATAATAATTTTGAATTCTAGTATTAATCCTAACTAATTCATGATAAAATATTAAAAAAAAAAAAAACCTAGAAAATTATCTGAAATTATATGGAATTTTTAGGATGGTGGATTTGAAATCAGCATCTCAAAATACATTAAAATTACACCTAAATTAATTTCAGTTACAAAATTATAATATATTGACCAATGTAATTATGAAAAGACTATCAACTGCCTATAACTTTTTTTTTTTATATAAATTTTTAAACTTTCTTTCATACAATACTGAATAAACATTTTAAGATGTCTCGATAAAAAATGGTTAATTGAATTTATGAGTAATGACCCTTAGCTCATTTGGAATTTTATTTGTTTTGAAATGTAATTCTCACAATATTCAAATGAGATTCTTATAATTTTGCATAAGCATTAACAATAACTCATTTTTAACTTTCAATGTTCTAAAAAGCATTTGGATGGATATTAATTCAGATTCGTGTTTTTTAATTTTAGTGGGGGAAAAACATTCTTTCTCTAAGCGTTTTCTATATAATATGCATCTAACAAAAGCTCTCAGTAGAGTGAATATAGCCATCAAAACCTATCAAATGAGAGAATGATAATGGAAATGAAGTAATGTTTATTTATTTTTTTATTTTAAAAATAAAAAATTAATCTCTTTCAAAAAGATGTTTCTATAATGGAAAAACATTTTCTATATATCTGGGTAAAATATTTTTCTTGATTTTGTCATGTATTATGGCTATGCTATTCATATAAGAGGAAAATAAGGTACCTATTTTCCAAAAATAAAATTTCCAAGATCTAGAATTTAAGTGAAGATCTGTATATTCAGAAATATGAGTGATCATATTTTTAAGCTCTTTAATTTAATTTAATTAATTATAAAATGCTTCTTAAAGAGAATTTCTGTAAATTAAAAAAAAATGGTATAAAGTATGTAGAATATGGTAAGTTTTACCATGTCCAAAACACTGTACCTCAAGCAACAATGGTCCCAACACATCATTTGCTAGAATAGTAGGCTTGCTGGAAGAGACTTCACTTTTCTGCAGATCATCACCTGGTCCACACTCTGCTGCTGAATGTTATATACATATAAATAAATATGGCTTAACTAAATGTCTAAACTTAATGAATAGATTTAATTTATGGGTAGTTGTTGAAAATGTAACAATGTAATGGCAACAAGCTGGAAATGTAATGGCAGAAAATCACATAACTAATGCTCTTCCTTTAAACTAATTATCAATATAATAAGAACATACTCAAAATTTAGTGATACACTTAATGAACAAATGCACACCATGCTAAGGAATTCACTTACCTCTATTGCAACAATGGCAGCTATTTAAAGTAAAAATATATTTTCTTCAAGACTCACTTATGGAAGAGTGAAAAGTTTATGCAATTTTATATGGAACTGTAAGAAATAAGGACTTAAAAGTCACTAGAGCTTGAAATAACAATTAACAAGATGATACACCAGTGATGACAAATATGAAATAATAGCTAAGACAAAAAACTGTGCTAAGATCACAAAAATCCAGGAGGCAAGCAGCATAAAAATCTGTGCAATAGCTATTAAAAAAGTTTTCCTTTTTGCATGGTTTTATGGATGACTTTCATTATGCAAGTCTTTAGATCAGTTTTAGCAATTACATATCCATCTCTGAGTAAAGTATAGTCGAGAAATCTGCATTATACTGAGGTGTATTTTTTTAAAGGGAATTACAGTGTAGACTACTTACTATATTAACTAAAATAAATTTAATTCATATTTCCAATATTTTGGAAAAGTAAAATTGCCATCATCAGGAATAAAAAACATAAGATACATGCACACAGACACTACACTAAGTAATGAAGATGAAGCATGTTAACTGAGAGTAGGCCTAAAGTTCTAAACAGTGTCTTCTAGTGGACTAAATTGGGTGTCCTTGGCTGTTGGGCTGGAGTGCAGAGAATGAGAGCGTTCTAAATTTGGGCTAGTTTTATGCAACCAAATTTGTTGAGATTAGGATAGTTTCACAGGCAAAAGTAGATTCAAGGAAACGTCTTTCATATTTATATTAGCTGTAATGGAGTAGAGTGGCTTTTTTTCCAGTGTATTCTTTAGTGAAAGTTTAAAGTCAGCAAATCCTGAATGACTGTAGTGATGGAAATGGATACAGTCATTATGTTCAGCAATTCTGATGCTGGTTGTCCTGCCTGTTTGGCCATAGTAGGATACTTCACAACTGCAAGGGACCTGGTAGATTTAAAGACTGTGGTTGGTCTTTAGTGAAGCAGATAAGTGATGCTAATTTTTTATATGGTCTATATGTGGTTGAAAGGTTGTATATTTTTTTGAAGATTTTTGGATCTGGAGGGGAGGGTAATATTTTTTTGTATATGATAGGAATTGAAGCTACTGGCTAAGAGGGTTTGTGAAGATGATCAAGTTCATTAGAGAGGGCATTATTATCTGAACTAATTAATTTAGCTCTATTAAGCGCCTCTGTAGCGCAATTGGAAGAAAACGATGGTACATTGCGCCCTTCAATTGGAATAGGCCTAAGTTCGATTCTCGTCGCAACGGGAGGAATCTTTATCTGGACGATTTTCAATCGAAGATGACTTAGCCGATCTCATATGGAGGTAGCAGGGTTTTTTCTCCCGGAAACTCGGGTTTTTCATTCCGCATACAGACAAATCGGCCCTTCAGAACACACGCAATTTACAGACAGAATACTAGTTGTAGTGGTGGTGGAGGTGGGCGGTAGATGGCATTGATGGAGATGATTCGTAGTAGAGGTTTGGCGTAGTGGTTGAGACAGTTGTATCAGTTGAGGCAATTGTAGGTGTCCTCGCGCAATGAGTCTTCGGACTCCTTGGAGGTGTCAGGAATAATAATAATATTATGTAAAGTTTTAATAATGGCATGGCAATTTAAATTTGCCAAAATATGGAAATATTAAATTTATTTTAATTGTACATGTTTTTGGTCATAAAGTGTTACAAAATAAAGACTTATTGTTACATAGACCATATATTTATAACGTACTTAAGTTCTTACAAATTGCCTACCGGTTTCGCTAGTAACTGACTAGCTTTCTCAAGGCCTGCATAGTACAAAAAAAGGTAAATGCAAAAAAGGTTTAAAAATACAAAGAACCATTAGTATCTGTTAGGTAGCTAGGGTGACACGTTCGCGTGACATAACTACTCAGCATCATGAACACGCGTTACATGCAAACGCGTAATATGATTATTCGCGTACTGTAGCTCTGTTGAACTGAGGGAGTTAATTAGATTTTTCCAGGTATCGTTCAGAATGGCCCCTTGATTTCTGTTTAGGTTACTTCCCGTACGTAGTACAACTGCCGCTTCTTTAAATACTTGATGTCTGTAATCCTTGTCTACGTAGGGCATGGAACTGTTATTCCAGTTTATAGTGTGGTTCGAAGTTGAAAAGTGATGTGCCAATCCTGAGGTGATCGTTCTGTTGTGATTAACATCGCCTACATGTTCTTTCTGTCTTATTTCCAGGCTTCTCGAAGTCTGTCCAATGTAGGAAAGACCGCACGTGCATGGAATATTATACACACCTGGATATTTATAAAATGGCACACTGTCTTTAGGAGATCTTAGGACCTGTCTTATGCTATTTGTTGGTTTAAATACAACCCTGATGTTATGTGTCTTTAACAATCTTGCAATTTTTGTGGAAGTTGAACCTATAAAGGGGATGACTGCTGTTGTCCTACTTAAAAAAATTCTCAACACTTTGTGGACAAACTAAAAAAACATAAAAATTACACAAACAGACATAATGGCCAGCCTAGATGTAGTGTCCTTGTTCACGAATGTACCAGTAGAAGAAGTAATGAACATTATCAAAGATCTCTTTCCTGCAGATATCAAAGATGTTCAAGCATTGCCTACAATCAAATTTTTTCAAAGTTAACAACAAGATATACAAACAATTAGAAGGCCTAGCCATGGGCAGACCTCTGTCGCCACCATGTGCAGACCTTTTCATGGAGAAATTTGAAGATGAAATATTCACCAGCATTACTCCTAAACCTTCTATATGGTGGAGATATGTGGATGACATCTTCATCATATGGAAAGACAACTTAGAAAGCCTACATATGTTTGTTAACAGAATCAATGCACTCCACAATAAAATAAAATTTACTCTAGAAGTAGAAAATAACGAACAGCTACACTTCTTGGACTTACTAGTAAAAAGACAAGGAAACAGTATCAAACTGTCGATTTACAAAAAACCAACGGACACTGGAAGATATCTACATTACTCTTCTAACCATCATAGGTCACAGAAACACAGCATCATCCACATGCTAAGAAATCGAGCTAGAAAATTTATCTCCGATGAGGAAGAAGTTCAAACAGAACTGTCTCAAATGGCTACAACTCTATCACAAAATGGTTATCCTAGACACATCATCAACAAATTTCTATACAAAGATAACCAACAAGAAAGAACAGTCGCCCAGCAAATTTCAACAGCAGTCATCCCCTTTATAGGTTCAACTTCCACAAAAATTGCAAGATTGTTAAAGACACATAACATCAGGGTTGTATTTAAACCAACAAATAGCATAAGACAGGTCCTAAGATTTCCTAAAGACAGTGTGCCATTTTATAAATATCCAGGTGTGTATAATATTCCATGCACGTGTGGTCTTTCCTACATTGGACAGACTTCGAGAAGCCTGGAAATAAGACAGAAAGAACATGTAGGCTATGTTAATCACAACAGAATGATCACCTGAGGATTGGCACATCACTTTTCGACTTCGAACCACACTATAGACTGGAATAACAGCTCCATGCCCTACGTAGACGAGGATTACAGACATCGAATATTTAAAGAAGTGGCAGTTGTACTACGTACGGGAAGTAACCTAAACAGAAATCAAGGGCCATTCTGAACGATACCTGGAAAAATCTAATTAACTCCCTCAGTTCAACAGAGCTACAGTACGCGAATAATCATATTACGTGCTTGCATGTAACGCATGTTCATGATGCTGAGTAGTTATGTCATGCGAACGTGTCACCCTAGCTACCTAACAGATACTAACAGTTCTTTGTATTTTTAAACCTTTTTTGCATTTACCTTTTTTTGTATTATGCAAGCCTTGAGAAAGCTAGTCAGTTACTAGCGAAACCAGTAGGCAATTTGTAAGGACTTAAGTACATTATAAATATATAGTCTATGTAACAATAAGTCTTTATTTTGTAAATTTATTTTAGTTATTATAGTAGTCTATGTTGTAATTTCCTTAAAAAAAAAAAATACAGCTATGAACTGTATTATATTGAATAACTAGAATCAGCACCTCCAGAAATACAACTTAAATCTACTAGCCACAAAAAAGATTTACTCATCCACAGTATCAGTCTAATTTATATAAATTAGATTGATATTGATATAGGTGGTTTTAAAAAACTGAAGGTTAAACAGATAATAAAATAAAATTAACACATACTTTAATGCTTGCTACACCTCACTCATAATAATACAGAAATCTCTTTTCCTTTAGATGGATTTAAAATATGTGCCTAACACTTACAATTCCTTTACAGAAAGACTTCTCATGTCCTACAATATCTCCCTCTTCTTGGTTACAAAATACCAGTTATGTACCAATGTATCTGAAATAAAGTCCTGCAGAGAAGGTCCATTCATATGTATCACCAGTAAATCATCAGAGTAGAGAGTAACTTTTTCATATATTTGCTAACTATCAACAATTTTCCTCTAAATTAATTTGTCAGGACTCCAATACTGTCAGATCTTATATTTTATTAAGGCTTAACAAAACAGATGTTTAATACCATATTGGCAATAAACACTTGTTCTGCTTACCTTTCCTCTCTCGTTCTGTTCAAGTGACCACACCACCTGAGATTTGAGAAGTGACCACATCATGCATGAATGCTAACAATATCATGTTCCTTCCTAATAGCCTTGTTTTTAATTATTTCTGCCATTGATGCTATAAGTTCACTCATATAATCTTCCTCAGAACTCTCATATCTGTGGTTTTCAGCCTTCAATCAGCTTTATTTATTAACCCAGCTCTCAGATCCATAAGCCCAAATTGGTTTGAACATTGTATACAGTTAATATAGCGTTTTGACTACTTTCTCTCATTCCATATAAATTTATTCGTCGACTTTCTACTATACCAACTTTGCTAATTGTCATTTATTCCATATTTAATTTGCCATCTTCACTAAAAATTTAATTTCTTCTCATTAATCTGCCTTGATAATATCCCAGATCAGATGATGTAAATGTATCAAATATTGATACATTTAAATCAAATTTTATGAGTCTCCATGGCTCAGTTAGTATAGATCAGGGGTTGGCGAACCGGGGTAAAAATGAAATTCTTGGGGGGTAATGAGGACTCAATAGACATAAATAAAATTATATAAAAAGCGCGTTCCTTGTTACGACAGAAATTTTTTTTCTGGTAACACTGCATCTGGCCAATGTAATATACGTGTTTAAGAGACGTCATGCCATGTTGAACTCCAAACAATTTGGTTGCTAAGGCATTGTAAAGTGGCTAAACAGAAATTATTTGTCAGTTGTCTATTACCTGCCTTAACCTTATTTTTTGACACGTGTTTTTGCTTTGTTTAAGTCGATTTAAGTAGTTATTTAATTTATTTCAATAGTTCTATTTTAAGTGTAAGATTTTCATTTATTAATCATATTTTAGTTTTATGTTAGTTCGATAATTTGATTAATATATTTTCTCCTTGCTCGATTAATTTTCGATTGTCAATAAAATAATTAAATACTGCCTTCATCTTGAGGACATGTCTTAGTGCCACGTTTACCAATTAAATTATTGTAAATTTAAATGAACTTTAAAAAACTTAAATTCAATCACTGTCTTTTTTTTACCCTTCAGATGACATCAACTAGAAAAAGAATATACCAGGAAGAGTTCCTCAATTATGGGTTTACACAAATAGAAGACAAAGGAATAATGAAACCACAGTGTGTTGTCTGTTTGAAAGTACTGACTGCAGAATCTTTCAAAAAGAGTCAATTGAAGAAACACTTGGATAATTTGCACCCACATCTGTCTTCCAAACTGCGGGAATACTTTGTAAATTTGGAAATGTCTGTCAAAAGACAAAGACTGGACAGCAACTTGAGAGGTACATTCGATCAACGTTCAGCATCAAAGGCTAGCTTTGAAATGGCCTAATGGTTGATTGTCCAAAACAAGAAACCATATACTATTGGTGAGGAATTGGTTAAACCAGCAGCTTTGAAAATGGCAGAGATTATGTGTGGTCAGAAAGAAGCCATGAAACTAAATTCAGTGCTCTTGTCTGCAAAAGTTGTAAAAGAAAGAATTTCTATTTTAGCAGAAAATGTGAGGGAACAAGTTATTTCTTCAACTAAAAGAGAGTAAATGCTTTGCTATTCAGCTTGATGAGACTACAGATGTCAGTAGTAATTCGCAGCTGATGGTGTATGTTAGCTACAAAGGTTTACATGCAACTGAAGAGGAATTGTTGTTTTGTTCTCCTCTCGAGTTGCGATCGCGTGGAATTGATGTCTTCAATAAAGTTAATGAATACTTTAATAACGTTAATTTAAAGTGGGAAGACTGCATTGCTGTGACTGTTGATGGAGTTCCAGCTATGTTGGGTCATGTAAGTGGTTTTTCAACTTTGGCGAGAGAGAATAATCCAAAAATTGAAGTTAACCATTGTATGATCCATTGCCAGGCACTGCTTGTGAAACAATTGGAACCTGCACTGGAAGCCATCATGCATAATGTTATCAAGGTTGTCAAAGGGTATGCACTAAACACACGACTATTTCGTGAATTATGTAAAGATGGTGAGGCTGAATATACAGACCTACTTTATCATACAGAAGTGAGGTGGCTCTCACATGGAAATGTTCTGAACCAAGTGTGGGCTCTCAAAACTGAACTTGAAATTTTTATGGTTGATCAAAAGCATGTTCTCGCAGATAAGTTTACAAATTCCTAGTGGGTTGCACATCTCACATATTTAGTTGATATTTTTGAGTATGAAAATGCATTGAACAAAGAATTGCAAGGAAAAAATATCAATATAATTTCAGCCCGAGAAAAGATTTCAGCATTTGGATCAAAGCTTTTATAATGGAGACAGAAAGCAGAACAAAACAAGATAGCTGCCTTTTCAACGTTAGCTTTGTTTTTGGAAGATTGTGAAAATATTACTTTTGACGACATCAAGGATACAGTTATAAGGCATCTTAATAAACTCAAAGAGTGGTTCGCTGATTACTTTCCAGATCTTGATTCACATACTGTCAGTTGGGTTGTAGATCCCTTTAAATGTGAAATTGCTGATGTACCAGAAGAGCCTCAAGGGTTGGCAGAGGCACTTCTTGAACTTTGATCCAATAATGAAGCACGTATTGAATTTGAAAACAAAGCAGATCTGTCATATTTTTGGATGTCAATAGCTGCAAAGACTTTCAAAATTGCACATGAGGAGGCAGTTAAAAAGTTGTTGCCTTTTACAAAAACCTACCTTTGCGAACAAGGATTTTCCACTCTAATGAACATGAAAACAAAGCAGAGAAATCGATTGGACCCCAGAGACAGTATCTAAATTGCTCTGACATCAAAATGCCCCAATTTTGATGTTATTGTATCAAAAATGAAACAACATCATTTCTCCAAAACCTGAAGTGAAAAAGTTTTCAAAGAAATTCTTTTGTTTCATAATGAGGATATTAATTTATTTTATCGCATTTATTTTATACTTTTTATATTTATAATTGTATTCTCCATATAAATAGATTCAATAAACCTTTTGAATTTAAATAATCTATGATTTTCTCCCTTTCAAATCAAGGGAGTAACATTGCCGTAAATAAATATATTTTAGGGTAATAGGTAAAAAAGTTCCCCGACCCCAGGTATAGATGAAACCCTTTGGTCAGAAAGACCTGGGATCAATTCCCATCCATGACATGAGGAACTTTACCTGGTCTCTTTCGACTAAAGGTGAGTTAGCCAGTCTCATACAGAGGTAGAAGGTTTTTTTCACCCCTCATAACAGGCAAACTGATTCATGAACACACACACATGAACCTACAGTCATAAAATACATACTTTATCCCTCATTAGGAGAGCTCAATCCATTCTAAATGGAAGAGGAGGAGAGGGAGGAACCCCATATGAAATAAATAAAATCAAATTTTATTCATCAAATACATTATTCTTTCATCTATTAGTGAATAAGAGAAATCAACTCATTCCAGGACACTGAGGATACTGTCCACATGGTATTTTCTTTGACCAAATACCTGATTTGCCTTCTGAAAAAAATCAGTAACCATGGCATTAATAAGGTTAAAAAATCTAAGAGAAAATGGATTCTTATTGCAAAGGAGCGTGTCTTCATTTTCTTTAACTAGCCTTTTGATGTTGCAGCATCATCTCCTTTTCCAATGCCCATTTCCTCCATTATACCAATGCAGAGTAGTTATCAACTACTGTGTTCCCATTCTAGTAAACACTACCTTACTGAACAGATCCTTGAACTTGAGGATTATGTGAGAGAGAGAGAGAGAGAGAGAGAGAATATCAATAGATATTTTCAACTAATTTTTGTTTAATGATATCAAAAATCAACTGACACAAATTCTTTAGAATTCATCTTTCTTTGGAAGGAAGCAGGTTTTATGATGATTTCTGGCCAAATGTATATCGCATTTTTTGTGAAAACTGAATGCCTCATGAAATCTAAGAGTCTCCACTCTGAGAAGTTCTTGAAAACCTTGTAGTAATCTAGAGTTACTGTCAGCAGTTCAGGATATTTTTTTACATATATTACAAAATGCATCTTCATAGCACAATCACTTGAATGTTTGAATCATTTATCTCGGAAAGCATGTCTTACTTGATTGTTTTTACTCAATGGCACAACGGAACTCTTTAATCAAGTGTTTTTAAAGTTTCTGGTCCCTCACATTTGTCTTCAGATTTCTGCTGTTTCACAAAACTAAAAAAGTGTTTGCTGTTCATAATAAAGGATGAATTTAATAAATTATCAACTATTATTATTAATACCAACTGTGGATCAAAATACTCATCACAGGAGGTATACATCATAACACAAAAGCTCATCAAACTGTGTTGTAAATTCATCAAAAATGTCTTCATTCACCCACTCTAAGGCAACACACTCACTTGCCAACCACTCTCCATGCAAAGAACCTGCTGCTCACTCCCTTGTTCATATCCTTCTTGTTTCCATGAATGGCCACTTGTGCTATTCCCCCACCCTTCTCATTCTAAGAAAAATTTTTCCACATTAACCTAGTAATAATCCTTTACTAACTTAAAAATCCCAATCACATCCTCTCTCCTCCTCCTCCTCGTATTCATGAAGATTTGTAAACTGCATTCTCTCAGTCTATCCTCATACCCCACAGTCCAAAGATCAGTGACCACCTTAGTCACTGATCTTTGGACTCTGCCATAACCTCTTTATTCCTACAAGGTTAAGGTCCTCTGCATCATTTCTATAATCTGATGGGATGGTTTCACAATTGTGCAATATGATCCCAGAACTTCAGGTTCTTTTCCATCCCCACATCTTATTTCCTCAACCTCCTTCGAAATTTCTCTACAAGTGTATACTTCACATTCCATCATTGCCTACCAAATTTAATTTCAGAACCTCACACTTTGCAACATTAAACTCACAGTTCCATTCACTTGTCCATCCATACTCTAATCAAGTCTGCCTACAGGACCACAACATTGCAATGACTCCTCATTGTTCTTCCCAATTTTGCATCATCTGCAAACAGTTACAAATTTCCAGTTAAACCCATCCCAGTACATTATGGAGAAGATATAAAACATTATATATTATATATTTAGTATTTTACAGAAAGTAGAATCTTAGATTAGATAAAGGGCCATCAATTGTCATTTGGATACTGAACACACTATGTTACTCAGGTGACCCAGTTATCTACTAGTATTTATTATTATTATTACACGACCTGATGGGTCTTTGAACTCCAGGGAGTTCAAAGACTCATCAGGAGAGGGCACCTACTCTACAAGTCTCTGTCTCCACTACTTACAATGAACCACAACTACACCATTGCCGTCTACCGCCCACCACCACTAATGACATCTCCAGGGAGTTCAAAGACTCATTAGGGGAAGGGCAACTCTACAACTCTGTCTCCACTACTTACAACGAACCACAACTATACCATCGCCATCTACTACCCACTACCACTAGTATTTTCACAGACAATCACAAACATCCATGTCCACAGCAGGATTCGAACCCACAGCCATTTGGTTGGAGAGCGGATAGGCTAACCACTCAGCCAACCAGGCTGGCAAATTTACATAACAATATAGTTATTTTGTATATAAAGATTTTCCTCCTCACTATAATTCTGAATACAAATGAATCTAAGACATGTATCTAGTAATAATAAGTGAGCACCAAGTAAAAAAAAGCAGAAAAAAAATTCTGTTGACTGCAGTGAAATTAGAAACAATGAAAAGAATTTTGAATATGGTGAAAAATCCTACATATGCATAACCAAGAATTTAGTTCTTGCAGATAAACAAAGTGAAAGAATAATTTATTATATATGTAATTTTTAACTTTTTAGATAATTCAAGCTTTTGATGATTTCTTCTTCTTATTTTTATGAATAAACATTACTAATAAACATAACAAAATGAGTTATCAAACCCTGTGAAAATCAGGACTCATAATGGGGGAGGGAGGGTGGGAGAGAAGAGAGACCCACTGTCATATAAACACAGCTCATTACACTTGCTTTAAACTTGTTCATTTTCAGGCAATGCATTCCACTATGCAAAAACTCTGCTCCACTTTGCTGATCACATCCTCCTTATAAAAGGTCTGGATCTTTTTCCAATATATCCTCATCTATTTGAAAACCAGACAACCAAATCTGTGCAGCAAGGCCTTATACAAGAAAACATTAACTTCCTTAGTTCTAAATGTCACTATCATCCACATCAATCTGTTCTGATGTCCTCAAAATTTAGCAGTTCCCTAAATTTTGATACTGGTCTACCATCAATCCCTAGATCCCCTTATCTCCTCTACCGTGTGCATGACATCCCCCCCCCCACACACACCAACTGTATTTATCTTATCCTTGTTTTCCAAATTCAAAACATTATACTCTGCAACAATACTAAACTTGTAAACATCACTTACTTGCCACTCACATGATGATGATATTCAGCGGTTATCATCCCCACTGCTTCTCTCATTTCAGGAGGGTTGGAGCTATTTCTTCCATGCTGACCCAGTTCATCATTTTTTCTTGTGTGTGTGTGTGAAGGATAATCACAAACATCTATGCTCCAAGACAGGATTTGAGCAAACTCACACAGTCTATTAAAATCTTAAAAAAGAAACAACATCTGCTCTACTCCTCATCCTCAATTCTCTCCAACTTTGCATAACCTACAAAAAACAGTATATGCCCGCAAATTTCTCCCAATATCTTTAACACATACAAGTTCCTCATATATACATAAACAACCTTCTGCTCTCACTGACCTTAAATCCTGTTTCATTTTTGTTGATGTTAGCATACTCCACTCATCCCACTCCTACAATGAAATGTGTAGTGCTCAAACATCTCAAGCTTAAAGATATCTATAATAAGTACCATAAACATTGATTTTTGCACCATCTTGTGATGGGATGATAACAACCTAGTCACCTTCAATGCTTCCAAAACAGTTCTGTCTTTTTTCTTACAAAAAAAAAAAAAAAAAAATCTTAGTTCTTCTCCCCTTACCTTTTGACAATATGAATGTAAAAGTGAAGATTAGATCTTAGTAACGTTCTCTTCTCAAACTTACTCCTAATCTTTTCTAGAACAATCACATCACTTCTATAGCATCCTCAATCTTCAGAAAACTTGGCATCATCAAACTCAAGACATTACTTTTCATCTATCCAGTTACTCTGTACAAATCCCACACCCGCCCCATATCACTCCCACACATGAGAGGTCACAAGGCCTATAGTAAAGTTATTTGTTGATATTCTTTTGAAAAGCTGGTGTTTTGTACTTCTTGGGAAATACTTCACGAGGAAAGCTGTTACACAAACCGAGGTAGATGGAATAAAAGACAACTAGGTGCAACTTGTTTGGTGAATCTGAAAGTAAACTGTAAAAGGATGTTGGACTGATGCTTGTGTTCCTATAGATTTAGCAGAATTGTTTTTTGTTTTTTTTTTGGTGGTGGGGGGGGGGGGGAGGTCATAAATGGATGCTAGTTCTACTGAACAGTGACCATGAAAATATCTGTAGATGTGTGAGAGAGAGAGAAAAAAAAAAAACAACGTGGAAACTCGCCATCTGTGAGACAGAGACTGAAGAAAGTTTGTAAGAGCAGGATAATCAATCAACCAAACTGCTCTCTTCTGGACTGCAAAAAGAATTTTTAGAGGACTTCTTGGGTGCACCACCCCAAATGTGAGAGCAGTATTTCAAGATGGACAGATTTGAGATTTGTACAGACGAAGCAACTGGGCAGGCAGAGAAGCAAAGTCCTGAGCAAAAAAGTATGCCAGGTTTTCTAAAAACTGAATATACCATAAAAGTGATGTGATTATGAGATTCAGTAAGAAGAAATATCTGGTTTTGACTGTTAAGTTGAACATTATAAAAAGGAAGTGGAGAAAAACTTTTTTTGGGGGGGGGGAGGGAGAACAGACAAAGCTGTGTTTTGGAAGCATTGGAGGTAACTAGATTTTTATTGCCCCATTGCATGATGGTGTGTGAAGATCAATGTTCAGAGTATTTATTGTAGATAATCTTGAAGTTGAGATATTTGAGCACTGCAAAGTTTATTGTACAAGTAGGATGAGTGGAGAGTGCTATCATCAGCAAAACTCTGAACAGGGCTTGAAGTCAGTGACAGTAGATCATTTACATATTTCATCAACCCTCTTCCTTACATACAGAAAAGGTTTATATATATATATACACATATATATATATAAAAGGCAGAGGTCTAGTGAAACAGGAGGAAAGCAGACCATAAGATGCCCATTTGCTGAGAACCCCCCTCAATGCCAGATCCTATCAAATGCCTTGGAAATGTCAAGTGCAATAGCACAGGTTTCTCTAAACTTGTCCATGGCACATCCACAGGTGGATGATGTAGGCCAGGAGATCTGCTATCTATCTTGTTTGGTGAAATCTATAGATGGTCATTGATTAGTTGATAGTTCTCTAGATACTGAAGAAGTCAATTGTTAATGCTTCCATTACTTCAGACAATGCTGAGGCGAGAGCAACAGATAGATAGTTGAATGGTAGACACATCACCATTTTTTAGGAATTGGCTGTGTGTGTGGACTTGCATCCATGCTGTAGGGTGGATGCCATTCCATTAGGACTAATAGTATAAAAAAAAAAATCCTTTTTTTTTTTTTATATCAAGGTTATCCAAAATTCTTTTGATGTCTTTCTGAAAGAAAGCTACAGGAGGCATAAAATGCAATATGCCAAGTAAAGAAGCAGGTGATTTGCCTTCATCATCTAGGTAGGAGTTAGATGAGAAGAATGATGCCAAGAGGTCAGCCTCATTTTTGGGTGATGTTGCAATTTTACAGATGGTAAAATTGCAACATCACCCACTTATACTACTAGTCCTGATGGAATCCCACCATTTGTGCTCAAGAGATGTACAGATGGACAAAAGTTACATACTATAGCTTTTGCAAGAGACTAGAAGGCATTACTTTACTTTTGACAATGTAGAAATGTCTAAATGTAGAGAATTTGCCACCAGTGTAGAAAGTTCTCTACATTTAGCCCTATCAAAGTCAGATAGCTTAATTATGGTTTTTTTGCAATAATGTGTAATCTAATGTCGGTGTAGGCAATGAATGATGCTGGAGATTTTGTTGTAAGCCACTCCCAATAAAGTTTTACAGCCCTAGCACATTTTTTGGAAAATCATGGCTTAGCTATAAAATGGGAATTTTGAACAAATAAATGAAACCTCCATTACAACATGGATAATTTCTATAAAGATCACAAGTATTTGAATCTGAAGAATGAAAAGAGTAGTCGAACCATGGAAAGTAGTAATAAAGTCTCAAGATCCTCCCACTTGGCATTGTTGTAAAGTAAAACTACACACTGTGAATGGCTCAGAGGAGGATGTTCCACAAGAGATGAAACATGCATCAGATTATGATCTGAAGAGAGCATTCATCTCAACAGTGACAGTGTACCTGGAAGAACTCCATAAGAAAAGATTTCAAAGTGTTGGGTGTGTGCGTGGAGAGGATTGTCAGGGGATCCTGGCTGGAAGATGAATGATTTGTTTTAAACAATTAGTTATGGAAAAATATCTGCTTCTCTTCCAGTTGGGTGATTGGAATTCAAACAAAGGGAGCCAGCTGGAATTGTGTACATTAAAGTCATCAATGAAGATGACTTCACTGTTAGGGAATTTGGATTGTGTGACATCAAGCTTCATAAGATGTTAAAGAGATCTGAATAATTTTCAGAATTGAAGGAATGGTAGCGATAACATATGAATGAGACATAATAACGCAGGGAAATCTTAAGACACACAAGGTCAAGAAGGTGAGATTTTCAAGATTAGGCATTCTCAGGCAAGGAATGTATGATCACACAAAAGCACAAGTAGTGCCTTGTGGCAAAAGGAATCGCACAGGAGTATAGTTTGTACAGTTAAGATAAGTTGTGGTAGTTGAAGCATGGATTTGAGGTTTAGTCAAAAATCAGATTTGATCTGAATGTCTACAGGTGATGATGCATATCATTTAGGTTGGTGTTGCTACTGCAAATGTTGGTAAAGTGAATGTAGAAGAAATTATTTCATTTTTTAAATTTTTTGGTGGAAGTTTTTTATTTAATTTGACCACATAACACCACAATTATTTAGGTCTACTTTCATACTAGCATGGCAAGGTAAAGAGGAAAAAGAGCAAGGAACATACAGTAAGAGGATAGACTCTTAGACATGGCAGTGCCCCTCATGTAGCATTCATTACACAGCCTCAATTCAGGCACAAACCTGGCAGTGTAAATGGCAGCAAGATTATGTGTAAGCTGATCAGATTTTCAGAAACCATTACATCTGATTCAGTCTTGTACTATCTGGTGGTAAGCCTGTGGAAATGCTTTACTGCAGTATCCTTGAAGGTTGGAGAAGGTATTGTATCGCTACAATATGTCTGGCATGCCATTTGAAGAGCCTCATTCACAATGCATGCTGAAAGACTGAAAGAAAAAGGGGAAAGAAATCAGAAACCCCCCTCTCTGGGAACTAAACATGGCAATAGCTGCATTAGGCCTCCAATAAGAAAGGTGGTGGTATTCACAGGGTGACAAAAGTCATCTACCACCTAATGGGTCTAGTTGGTATTTCTTCCAACTAGGAAGATATCCTTATACAAAGGGTGGTGCACCTAAAACCTCTCTAAAAATTCTTGATCTTTCAGAAGAGAGAGAGCAGTTCTGTTAATTAACAAGTCCTCACAGACAGTCAACTTATGCATTGTCTCTCTTTTGTACAGATATTTCATGTATCTTGTTTTCAGCAGAACTAGTATCCACTTTGTCTTCATTTCTGCTAAACTTATTACTATATGCGTAACAGTTGTCCAGTGCCCTTTTACAAAGAAAATTATACTTGCCAAGAAATTACATTCTTGTTTTATCCTTCATCCAAGTGTGTATCAAAAATTTTCATGACTAGGTTACTTGTATAGCTGCTGATTTCACAATTGCCTCAATATCCCATGATGCAAAGTTAGGTAAATGATTAAACAATATAATTTCTCAGCAAGTATAATTTACTTTGTAACCAAGTGAAAAAATCTTTCTACAGTACCCTTTTACAGTTGAACTATTAACTCACTGAACCAGTCACCCATTCCTCATGAAGTATTCCTCCAAGACTGCTCTTTATCTCAGCCCACACATGGCATTCATTTGCTACAGGCCTTGCAGCCGCTCATTTATGGGAGTGGCACACACACTCACACATGGTTCAATGAATTATGCAAAATTCAACTTGCCGTGAAAAAAAAATACACTTGTCCAAGACTCTCCCATTTTTTAATGAGATGTTTCAATAAGTCAATAGGAGTTCCATAAACTGATTAATGGCACCGTATTGTTGTTATTATGCACATTTGTCTCTGTTTTCTTAAAGTTTAAAAAAAAAGTGTTCAGAAAGTTATTCTTCATTAAATAAAAATTTTCTATTTTGTCCACTCTGCAGCTATTCACCAGCTGGAAAAATCTACTCACCATGGACAGGTGAGCAAGAGTATTTGTCGAGCCCTGCATATGTGCGTGTGCGTGTGTGTGTGTGTGTGTGTGTGTATACAGGGTGTTCGGGATAAATTTGACAGTTTCGTAAGGAAAAAGAAAATCTTCTTTGTATCTATTAAATTTAATGAATTGACAAAAAAACATTACAGGCAGAGTTAATTACAATACTATCAACAAGATTTACTCAAAATAACCACCATTAGCATCGATCACAGCTTCAATTCTGCTTCGGAACCTCGAACAAGCTGATGCTACAGTCTCCCTGGGAAGGGCCGCAAAAACTGTTTTAATTTTATCCATTAACTGGGCTTTTGTATTACTGGAAGTGCGATTGGTGTCTTTTTCAACTGCGCCCCATACAAAATAATCCATGGGGTTAAGGTCTGGGGAGTTTGGAGGCCAAACATTTGGACTGGTGAAGTCGTAGAAAATTTCAGACAACCATTTTTGACTTTTCCCAGAGGTGTGGCAAGGGGCCGAATCCTGCTGCCATACATACGGCCTACCATTGGCTACCCTTGTTATCCAGGGCTTGACTACAGTTAGCAACTCCACGAACAAAGCCCGAATTCCAATGCCAGGGTTCTTCAACACCTGTTCCTGCAGATTTGCGAGGAATTCTGCTGTACGAACGCAATCAGATTGTCTGCTAGGGATCTTTCTTCTTGCTACATCCTCGTAGTCACCATTGCAAGTCTCTAGTTCATGCCTGATTGTTTTTACTGTATTCAGGGAGCATTGGGCAGCAGTTGTAATATCCTTATTTTGATGGCAGGCACGAATCATCATGATACAAGTTATTCTCTTCCATGATTCAGGTGGGTTCCAGCTATCCATCCTTTCTGACATCTTGTATATGAATGAAGAAGGGTCCAAACTTTTAAATGAAGAGAAGTGTGTGTTAATACATGTAACTTACGGAAAAATATAATTAATTATAAATATGTCAAATTTATCCCGAACACCCTGTATATATATATATATATATACACACATATATATAATATATATACAGGGCTTGACAAATATGCTCACCCAATCACACATGGCAAGTAGATTTTGCCAGGTGAGGAATACACAATATGTAAGATAATTTTTATGAAATCAAACATATTCTAACTTTTGTAAACAAAATCCTTTTAACTTTAAAAACACAGATGCTGCACCAGTGATCATTTATGGACTCCTAAAAAAAATGAAGATAATGGTGTGGGGAAAAGAATTTTGCACAATTTGTGAAGTCCTACATATATAAAGCTTGAATACAACAGAACTCATATATATTATGTAGAAGAAGCATCTTCTACATCAAAGTAACAACAATATGTCTACAATACTTTAAGTCTGTTTGCACCACCTCTTTCTAACTGATGCCTTTTTTAAGTTGATGGTGTGCTTATCTTCAATCTTACAGTGTGAAATAAACACTGAAATACACTTAAATATGTATTTAACTTGACCTACATAAATACACCTGTATTTGTCTATGTGTGTAGAGGAAACCTACAAAATCTTTTTAAAAAAATAGAAACAAAAATAAAGAGAAAAAATTAATGCAGAGATATTCAATGTAAAATGAAGTTGAAGTTTTAATTATGCTTGAATTTCAATAATTTGTCCTTTATTGATTGATATTCATCAGCTGTTTTCAAAATAATCATGGCTCATAGATGAATTTTTTTAAGGCATTGATATATCCAACAGTGCAGAAAATGTGTTACTTGTGTTGGTATATTTTGAGGTAAAGTGCTACATCTCCAGAGGAAAAAATGGGAACACACACAAATGCAGAAGCTATCATATTACTTTTATTCAAAAACAAAATAGTTTATAAAACAGATATAACTCACATAGTTGTGAGACTTCATAGCTCATTCAGTTTTTGACTTGGTCAAAAATTGAGTTTTGTCTGGAAAGACCAGAGTTCAAACCTCATCTAGGATGCAAAGAACATTTATCAGGCTTTTCAGCTGATAATGACCTAGCTGGTCTCATACTGATGTTACAACTCTCCCCTCACTCCCCCCTGGATTCTCTGGGTTTTCCCTCCTGCAACCAGGTAAACTGTCCAGGAGAATACATGCCATTTACACACAAAAATAAGAATTTAGTCATAACATTAACAACCTTATCTTAAAATTGGGAATATGGAAGCTAATCCTGGCAGGTCATGGGTCCTAAAGCAAAGTACTGCATATTATTAACTCACATGCCTTACTCTAATAATCTCAAAAGGAGGGGAAAAAAAAAAAAAAAGATTTGCATCAAAAGATCAGATAAATAAAAACGCTAACCAATATCTCCCTAATAATAGGAAATAACATGGTATGGAAATATTTGGCAGAGGACTGACCTACTAACCTGTGCCATCTTGTAAGTGACTGGGAATGGAGTTGACAGTAAGATTTATTCACAAAGAAATATCGTTTTTTATTATTATTATTTTTTTTTTTACCAGTAATCTGGATAGATAGTTCTAAAACGGTTCAGTGTATCCAACATGTATAATAAATTTAGTTTAATCCTTTATCCAAGTGTGAGCAAACAAAGTTTGCGCCTGAAAGTATCTTCAGGACTGGGGTAAGGTGGTACAACACCAGGGCAACTTGTTGCAAAGGTGGAGCAAGCTACCAACACTCCTATCTCAGTATATCCTATGATGCAAAACACATCTCCTTGCGGATATGTCTAATGTTATGCATTAAGGGACAGGCCACTACCCAGACTAGTTTCGACCTTTATTGAGGTCTCTTCAGTGGGAGCCGGGTAGTGGCCTGTCTAATATGTGTGTGGCCCGAAATAATGTTATGCATTAAGGGACGGGTAGTGGCCCGTCCCTTAATGCATAACATTAGACATATCCGCAAGGAGATGTGTTTTGCATTATAGGATATACTGAGATAGGAGTGTTGGTAGCTTGCTCCACCTTTGCAACGAGTTGCCCTGGTGTTGTACCACCTTACCCCAGTCCTGAAGATACTTTGTTTGCTCACACTTGGATAAAGGATTAAACTAAATTTATTATACTCTAACCAAGTGAAAAATAAACTTTCTGTATCCAACATGGAGTTTTGTGAATATCATTGTTGTCCTTGAAAATAAACATTCAGTTTGCAGTCACAAACTCTGATATTAATGATTCTTACTGTTGTTATTATTATTAATTATTTATTTATAAATAATTAATTATTTATTTACTTATTCTTATGGTAAAAGCAGTCACAGGTCAATGTACAGACCAGAAAGCCAATCCAGGGTCTCATCTGCCACCTCATGGATGCTCTGGAGGCCACCACCATGAAATTGGTGCTTTGGGCAGTCATTCAAAATATGAGTGACCGCTGGGCCACAGAGGAACAGTCACAATAAGGGTGGTCTGACAATCCCCATTTATGCAGTAGGTATCCTCATCTGCCCTAGTTAGTTCTGATCCTGTTGATAGATGACCAAATCCCAAATCTTCCTAGGAAGGGCAAAACCAGGCTGCAGAGCACAGGAATCTTCAACCAAGAAACCATTTGTTGGAAGATTGTTGGACCAGTGTTCTCTCCACTTTTCACGTGTTGATGGTAAGGCAGCTGAAGAGAGCTCATCCATGGACCAGAAAGAGTTTCTTGAGTTTAGGAGAAGACTAGGTGGATTTACAAGATTCTTGTGCAGGGGGCAGTAGCAGGTTGCTCATTACTTTATTAAATACTTTAATCGAGGCCTGTCTTCTCCATATATTTGGTGGAGCAATGTTAGATAGGACAGGCAGCCAGGAGAGAAGGGTACTTCTCAGTGTCCCACTAATTGTGTGCAAGGTAGAGTTTATCTGGGTGTCTATAATGTTAGTGTTGCACTTCTTTCTGAGACGGGCACAGCATTCTGCTGCAGAGAATGCAGAGGGCTAGTGCAGATTATTTAGGTCTAATATATATTAGACCTAAATAATCTATTATCTAGATAATTCTGCTGCAGAGGGCTAGTGCAGACAACCTTAACACATCAGCACCACAATCCCAGGTTGTTCCAGCAAGCCATGCGATGATATTATTTGTTAATAATATATAAATAATAAATATAATTAATAATAACAACAATAAGAATCATTAATATCAGAGTTTGTGACTGCAAACTGAATGTTTATTTTCAAGGTCATCAGTGATATTCACAAAACTCCATGTTGGAGTACACTGAATTGTTTCAGAACTGGGCTGACTAAACAGTCAGCGACGATACCTGCCCATACATTAATGGCGAAGCGTTTTTGTGCAGCATGTGGGTTCTCATGGGCCCACACACGAGCATTGTGGTGATTGAAGACCCCTTTGCAGGTAAATGAAGCTTCATCCGTGCACAAAACCCAAGTTGGAAAATCTAGGTCTACAGCACTTTTCTGCAGAAGCCACTGCGCGAATTCCACACGTCGAGAATAATCTTTGGCCATTAGTAACTGGACACATTGCAGATGAAATGGATGTAAGGACTCATAGTGCAATACACTGGGTCAAGATACTCCTATAGCAGAGGCAACAACGGCATGTGTACTTGTCACTGGATTATTGTCCATCGCATGCAACATCTCCTCTTCTATGGCAGGATTTTGAGTTGATTGTGGCCGCCCACTATCATGCCTATGATCCCTGAATGATCCATAGTCATACAAATTCTGATACAAATGCGCAAACATTTAGTGATGCTGCACACGTCTGTTAGGGTACCTTTCGCGATACATTCATACAGCGGCTCATCCATTACTGTCAGCTAACCCATGAACGAGGTGCATGTTTGCCATCTCAGCATTCATAAAATGAAGCATATTCTTTGTACAATGTCAAAAGCTTGAACGAGGAAGTCCCAATTGCTCACCTGGAGCGCTGGCAAACAGTGCCACCTATCACGTTCGGGTGGCATTTCTGGTCATGCTTTCCTATGTGAATATGGTTGATTTTGATGTTCTCTACCTCCCCTCAAAGTACGTGGAATTTTGAACCACCCTGTGTGTATGTATATGTGTGTGTATATATATATATATCAATAAATTATTTGAAATAAATAGTCATGAACTGTCAGAAATATCCAGACATTCACAGTGTGAATGTAAATCAGATAAGGACAGCATTGCCATTGAAATACACCTTGACTAGTTGTATATACGAAGAGAGAGTAATGTAATTCCCTATGCAAAGTTTGCAACGATATATCTTCAAGCATTTTTAATGACTGAAAGTGAGCAGAGACTTGGCAGCACACTTGCTGGTGAATTCATACTGACTGAAATTTGCATGGAATTAAAAGCATGCAAACTCTCAACAGCACAGATAACTTAGTTTTACTCAGTAAATTACTTGTAGCTGAGAAGAGAACTGCAACTAATTATTCTTTGTGATTTCTTGTTAGATAACTGTGTATTGTTTTTAAAATGACATTTATTTTTCTTCCTAACAGCAACTACTTGAAATAGTCTTGAAGATATTTTGTGTATACCTTTTTTAAACTGAGAATATGATGCCAAGTTAAATATTGTTAAAGACAGTAAAAAAAAAAAATTGTCTACCTCTCCCGAATTTACATCTCAGAAACAAAGGATTGAAAAATGAAATTATAGAAAAAATTTTCCTTAATCAAGAAATTCTTTTACAAATGTAATAATTTTTTTAATAATGTTGCCTTACCATAGCACGCACGCACGCGCACACACACACACTGGAATACCCACCATACACTACTGGTGGTGAGAAATGATGTAAATAAACTGAGATTGTGAATACTGAGCAATGATTGATTCACGGCAACAGCATGTTGCTAAAAGTGTCGTAATGCAGGGTATTACTCTCTCTCTCTCTCTGTGCACACGTGCGAATGCACGTCAAAGTTTCATGCACATGCATGAAACTTTGAAGGAATACATTGTGCATAATGCAAAACCAATATCTGAGGAAAAAAAGTTTTAAAATTCACCACCAGGGAATGTTGTAAACACCAAATGCAAAGAATCTGCATATATAACACAACTCAGCAGGTGCCAGGAGAGTTTTAAAAAAATGGACATGGAATTTTTCCATATATTCTGGTTGTTAATACCATCCACAGTGATAGCAGTAACCTTGCCCCAATGTGCTTTGCTTGTGAAGCTGCACTACCTAAACAATTGCAATGCTGTTGCTGCACTCCATGAATTTAGTTATCTGAACAAATGTCGATGAGGTCTGCTATCTCCATGTGCTATGTGACAGATGATTAGTCATTTGAAGAATTAGGACCATTGGGAGTTAGTCCTGGCAGAGGTTGCAAACCAATCAGTTCACAACAAGTGAATGAAGTTGCAAAGCTGTTGTGGAGCAGACCATGAATAACAGTGTTGGTTCCTGCAGTGCACATGCTATATCAAGACACATGGATGTACCTTACAACTGTCTGGAAAATTCTATGGAACATCATGCATTTCTACCAATTCAAGATAACCCTGACTTGTGTGCACAGAGCTTCAAAAGTCGACTGATATTCACTTTAACATTCCTTGCTCGAGTGGAGTTGAACACTGTATGACAATGGATGATTTCGTTGTGGTGTGATGAGGCTCACTTTTATCTGAATGGAGCTGTGAATACCCATACCAGGCAACTCTGCCATGGGATCTCACATGCAATCCAACAAATTCCTTTGTTTACCCAAATTTACTGTCTGGTGCAGATTTACAGCTTCATTTATCACTGGACCATTCTTCTATGAGAACGTTCACTAGTAAGATCCTGTGACCTGCTAGTTACTGCAGAGAGGTATCACAATATGATAAACAATTTTGTTATGCCAAAACTACAGCAGCGCCTTTTGTGCATGGATTCAGTCATTTTCATGCAGGATGGGACCTCTCCACACATCAGATGATCTGTACAGGAGGTTCTTTAAGAACATTTCATGGAAGTCAGAGTGATAAACCATATGTTTTCCCACTGCATGGCTGCCTAGGAATTCCCAGAGCCTTGACTTCTGGCTCTGGAAATTCCTCAGAGACAGAGTTTATCTGAATCATTCTGATAACTTACCAGCGCTGAAAGACAGCATAACACAGCATGTGCACAACATCAGTCTGGATCATCTGCATTCTACCATTGAACACACTGTGCAAATGATGCAGTTTGTGGCATACCAGGAAGGGCAGCACACTCAACAGTACCCACGTATATAGAGAACAGTAATGAAATTCTTATACAGACATTCTCAAAATGAGGTAAGATTAGTAATATACGAAAGGGTTTAATAGGTGAAGATCCAAACTGGTTTTCTGGTGATGTCACCTTCACAATGGATATGAAGACACCTATACGAAATTTTGTCAACATCGGTACAACCCAAAAAAGATGGGTTGACCTATAACTAATCTTATTTGGTTAAATCCGAAAGGATTTAACTGAGTTATGGTAAAGTATTCTGGAGTACAAAGGCACTGCTTGCGTTGTGATTTATATGATCACCTGGGTGGTAACTGCCTCAAATCTAAATGTTTCAAATGCATGGAGATCGGACATATCACTAATCAGTGTCTCAAACCCTGTCAGAAATAGGAAGTTCTGAATACCACATTAACTCCTGTCCTTGAAAACAACTGCATATATTAAAGAGGCATAAAGAAGAGTTCCTGGATCTTCCAATTCAGTCTAGTAAAGATGGTGATTTTAAACAAACTACACTTGGTAAAATCACAAAAGGTGCATGACTAAATCAGCTACAAATTAGCCCCAAAATTCCAGAACAGCAAGAGCCACTTTCTCAGTCAAATATGGATGGAACAACTTCAGCTGAAATTATCAATAATGAATCATCTTGTATCTGTTCAGTTGTATAACAACTGAACAGATACAAGATGAAATGCAAAAACATGAAACTGTTCTACAAGGAAAGACTGAAGAAGAAACAGAAAAGCAAGTAAGACAGCTGAAAGAACTTAATATCCAGACAAGATAAACAAAAAAGGAAAGAGAATTAATAAAAAAAATTGAGGATAAACAAAAAAAATTTAAAAACTACATCTAAAAGAAAAAGTAATGAAAAAATGTAAAGATGGAGAAGATTGCAGATCATCAAATGAAAACTCTTTAGGCTCAGAAGGTTTAATGGATTATTGTTAGATCCTGAATGGATGAATTTAAAGAAATTATTCATTCAGAATCTAACATGAAAATTCTGGCTGACTTAGATAATACCTGCTCACCATCAGAAAGTTCTGATTTGTTGTATAGGAAATTGTGTAATAGTATATGAATTGTATCAGAAATATTTTGTAGTCGAAAGCTAAACTGGAGAATTATCAGATATTATTATGATTTTTGTAAGAAGGAAATAGTAGTTCAATTTTGTCCTATTAAGCTGTCTGAAACCTTCGTAAATCGCCAGACAGTAAAGAGCACCAGTGCAAAGGTCGCATCTGAAACGCACGTGTCGGCTGTAATGCCGCAGGGTACTGCATACGAGGAAGATGATGCAAGCACGCTTCCCTAGAAGACAGCACCTAACAGCAGTAAGAAAATTGAGGATCATCTTGAGGGCATAAAAATTAAGGGTCGTGCGCAAAAGAATAGAGAGAATATAAGGCAATACGCGCGATATTGCAGGGCTTTTTGTTCCTGACTTCACCTTGAGGATTCCTGATCAGTGGATGGAAAAAGGACCAGCCAGGGTCCTATGATGTTGGGCAGTGGACAGTCGTTCTGAGTATGCTGAACAAGATCCCACGATGAGCCACTTACTAATCATCGGCCTACGGAAAAAATGTACCAGTCGTTGGATGTCTCATTCGAGGCAATAATAAGTTCGAGTTCGGAAAATGTAGAATGGATGACGTAGCCATAAAGCCAGGCACCGAGACAACCGATCGAAGGATGACCCGAACTTTACATTACCCAGACCTTCGGAATGGACTGGGTAATGTAAAGACCTTTACTGTATGTTTTGAAAGAGATAGAAATTAATGTTAGATTAAGTTATGTGGACAATCCATAGAGGACTCTGATAAGAATTCGTAATTTGAGATCGCATAATTCTGTTAAACAAAGAAATGTCTGGAATGAATCTATATAGTTGCATGTGACTGAAATTATATGTGTATTTGTATTTAGTGGATGACCTTTATCAGATAATAACAAGTTGTATAAGATGTCTTTAAGAGTAGCATGCATAAGAGAATTGATTTAGAGTAATATCGTCATTTAGTTCCATTGTTTTGGATGATTAGTATTGTGACCTGAGTGTATTTTGATAAGTTTAGCATTGTATAACTAGCGTAGCATGAGATATTAACTAAGAGATTTGGAAGTTTAGTATTTAAATCCAATTTTAGTTGTAATTGTTATTTGTTCCAATAAACTTGTTTTGTTACATATACCTGACTCATGCCTGAATTCGAGACTTCAAATTACCACTTGCAAAAAAATTAGGACCATAGCGGGAGGGATTTTGACGAATGTGTTTAAGTAATAGATCATTGGCCACGATTGCAATTAGTACTGATATCTATTTGGAGTGTGTTAGAGTGAATGCCAACCAATCTAGGAATATTCCCTGAACCTGAATAAACTCATGTTATAGGATACTGGCTGGTGCAGCATAAAAATATAAATTTGCCAGTGTCCGAAAAGGAATCATTCCTAGGTAGGGTCGAGTAGGCACACATAAAGAAGTATATAAAAAGGGAGTGTGTATGAGAAATAACATAAAAAGAAATAAGATAAGAACCATAAAGAATGGTATATATAACATTATGAAATATCACATGCTAATAAAGGAAAAGCAAGAGATATAATTAAAGAAAAAATAAAGTTTACTGATTCAAAGTTTTCTCAGTATGATTATCATCTACATGAAAAGAAAATATTCCAAATCAAAAACGATAGGCATGAAATTGAAATAATGGAAAACTGCAAAAAAACTCTGCCATTGGATCCTGTGGGGGGGTCTCATGCCAGTCGCAAGCCCTGGATGTTATTTATTTATTCATATGGAGTCCCCCCCCCCCGCACACACGCACACCCCATTCCTCATTCATCCAGTAGGACTTGTTGTGCCCTCCTAATGAGGGATTACGTATGTATTTATGACTATAAATCTGTGTCTGTGTTCACAGGCCAGTTTACCTGTTCTGAGGGACGAAAAATCCAAATTTCTAGGTGAAAAAAAACCTCTACCTCCATATGAGACTGGCTATCTCACCTTTACTCGAATGAGACCAGTAAAAGTTCCTCACATCATGGAAGGGAATCGAACCCAGGTCTTTCCAATCAAAGGGCTTCATCTATACTGACGAGCTATGGAGGCTCCAAGCCTGGATAAAGGAGAAGGATCAGTCAGATGAGTGTCGATGCTCTGACCGTAAAGAAAAAACACGATTGTTATCTGATGCCTATGTGTAGGCATAGGCATCAGATAACAATCATATTTTTCTCTGAGCCGGCATGTTTTCACAGCAGTTAAAACATGCCAGCTTGGACATTGCCTCGATGATCAAGGTCCACGATACCAATCAAGTGATCAGGATTGGATCAAAAAGTGGGATACCAAAAGGTTGAAATTGACAGAACTATTATCAGTAGGGACATGGAACGTATGGACACTTTGGATGTCAGGAAAACTAGAATTGCTTTGCGAGGAAATGAAGAAATATCAATGTGATATACTAGGACTGGCAGAGATGCAATGGACATCAGCAGAGATAAATGGATGTGAAATCATATAGTCAGGGCATGACACCAAGCACGAAGCAGGAGTTGACTTCCTTCTTAACAAAAGAGAGGCACTATTAGGCTGCAAACTGGTCAATGAATGAATCATGGTAGCAAGATTTCAAGCAAAACCATTTAAGATATCGATCGATAGTCCAGATACATGCACCCACAACCAACAGTACAGATGAGGATATTGATTTATTTTATAAAGATCTGACAGAGACAATAGAAACAATACCAAAAAAATATAAACTAATTATCGAAGGAGACTGGCATACAAAAGTTGGAATAGAAAATGATGATTAGGAAAGTGTCATGGGAATATGTGGTTTTGGAGAAAGAAACAAATGAGGTGAAAAAATGTTAGAATTTGCTGTGGACCATGAAATGATTATCTTAACACAAGATTCCAGCAAAAGGAGTGCAGAAAATGGATGTGGCAATCAAGTGATGGGAAAACCAAGAACATGATCGATATGATTATGATTAAAATTTAAAATAGGAAGGAAAACATCAGTAGAGCAGTGTCGAACTTTTCAAGAAGTGGATATAGATTAAGATCATTGTTTAGTGATTGCAAACATCAAGTTGAAATTAAAAAGGAGATATAAATCCGGTCATCAGAAACGAAGAAATACAGCAAGAATAAGTGGAATTGAAATAGGAAGAATGTACAGAACAGTGTTAGAGGAGAAACTAAAACGTGGAAAAAGAAAAAAATTCAAATCTAAGAGTGAAAGGAGTAATGAAGGCAATAGAAGACGCAGTTGAAGAAACAATACCAGAAGAAGAGAAGATCAAAAAGAAGTGGACTGGACAGACAACACTGAAGTTAGTACAGGAGAAGAGAATGTTGAGGACAAGAAGGAATATATCAGAACAAATAGAGGAGCAATATAGAAGAAAGTGTAATGAGGTCAAAAAAAGCAGTCAGAATGGATAAGATGAAATGGTAGAGGTTCAATGCAATAATGTAGAACAGCACTATGGAGAACACAAAACTAGAGAGTACAAAATGATTAGAACCACTAACAGAAGGTGGCAACCAAAACAGATCACAGTTAAAGATGAAAAAGGCAAAGTATTGATGAATAAAGATAAAATTGTACAGCAGTGGACAAGATACTGTAGTGAGTTATATCAAGAAAAACTAAATTTAGATGGAGTTGAAAAACTGATTGAAGAATTGAAGCAGATATCACCACCAGGTAATGAATATGATGTGGACATTTTAAGAGGAGAGGTAGAAAAAGTAATAGGATGGTTAAAACACAACAAGAGTACTGGTAATCATAACTTCACTGGAGAAATGATTAAATATGGTGCCAAAAGTATGGTTACAGAAATACACCAACTATGTAATATGGTATGGAAAGAAGGGAAAATGTCAGAGGAGTAGGAGAAATCGATATTAGTGATATTATACAAGAAATGAAATAAGCTAGAATGTAAATATTATAGCACAATTGCTTTGACAAGTCACCTTTGTAAGGTGACGATGATGATATTAGAAAGATTGAAAACACAATTAGAAGCATACCTTGCAGATAAGCCAGCAGGATTTAGGAAAGATAGAAGTACAATTCAACATATTTTGATAATGAAGTTAATAGCAGAGAAAGCTAGGAGAAAAAACAAAAACATATATACTTGCCTTTGTTGATTTTCAGAAGGAACAGCATCGACCAGAAAGTGACATTAGTAGTGCTAGAATCCTATGGAATTGACAGAAAACTAATAGCCATATTAAAAGATGTTTATAAGAATGCAATGGCAGAAGTTAGAATTGGTGTGAAGAACATGAAACTAAAGATACAAGTGGATGAAATTGATATAGAAAAACTGTTGAAGAAACTGATGTAGAACAATTCACATATTTGGGAAGTAAAATGACATATGACTTGGACTGTAAAAAAGGAAATAAAGATCAGGATTGCAAAGGGAAAAACAAATATGAAGGCCATGGATAACATATGGAAAAGTAAAGCGATCAGCCTGCAAACAAAATTAAGAGTACTAGAAACATGCATCTTTAGTGATGTGTTGTATGGATCTGAAACGTGGGTAATAAATAGAAATCAAGAAAAACAATTTTGGCATTTGAAAGAACTTGTTACAGAAAGATTCTAAGACTAGGATGGGTACAGAAAATCACAAAATGAAGAGCTCTATCAGAAGATATAACCAAAGGAGAATTTAATGCAGAAAATTATACAACAGAAGCTGCAATTATTTGGACATATCTACAGAATGAGCGAGGATCAGAAGATAAAGACATTAATATTTGGTATTATGAATGGTGTAAACAGAAGAGGTAGACCATACAGAGAATGACATAAAGGACTGGTGGAATGGGGTTACAGAAACTGCAATGCTGTGCACTGGACAAAGAAAGGTGGAAGAAAATAGTGAAGAAGGCATCGAATACCAACGGGCACACTGCCCGTTGGTTCATGATGATGATGAACTATAAAAAACTGGAAAACAGTTTACAAGAAGCAGGCTGAATAACTGCTCCTTCACAGATTGAAGACCTCATCAAGTTCAAAATCTAGAAATTAAATACTTACCAGTGACACTTCAATAATCATAGCATCTCCTTTTTGCACTGCCTCATTACATGTACAAGGATTCCACAAGCAAATTAAACAAGAAACTATATGGAAACTTATGCTATGCCATAATATCAGGTTTTTGTTTCTCTAAGAAACATACTCCTGCAGATATAAAAACTTTAACCGATATATATCCACTTCTTATTGGGGCTTTAAAAGAATTAACAGGACTGGAATAGGAGTTCTTATTCTATCCACCTCCTTGGGTCATTCTGTAATATCCAAAGGGATGCAGAAGGGAGAATCTTGGCAAAAGACTGGAAATACTGTGGATGTGTAATAAGGTTTATAAATGTTTATACACCATCCAATGGAACAGTTAGGCAAAAATTCTTCCAGGAATTGGTGCCATATTTATAAAGTGTCCACTACGGTTCACGGAAAAGTGGCCCATCGCATTTCACCTCCCACATTTTGCCCCTGTAGATAATGAGTAGGTTACAAAAATGTAAATACAGTCAACTCTCGATAACTCGAATTTTTATTGAAGTCCCAGCCCCTTTAGTGGAGATTCAATGTTAAACTCTCTCGATATTACTCGAACTTAACTTCCGATATTGCACTGCCTGCGATACACAGCTTGTTCACGCAATACACCGCCAATAATGAGGCACCGAAAACAACAAACATGTGCTGTCCGATGCACCAGGAAATGTGAGGAGAGCCAGATGCAGGAACTTTTATTGTTTGAATTTAGACAAATCAGAACAAGATTCACTTGTTAGTGAAAAGACTCCTATAAGATTAAGCCAATTTGAACTTATGACAGATTTCGAACAAAGTACCATGCAAGCCTTCCAACAAGAATTTCCTGGTATTGTAAATACCGGTTGTTTTTTTCACCTTTCCCAAAGCATTTGGCGAAAGGTAAAGAATGAAGGTTTAAAAGCCCGATACGAACAACACCACAAAATTGCTCGTTGGATCCGAATGATTCCGGCATTGGCATTTATTTCTCCTGCTAACGTTATTCAAGCATCTGAAGATTTAGTTAAAGCTGATGACTTCCCCATTGAAGCTATGGTGATTGCAAACTACTTTGAAGATACATATATTGGAAGAAGACAATGGAGAGGCCGGCAATTACCCATTTATGCGATCAAATTGTGGAATGTTTACACACGAACACTGAATGATCAGCAACATACCAACAACGGCATGGAGGGGTGGCACAGGGGATTTCTGAAACTTGTGCTACTTTATTCCCAAATATTTACCGAATCATTGATTCTTTAAAGAAACAACAAGGGCTGCACAGTTTCAAAATAACACAACTAATTGCCAGTAATTCAGGCAATCAAAGAAACAAGAAGTATGCTGCAATTTCTGCTAGAATCAAAAGAATAGTCCAAGATTTTCAAAATAGTAATGTGATTGATTACTTTAGAGACATTGCATACAACTTCTAGTTTTAAACAATAATAATGTGCATTTATTCTATTAAAACAAAATAAATTAGAATTATTAAAAAATTAGGTGTATTATTTACATTTTTGTAGCCTACTCATTATCTACAGTGGGTGAAATGTGCTGGGGGCAAATTGTGGGAGGCGAAATGCGAGGGGGCCACTTTTCCGGATTCCATCCACTACACCATAGCAGCTGGAGAACCAGAAATGTATTGAAAATTCTCACATTAGACAAATAGGAGGATACCCCAGGAGTGGAAAAGTAGGATATGCACAGTTAAAAACCTGTCTTGTAATGCTCAACTAGTAGACATATGGAAGATTCACAATCCTAATCTCCAGGCTTACATGTACACGAATTAAGATATTGGAATACCTGTCTTGATTGAATTTATATCACTTCTTCCCTTATAAAGAGGATAATTCAGATAAAACAGCTTCACATCAACATGTCAGATCATAACCTATTTCTATTTAAGCATGACTGCACAGAACAAAACTTCCACCATATTTTCCATTGGTCTTTTCAACCAAATTCCAGATCCTCTGTTGAAATTGGAATAATGTTACGTAGAATGGGATATGTAGTTAAAATTCAAACACGCAGTACACCAGAATACAAGATATATTTCTGCATTATCGATGACAAGCTCAAAGTGGAAACGAGATACATAATGAAAAAAGCACACAGGGGTATGGAGTTCCAGGCCGAGCAGTAGAATTTAATCTGTTTCTGCTATATGATCTAATCCGCTTAGTTAATATAAAAAGCAGTTGATGGCAGTGCTATCAGTAGACCTTACTCAAGTATTTGATAATGTCCAGCATCCCTTTCTGTTTCACATCCTCCAGGCAAACTGGTGTAGGTAAAAAGCTGCTATCCATTATCAAAGCAGCCTATGCCAATTCAACAACCCAACTCCTAGTTAAATACAAAACACTAAATATGAGGCTAATCTTCTTGAATGGCAGGCAGTCTCAAGTAGAGTGATTTGAGCTAATATCAGAATGGTGAACTGGTCAATGAGACTTGTTTGTGCCTATGGTTCCACAGAAGGCTCATTGTCCAGTGGAGGAATTTTCTCAGGCTTTAGAGAAAGCAACTGACACAATGAAAAAGGAAAAGTTGGTCCTTGTTGGGGATTTAAATAGCAGAGTAGGAAATGATTGTCAGACATACAAAAATATTTTGGGAAAATTTGCAGAAAAGAGCAAAGCTATAATAATGGCAAATACCTGTTGGATTTCTGCTCAGAGTATAGACTGGCTATTACTAACACCATATTACAACATAAAAATGTGCACAAATTCACATAGAGAGAAGAGGCAAGGAACAAGAAAAGTCTCATTGACTATGTTATTGTTGATAGTGATGTTTTCTCCCTGGTGCAGGACAACAGAGTGTACAGAGGATTTGAAATTGGAAGTGATCACTATTTAGTCTTGAGCAGGATAAAATTGAATTTCATATTGAAAAGAATAACATATAAAAAAGTTTTAACCATAGACTAAAATACACAGATTATTGAAGAAAAAATGAAAGAGTTTGAAAACAAGAATCAAACCTTGGAGATTCAGTGGCAAGCCTAGAAAAAAACCCTGATTGATTCAGCCAGAGAGGTCATGTGGTAAGGTTGTCTGCAAGGATAGAAAAATCAGAAATCCATGGTGGACACAGGAAGTTAAAGAGGCAGTAAAGGAAAAGAAGAAGGCATATCAAAATTTCCTGGCAAATAAGTCAGATTGTGCTCTTAGAGAATACAGAGACAAATGTAAGAAAGCTAAACACTGTGTAAACCTGGCTAAACAAAAGTCACGGGAGGACTTTTGCAAGAACATAGAAAATAAACATCAAGAAGGTGGCAAAATATTCTGGCGGTTGTTGAAGAAGCTTAGAAATGGAGAAAACAGTGCTGTAAAAGGCGTTAGAGATTATAACGGTGACATCAAAACGAGAGAAAAAGACATCCTTGAAGTATGGAGCAATTGCTTTGAAAAATTGCTAAATGAAACAAGCAGTGATAGCACAGTGGTAAAAAAAAACACTCAAGAGGCATACAGTCAGGAATACATATCCATACTTGAAGTAGAAAAAGCCACCAAAGGTTTGAAATGTGGAAAGGCAGCAGGAGTAGGTGATATTCGATCAGAAATGCTGAAGTATGGTGATATAAAAGTCTTAGTGGCTGCACTGCATAGTTCAGAAGTCCTGGACAGAGGGACGAATTACCAATGATTGGAGTAGAGCTCTCATAGAACCCATATATAAAAAGGGAAACAAAACTAAATGTGAGAATTACAGAGGTATTTCCCTACTGAGTGTTTCTGGTAAGATTTATGCAAGTATACTTGAGAAATGTTGAGAAGGATTGTGGAAGAAAAGTTTGGTGAAGAACAAGCTGGATTCAGACCAAATAGAGGCTGGCAGATCTTCACTTTATGACAAATAGTTGAAAAATCTTGGGAATATAACAAAGATCTGTATTTAAGTTTTGTAGATCTGGAAAAGGCATATGACAAGGTGCCAAGAGAGAAGCTATTCAATATGCTACAGTTATATGGTGTCAATGGGGCATTATATCAAGCAATACTTAAGTCTTTAAGTCAGCAGTTAGAATTAAAAGAAGTACAGGTAAAATCTGGTGTCAAACAAGGATACATTATCCCCTCTGTTATTCATTAACTATATGGATCACATTATGAAGGAAAGTGGTATTAAACATGTTATCAAAATTGGAGATGTTAATGTCAGCTCTTTGCTTTATGTGGACGATGTTATACTTCTAAATAAATCCGTATAAGCCTGCAAGATTCCCTGACTAAATTGAATAACTGTTGTAATAGATATGGCATGAAGGTCAACAATAATAAGACAAAGACAATGAAAATAGGCAGAATCGTTGAAAATGTCAACTGCATTGTGAACAGAGAACCTGTGGAACAAGTAAAACATTTCAGCTACTTAGGCACGATTTTTAGTGAAGACGGTAAATTAAATATGGAAATAGACAACAGAATCAACAAAGCTGGTATGATAGGAATAAGAGAGAAATTAGTTGGAACACTAAATTAGCTGTATACAAGACAGTGTTCAAACCAGTTTTAACTTATGGATCTGAGAGCTGGGTCAGAAGTAAAACACTTGACCAAAGACTAGAGACTGCAGATATGAGAGTCCTGAGAAAGATTAGAGGCATGAACAGATGGCATCAATGGCAATATCATATTAAAAATGAGGATATTAGGAAAGAACTTGACATTGTCAGCATCCAGGAATGCATTAGCAGAACTAATCTCAGGTGGTATGGTCACTTAAACAGAATGGGCGAGGAAAGATTAGCAAAGCAAATGTTCTCTGCCAGGAAAACAACCCAGAAGAAGACACCAAGATGTTGGTGGATTGACATGGTACAAAGTGCCTTAGACGATAGAAATATAAGATCTGATAATGTTGGAGTCTTGACAAGTAACAGACTGATTTGGAGGAAAGTTGTAGATAGGAAGTTAGTAATGATGTAAATTTTTCATGTAGTACTATCATATCCTGTACACCCCTTGAGGGTACATGGCAAGAATTAGATGGTGATGATGAACTCCTAGTTAATGGGTTCCTGTCAGATCCGATAAAAATTCAAAAAGTCCATTGCTCTTTGCCTTAGTTCTTGAACCTTTCTTCAAGGAAGTCAACAATATACATGTTATGTGAGGAATAACAGCTCCTTCAACTATGAATGAAAATAAGATATTAGCATATGCCCAAATGATACAGTGGACACTTTGAAGGATAATGATTCCATATATATCTTTTTTGGTAGTTTGGAAAAATTTAGCAAGATCAGTGGATCAACTGCTAATGCAAACAAGACAAACTTAAATGTTTTTGGAATTGAGGCATTCCTTTTGGGCTAATCCCTAAGAAAGAGAACTCCTGATTATACTTGGAATTCCCTTCTCCATTTACCCAATATTACCAGTTCAAGAACTTATATACAAAATTCCTTTCCTTCTAAAGCCAAAATACTCAGAACAATAATCTTTCCTGCTCAGTTGTACATAATAAATATTACAGACATCACAGAAGCTGAAGAAAAGCAATTATATAATTAGCCTGCTGAATTTTTTTGGTCCAGCCTATACCAAGAAGTTAAAAAGGAGTTTCTTCAACTATCAAAGAAGCATGGAGGATCTGGGCTTCCAGTCTTAAAATTTTGCTATTTAAGCAATACAGCTTCAAAAGCCCATAAAATATTGCAGACATGTGTAGACCTTCTCCTGTACTACCTGGATTTTTATCCTCCCCTGTTTGGAGTAAATGATTACAAATGTCCAAAAGCTGAGACTGTTCCTGAATATTACAACACTTTGTGCTTAATTGAAGACTGCTACAACACTATGGCACTGACATCCTTTCAATTAAAAAAAGTAAAATTTGGTATAAAGAAATCTTTAATCTCTTTTGCTATGAACTTCCACAGTTGGATAATGACAACAACACTTTTTCATAACTTATTGAAGTTCCAAGGATACCCTATCAGGAGGGATTTTGCTTGAAGAATTGCATATGGCCATCTTCCAGTCAATACCATCAAATGGAAGTACTTTAACATCAGAGATCCAATCTGTGACATCTGTTACTGATTGGAAACAGTAGAACATGCCATCTACAGCTGCCCTCTTGCCCTGTGTATTTGGAACATATTATGTAATTTGTTGGGCATTCCATTACTTACAACACAATATGTTTTTTGCAGTACCTACCACCTGTCAGTACCTACCACCTGTCAGCAAGTTTTGTTGTCATATTTGGATGTCATATTACTGTGAAAACCAGTAATATGACATCCAAATGCTTTATAATATTGTATTGTGGATATTTTATTGTTCAGTCAGACAATTTTTGTATTTAGAAAGAAAGAAGCATTCTAGGAATACATTGTGTAAACCATCCACATTATGCAATATTCACCAGGGGGAGATAAAATTCTATCTATTTTTGCTATGAGGGATTTTTTAAATAGTTCCATCCTCTTAATTTGATGAGGTCTTATAGTCAATTGCAGGGAGGACTGAGAGCAATCCCAAGCAGAGAAGGCCAACTCAAAGCAGTTAATTCAGATAAGGCAAACTGCCTAAGAATTAGTCATCATTGCACTTTAGTTTGAATTGATCTTTTGGTCATTCATCCATATGAGATTGGTGAAAAAGGATAACTGATAGCCTTTGGCTATATAACGATATAAAAAAATGGCTGAGACCTTTTCTCTGTCTCTCATATTATCTATCTGTCTTTTCTTTCTCCTAATACTATCAGGCTTTCTTGCACCAGTATACTAACTACTCTAGAACTATGATAAGCATCCCTTTACTTCTAAGTAAAGAGTTAATACTAAGACAATTGATGTGAAGTCATTAGCCTATACAGGGTGTTTCAAAAGGGGTGTATACAACTTTGCAGGAGAACAGAGAATAACTCGGAAGATGTACAAAAGCTGAGTGAGTGTCAATGTAGTGAAACACATAAATTTTTGGTCACATAACTTTATTACCAAATGACAACACTAGATAGTATGATACGTCACACCACTTGAAAATGACAACTTTTGATGGTGAAGAGTGAACATGTTGTGCGTTTTGCTTTGAGAAACGAAGTCTGCAACACAAGTTCAGGGGAATTTCTGCAGGCATACAGCAAAGAACTTCCTAGTATGCACGATCTACACGTCGCACTAGGCTATTCTGTGCATCATCAAAGCATCAAAGGTCAATGGGACCCTTTTGAGTCTACCATTACTGGCGGTGGTGGTGTGTATCTGGAAATGTTAGGTTACCTAATACCACAATTAGATGACCATGACGGACGCTTACATTTCCAGCAAGATAGAGCACCTCCTCATTACCTGACAGACAGTAATGTCTTACCTCAACACCTGTTTTCAAGGTAGATAGACTGGTAGAGGGGCATCTCTAGCATGGTCACCACATTCCTCTACCCTTACACCATTAGATTTTTTTCTTGTGAAGCTTTGCAAAAGATCTAGTGTGTGTGTGTGTATACCACCACTACCATCCAATTTGGATGACCTTAATTCCAGAATTACTGCTGCCATTGCTGAAGTTAGGCCAGATATGCTCTGCCACAAGTGGCAGGAAATTGATTACAGATGGGACGTCTGCAAAATTACTGGAGGCAGTCATACTGAACTTAAACTGTCTGTGTTGAAACTTCAAGTGTTATGCTACATTTACAAGGTAATAAAAATTGTTCATCTATTGATATTTATCTTCTATTGTCATTCAAAATTGTATACCCACTTTTGAAACACCCTATACAAGGTGTGGCTATTAAATAACAAGACAAGGTGCACTGTGAATTGTGTACTCATAGCAGTGGGATGTGCTTGCGCCGTGAATGCCCTTGAAGGTTCTAGAAGCAGTTGAGATAAGCATTGTTCACTGTCACTCGTAGTTAGTCAGTAGGCAGTTATAAAAGAAACATGAGTGAAGCCGCTTTGCCAGAATAATGTCTAACATTAAACTCGAGCAGAGCATTAATTCTCAAATTCCTTGTAAAACTGAAGAAATCGCCGACTGAGTGTTTGAAACTGTTGTAGGAGGTGTATGGTGATAATGTAATGTCACGTGTGCAAATGTTTGAATGGCACAAACGGTTTGCTGAAGATCAAGAAAACGTTGAAGATGATAAACGACCGGGTCACCCTGTTACAGCAGGAACCAAACAAACCATTACAAAAATTAATGAAATTAAACTGTTTAAATTAAACATACAAACTTATTGTTTTAATACTGACCATATGTAATGCGTACAAACATCTTACATTCTTTGCCTACCAGTTTCGCTAGCAAACTGTCTAGCTTTATCAAGGCGTAATGGAAAAGCAGAAAAAAAAACTAGTAAATGCAAATTGAAAGTGTTATGTCTATATTCCATTCTTATTTTTTCTTTATTATTTTTATTCCAGTATATCCTTCCCTTCTAAAAACATCCTATACTTATTCCGTTCTTTATTTAAATCTCCCCTTTTTAAATATGCAGTCCTATTGGCCTCTCTATAGTTTAACCACGTGTAGGTTACTTAGTATCTAGGGCTTTGTCCTTGTGTGGGACATGACCATTAACACATCATCTTAGACAGTCCACCTGATAAGCATTGACAAATTTATATTATAACTGCGCCAGCCAATACCGAGGATAGATGGGACTCTTACCCAGGATGGCTCTCTCAGAATGATACACAATAATTAAACTATAATATAATCTAATCTCTGTTCACTAAATTCTTACATGCAGTCATGGCCTGCTTTGTTTAATCATACACGTGGGTTCTTCCCGCTAACTTTGTTAACATTTTTATGAGTGGCTGTTTGAATTCATATACTAAAACAGATCAGGCAGGTACTAAGAAACATGTTTATTAAATAAAGAAATCATACAAGTAAGCATTACTACTAATTAATCTGAATTATTCTCAAGTAAGATCCTTGGTTCAAATACTACTATACAAAATATATAAACAAACTTGCTTAGACCACCTCTATATGCAACTTAACATTATCTCATTAACACTTATCATACTTTCTACATTCACGTGGTCATTAGTTATATCATTTTACACATTACTACTAATTCATACAGAATAAACATGGCCTTGCTAGGCAGACAATTCTCAAACAAAATGGGCCTGTGCCAAGTTGTAGACAGTTCCTAAAGTTCCATAAAATGAGTCCTCTACACAAACGTTCTTAGGGAAACACACACTTTCTTAACTGGGAAATATATCACAAAAGTCTACTTTACCGTCTCTGAAATGATACTCTGTCTTTCTTCTTGCCTTGTCTGGGCATCAAGGCTTCTTCTATCTGCTTCTCGTCTGGTCACCTTCGACAAACTATACGGCCAGATTCTCGGCCGGAAGGGCGATATGGCTCAGGAGCTTAGCCAGAACGGACGGCATCTACTTGGTTCTTCCGTCACACGACATCTCTCAGCTATCCTAGTCTTAGGAAATAGCTAGGTCTATTTCAAACGCTGCGGCAGACGAACCATACCTTCCACGGCCAGCCAGGAACTTCTCCGTCGGTGCGGACTGGACCAACGTCTGAGAGGTCAGGAAGCAGGAACCCAAAAAAAGCCACGAGTGGGAGTTGCTTGACCTTTTTGTTTTCTTTCTCTTCTCGGCTATCGCAATGCCCGCCAACGTGGTCACGTGGATTTACGTCATGGCATCCAGCTCCCTCTATCACATCACACATGCGCTTGTTGTGTTTTTCTTGGAAAGCACTCTAGTTTCTCTTTCCTATAACTACTCCCCCCCCAGGTATACGTAACACAGGATTGGTTAAAGGTGACCCTTGGACTCTGGCTTACTTGCTTTCCTACCTTATAACACATGAAATGGGGTTCTTAAATAAATTTAGCAGCTTTAATTAATTTCTTTATCTGACCCACATGCATTGCAGGTTAGGTCTTACAATTTTCTTTCATTGTTATACAATTTCTTGCTCCTAATTTAGATTTATATACATAAAATTACCTTTCTAATCTATAGCCAACATGCCACATTCTCTGCCTATGTTTAACTAAAGTTTTGTCCTGAATAATTCATGTTAAAACTTTTTCTTAGTTTATTCAGGACACAACAAAAGGAACATAAAACATTATAAACAATCTAGTAGCCAAGGATTGTTTATAATGTTTTATGTTCCTTTTGTTGTGTCCTGAATAAACTAAGAAAAGGTTTTAACATGAATTACACGTTCGCATGACAAAGACTATTCATTATCACGCATGAGTGTTTGTTGTAAACGCGTAATGTGATTACTGGCTAGCTGTAGTTCAGATGGATTTAGAGAGAGGATCAGGTTTTTCCACAAACTGTTCAGAATAGTACCCCGATTTCTGTCGAGGTTTCCATCAGTTATTAACACTATTGTGGCTTCCTTGAATAAACGATGTCTGTAGTCGTCATCCAAATATGGCATGGAGCTGTTTTGCCACTCTATCGTGTGGTTAGACACACAGAAATGGTGTGTTAAGCCGGAAGAAATACTTCTGTTGTGGTTTACATCACCAACATGCTCTTTTTTGTCTGGTCTCTAAACTCCGTGAAGTTTGTCCGATGTAGGCAAGACCACAGGAGCAAGGAATGTAATATACTCCTGGATATTTGTAGAATGGCACCTTATCATTTGGGGATCCTAAAACCTGTCTGATGCTGGTGGTTGGTTTGAAGACTACGCTGATATTGTAAGCTCTTAGTATTCTGGCTATTTGATAAGAAATTGACCTGATGAAAGGGATCACTACAGTAGAAATGTGCTGGGAGTTTGATTCTTCTTGTCTTGGGGGGGGGGGGGGGGGGGTTGTGACCATACAGATATTTTTTGATGTTCAGAGGATATCCATTTTGTGATAATGTGTTGGCTATTAGTGAGAGTTCAGTCTGTGTATCCTCCTCTTCTGATATAAACTTTCGGGATCTATTTTTCAACATGTTGATAATGCTCAATTTGTGTGTCCTGTGATGGTTTGAAGTATAATGAAGATATCTACCAGTGTCTGTAGGCTTTCTGTAAATAGATAATTTGAGACTATTTGATTGTCTCTTTATCAAGATGTCTAAAAAATGCAGTTTGCTGTTGTTTTCTACTTCCAGAGTGAATTTTATCTTGTTATGTATTGAGTTGATTTTTTTCACAAACGATTTTAGGTTTTCTAAGCTGTCTTGCCATATAATGAAAATATCATCTCTACATATTCCCACCATCTTGGAAGCCTGCTATTACCATCTTGTGCAGACCTTTTCATGGAAAAACTTGAAAAAGAAATTCTCTCCACAATCTCCCCTAGACCATCTATATGGTGGATATATGTAGATGATATTTTCATTATATGGCAAGACAGCTTAGAAAACCTAACATCGTTTGTGAAAAAAATCAACTCAATACATAACAAGATAAAATTCACTCTGGAAGTAGAAAACAACAGCAAACTGCAATTTTTTAGACATCTTGATAAAGAGACAATCAAATAGTCTCAAATTATCCATTTACAGAATGCCTACAGACACTGGTAGATATCTTCATTATACTTCAAACCATCACAGGACACGCAAACTGAGCATTATCAGCATGTTGAAAAATAGAGCCCGAAAGTTTATATCAGAAGAGGAGGATACACAGACTAAACTCTCACTAATAGCCAACACATTATCACAAAATGGATATCCTCCGAACATCATCAAAAAATATCTGTACGGTCCCCCCCCCCCACCCCCCAAGACAAGAAGAATCAAACTCCCAGCACATTTCTACTGTCGTGATCCCTTTCATCAGGTCAATTTCTTATCAAATAGCCAGAATACTAAGAGTCTTCAAACCAACCAACCACCAGCATCAGACAGGTTTTAGGATCCCCAAAAGATAAGGTGCCATTCTACAAATATCCAGGAGTATATTACATTCCTTGCTCCTGTGGTCTTGCCTACATCGGACAAACTTCACGGAGTTTAGAGACCCAACAAAAAAGAACATGTTGGTGATGTAAACCACAACAGAAGTATTTCTTCCAGCTTAGCACATCATTTCTGTGTGTCTAACCACACGATAGAGTGGCAAAACAGCTCCATGCCATATTTGGATGACGACTACAGACATCGTTTATTCAAGGAAGCCACAATAGTGTTAATAACCGATGGAAACCTCGACAGAAATCAGGGTACTATTCTGAACAGTTTGTGGAAAAACCTGATCCTCTGTCTAAATCCATCTTAACTACAGCTAGCCAGTAATCACATTACACGTTTACAACAAACCGGCATGCGTGATAATGGATAGTCGCTGTCAACCGAACTTGTAACCTTAGCCACTAGATTGTTTACAACGTTTTTATGTTCCTTTCAATTTGCATTTACTAGTTTTTTTATGCTTTTCCGTTACGCCTTGAAAAAGCTAGACAGTTTGCTAGCGAAACTGGTAGGCAAAGAATGTAAGATGTTTGTACGCATTACATATGGTCAGTATTAAAACAATAAGTTTGTATGTTTAAGTAATGAAATTGTCCGCAACGATTGCCGATTAAGCATTTGGATGACAGCAGACATAGTGTATATTGATAAGGAGATTGTGCAGCATATTTTGCATGAGCAATTGAACATAAATTGAACAAAGTCTGTGCCAAAATGGTTCCCAAAAACTTGTGTCAGGAACAGAAAGATTTCTGGAAACAAATTTGTACTGAAATCATGGAATGGCTGACAGCAGAGCCGAACTTGCAGGAGTAGATCATCACATGTAATGAGACATGGATTTTCCAGTATGATCCAGAAACAAAGAGACAATCGATGCACTGGAAAATTCCCACATCACCAAGAATGAAAAAAACAAGAATAAGCAAGTCAAAACTAAAGGCAATGCTGATCGTTTTTTGTTTTTTTTTATCAATGCTGTGGTAATGGTTTAATGGATATCAGAGGGTCAGACAATTAACCAACATTATTACCTTGAGGTTCTGGCCAAGCTGAGAGAATGAGTGAGGAAGAAGAGACTCTATCTATGTAGAAGAACAATGCTTGGATTCTCCATCAGGACAATGCTCCAGCCTACTGTCTGTAAAGCAGTATCTCGTTGATAAGAAGATCCCAGTGTTGGACCATCTACCTTACTTGCTGGACTTGACTCCATGCAACTTTTACCTTTTTCCAAAGTTGAAATCTGCATTTTCAGTCAGTGGATGAGGTAAAGGAGAAAACAGCAGCACTACTGAAGCAGATAACACCTGATGACTTGCAGCACTGCTTCCAACAATGGAAAATTTGTATGCAACGGTGTATAGATAGAGGAGGAGAGTATGTTGAAAGGGATAACAATTAAGTTGTACAATTGATAATAAAACACATTTTTGCAACCAGTCTCATTATTTAATAGCCACGCCTCGTATTACAAGCAGCCCAGCCATGAAGATTCTTCATCTGCAAACATTGTTTACTTACACTTGGATAAAGGATTAAGCCAATAATATAATTTCTTAGCATCTTTAATTTGTAGTTTAAATAAGTGAAAAAAAAATTTCAACAACCAAACTATACCATATATCCAGTGCAAATCTGAAAAGAGCTAATAGTTTTTCATAAATATAATCTTCCTCCTGGAAACTCAAGTTTTTCAAATGAGACAAACAAGTCAGAAGAAAATACCCAAATAACAGAGCAGATAACATTAAGCACCCTATATTAGCAATAATCAGGTTTCTTACAGAGCCAAAATTACTCTGTCATGACATGTCAATGAGCATAACATTAAGAAGTTTAAGCTATAAACTTTGAGTAATTTATTAATTGATGTTTATTTTTTTAAATATCTATTTTACATAATTAAAATATGCGAAACTTCTATGAATTACATCATTCTCAACTTCATCTTCTATTTTGATATAGATGTGTGAAAAGTGCACACCTGGATTTCATCAAATCCAGATCCAATTGAAATATAGTTGTTTACATATTTAAGATCCACAATTTCTATACAAATGGATTAAAATGAAGTTTAAGTGTAAAATAAAGAGAAAAATGTAAAGTGCTTCGGATACTGCTACAGATCACATCATTTGAAGAATTTCAGCAATTTATTTTTTGATTGTTCTATCCTCTTCATCTAAAATAGCAAGTGTTATCTTAAAATTCAGTGAGCCAAGAGACTAGAAAGTAGATATGAACTGCAATATAAAAGTGGATATATATGGTTGACATTATATTTTAAATGTCGATAATGTAAAATTTCTTTTGAAATTCAAGCAATATCTTAACAGAGCAACAATACCACTTAAAAGTATTGTTAAAGTAGCTGCTTTCTCAGTATAAGTAGACCCCTTCTTTTATGACCAAACTAGTTCTGGAAACTGTCATAAATCAGGCTTTAATTTGTAATAGGATCTGTGTCACAAATTAGAGTGGATAAAACAGAAGAAAGTAAAAGGAGTCATCAAAACAAGGTGGTAGAAGCTGGGACAAAATAACTTTATAGAAGAGTTTATCAAAACATACAAGCAATGATCGCTGAAAATGAACACAAGGAGAAGGAAAATGGGAAAACAAAATGGACAGCATCCATAATATTGGGGCAGAGGTGTTGGGCCAAACAACAGGAAAACGGGAATATTAAGGTGGACATGTCCTGGTGGAATGACAAGGTACAACATTGTATTAGGGAAAAGAAAGTTGTCAGGCAGAACTGGGACAAAGTATGTGAAGGAAATAGCAGAACAGAATATAGAGAAGCAAAGAGAGAGAGAGAGAGAGAGAGTAGGAATAAGATCTAAAACTGAAACCTATGCTAATCTGTATGAAAGTCTGGATAATGAGGAAGGAGGTCAAATGGGCACTCAGGATAGCCAGACAAAAGGAGCAGAAAAGTAAAAATGCAGGATGACCAAGAGAAAGCATATGAAGAATTAATGAAGTAAATAACAAATTAAAAAAGGATGAAGACCATTCAGTAACAGGGAAAATTCCTAACATAACAAGAATGGAAGTGGATGAAGAACTGAGAAAAATGAAAAACAGAAGAGAAAAACAGAATGCAAAACCGGAAAGTAATCAGATATGATAACATCCCTGTAGAGGTATGGAAATATCTACATGAAGTGAGAATAATTATTAACAGCTGCCTTTAAAAGAATCACTGAAAATGAGAAAATGCCGTAGGAATGGAGACAGAGAACAAATAAGAATAGAGGTAATTTCCAGTCCTGCAGTAACTACAGAGAAATTAAATTAAACTTGTGAATTACAATATGAAATATGGAAAAGGATAATTGAGAAGAGATTGCAAGATCTAAAGCTGAAGCCAAAGACAGCTCATAGAAAGGTTTGGAAGAGCAACAAGGAATTTTTTTCTTTGGTCTTCTCTGATTTGGAAAAGGCATAGATTCCAAAGAGAGAGAGAGAGATGGATGAGGAAGAAAATGATTTCAGAAAAGTATGTACAAAGATCCTGTATTAGACATGTATGATAGCAGCAAAAGAACGGTGAAATGTGAAGCAGGCACACCACGGAGGCAATCCCAGTAAAAGTGGAAGATAATCAAGGGGCAGTGTTGATTGACTTCTTATTTGTTATGCTACTGGATGTATTGACAAAGACAGAATTGAATCACCCTGATGATTATGTCCAATAGAATTTCTAGCCCAAAAATTTCCATCAGACATAGTGGACTTATTCAAATTTGCAATTACATCTAGTTACTTCATATGAAAGATAAAATATATAAACAGGAGGCAGCAACTGCAATGGGCTCACTCTTGTCACCTTACCTAGCCAACTTTTATCTTGAACCCTTAAAAGAAAGTTTTCTCTCTTGACCAAAAACCAAAAATTTGGCTGCAGTACAATGATGACGTCTTTACAATTTGGAGTCATCGCACAGAACCAGAACTCCACCCATTTCTACAAAAAAATCTACACCTTACATCTTGTATTAAGTTAAACTAGAAAAAGAATCATCAAAATGTATTTCCTTTTTAAATGCACTCATCCAGCATAAGCAAGATGAATTCATTTCCACTTCTGTCTATCTACCAAAAAACAAACTTTTTCAAGTCATTTTATCCACAGTACATCAGCCCACCGTTCATCTCAAAAATATGGCATTATAAAATCCCTAGTATCGAGAGCACACAGCATTTGTTCTTCTGCAGAATCTCTTTAAAACAAAAAAAAAAATTATGAAAAAAAATATCGACTCATTTCTACCTATAAACCCATCAACCAAATTCATAACCTACTACCTTCTCCAAAAGACAAACTATCACCAGTGATCCTACTTGGCATATACAAAGTACCATATTCGCACAACTTGTCTTGCTAAGGAGAAACAGGAAGATCTGTACATATCTCTGAACATCAAAACCACATCTGGCTTATCAAATGTCACAAATATAGCCTGGCACAACATGGAATTGAAAACACCAACCACAGGATCCAATGGAAAAACAACAAGCTACTGCACAGATCCATATGCAGGAAAAAACTTAGATCCATATATAATATGAACACTTATAAAAAAAAGTTATGAAGCCCTAATTCATTGACCTAACCTTAATCATAATGACTACTTCACTATTCCAAAAGTATGGGATATTGTTATCCTCAATCATATTAAATAAATTTGTAATCGCTTATATATATTTTATTTTTTTTAACTAATTTTAATTAATTTTAGCTTAATAGTTTTAATCCATGAACACACAACTGTATACCTAGAGGGATTCCAATGTAATGAATGCACTCTACTGTTTCTTTATTCAATTACTTATTGTTATGTGCTGTTGTTGATGTCTTATAATACGCAAGACAAAATACTGACATAATAAATTTATTTTTACTGTGGTATACATGTTATTCTATAGTTAGTAATGAGACCTAGCAGATAATCAAGAGATGGGAGAAGAGAATGGACATAGCGGAAATGAGAATGCTGAGACTTGTACGTGGTATAGCAAGACTGGATAAGCTCAAAAACTCGTTGATTTGGGTAATCCAAGTATCTGGAAGATTAGGGGAATCAAGGCAGGTTTGGTCATATTATACAAGACAAAAGCTATGTGGGAAGGAGAGTGCTGGAGATGAAGCCACCAGACAAAAGAAGTAAGGAGAGACCTAGACAACAACAACAATGGCTGGACAGCTTGAGAGAGGCCTTCCAAGATGTCAGACTGAAGGAGAACATGGACTCAGACAGAACTGAATGGAGAAGTTGATTCACTGCAGTTACCCATTTAAGTGAGAATGAAGCTGAAGAAGAATGCTGATTCAGTTATTAGAAATCATTCATATTTTAACATATATAAATTGTTTCTAATGATATTAATCATATCAGAATCAATAACTAAATAATATAAATACATAATATAAATCTCAGTTGTACACAGTGGTCTCAGTGAAGTGACAACCTGCCAATGAAGTATATGCATCAAAAAGACCTCATTTATATGGACTGGAATTTCAAATAGTCATGGAAATTTACCAGTTTTAAAAATAGAGGGTCATAAAAGATAACGCAGAAAAGATTCCATCGTCAAGAAACACAACACAACACATCTTTTTAGGATTTAGGAACCATGCAACCAAAAATAAAGTAAAATGTTTATATTGTAATTCTGATAGCCTACCTTGTTGCTTTATTCTACATATCTGATTGATTTTTTTTTGAAGTATGGCACACTTATCAGGCTTGGTAGACAGGGAAGTCATGTCAAAAGTACTAGCAGAAATTAAATCTGCTAGTTCATCAAGGTACCCATTTTCTTGATGATGGCTTTGTATCTCATTAAGGCACTTACTGCTATAATTAAAAAAAAACAAAAGCCTCTTTATTTATTTATAGAGTTAACACTTTAGGAGTAAATAATTTAATGAAATAGTCATTCTTTAGCTAAACAAACAGTTTTCTGTAAGGGTTTATAATACTAGAAATGAAGACCTATCTCATAACTTTATACTTATATCAGGTGGTAAAAAAAAAAAGTACAAACTTTTGTTAAAATTTAGGAATTTTATTAGATGTAGTTACTGACCAACCACATCGCCTTTTGAATTTGACTAAACTATTATATATAAAATCAGGAACAGTCCTTATTGACAAGGTAGTCAAAAACAGTAATCTAAACCTCCTAGCATCATTGCTCTTTGCAGTATTTTAATATTAACATAACTTAGATGTTGAAAGTTTATTTTTCACTTGGTCAGACTATAATAAATTTAGTTTAATCCTTTATCCAAGTGTGTGCAAACAAAGTTTGCACCTGAAAGTATCTTCAGGACTGGGGTAAAGTGGTACAACACCGGGCAACTCCTTGCAAAGGTGGAGCAAGCTACCAACACTCCAATCTCAGTATCCCCTATAATGCAAAACACATCGCCTTGCGGATATGTATAATGCTATGCATTAAGGGAAGGGCCACTACCCAGACTAGTTTCGACCTTTATTGAGGTCTCTTCAGTGGGAGCCAGGCCCAAGTGGAGATATCAGGCAGAAGCATTAGCAAGGTCAGTTCCTCCTATGCATATCCTATGGATATGTATAATGTTATGCATTCCCTTAATGCATAACATTATACATATCTGCAAGGAGATGTGTTTTGCATTATGGGAGATACTGAGATAGGAGTGTTGGTAGCTTGCTCCAGCTTTGCAAGGAGTTGCCCGGTGTTGTACCACTTTACCCCAGTCCTGAAGATACTTTCAGGGCGCAAACTTTGTTTGCACACACTTGGATAAAGGATTAAACTAAATTTATTATAACATAACTTAGAAAAATCCAGAAGTACAATGGGCAATAATGCTAAGAGTTTAAAATGCATAACTACATTTATACACATGGACAATTAAATCTTCAATCTAATTCATGAACAAAAATTTATTAGAAATAGGTGGCTGAAAAGGTATAATAGGTTATATGTTGAAATCATATCATGATTATTGCATCTGAACTCTTTTCTGTTTTCCTATTTAGATTTATACAGTGATCTGCACTCAAATAACTCTAAATCTCAATATGGGAGTAACTTGAGAGATCATTCCATTTTAATTAAATACACGGTGTTTCAAAAAGAATGTCCCGATTTGAAAATTGTATATCTCTGCAACCACGAACCACAAATGAATGTGACTTGTACCATGTGAACGGCCTTGGCCCAGAGTTTGATATGACGACCACTAGATGCCACTACTAGCACCCAAATAGCCGCTATACTTAGTTAATGAGAAGATGGCATAATAGTAATAATAATTATTTGAAATCAGGTCATTCTCATTGAAACACCCTGTACTTCAATCTCTTCTATATGGTTCCATTATGTGGATGACATCCTTTACAGTCTGAAATGCTTCCTTGACAGACCAAGATGATTTTCTTCACAGAATTATTTCTATCCATCCAATAATCAAATTTACACTAGAAACAGAAAATAAGCCTTCTTTCTGCATTCTTTTAGAAAAACTTTGCCATAGTTATATTATTTATTTACTTATTAAAAATAAAATATTTTTTTATTATTTTTACTTATTTATTTTTACAGTTATGATTAACCTATGCTTCCTCAGATAATATTATGCTGTTGTAAGTATAACATCACACGGCTCTTTCTGTTTCAAATCAATCCATTGTTTGTGCTCTACCTTGTAACCAACTGTCACTGCCACTGAAGATGGTCTGCAAGTTTCAGGGTGATGCCACTTTATACCATCATCCTCAGAAGCCTGGAATTTTCAAAATGTTAGTCCATTGTGCACACATATTATGCTCCACAGAATTTCCTAAGGAAAACAAATGATACTGATAAAATCTACTTTCATTTCTAATGTTTAGAACTCTGCCTTCATCATGTTTTTCTTCGAAAGACAACACATCCAGAGTTACCATACCATATTTCAAAACGTATTTCAGAAATGTTTGATAGATTTCTTGCGCCACGTAAATCTTCAGGTCCCCATGCATTCTGTTCACAAACTGCAGCTTTTCTATGCTCTTTACTATTCCATCCAAGAGAAAACTGAATTCCTTGCTTCTGTAGTGTTTTATATTGTGGGTAGATCTGTGTTGATATGCATAAAAGAGCACAAGATTAAGCTAAATTCCATGAGTTGAATAAAATGGTGTATCTAGTTTCTGAAAACACTAGGGTTCATTTGAAAAAAGATTGCATTAAAGAGGATTGTGAAGTTCTTATTCACCAAACTGATTAAAAGATGAATGAATGAATGACTGGAGTTTTCTCTGGGAAGTTATCTTACTTAATATTCTCAAAACTGGGTTATTTATTTACAGTTTTTTTTTTATGCTTTGGACTAAATGGTATTAAGGATCAAGTTCTTCTCATGCTTGTAAAATCATATAATCTAACAGATGCATATTTTGTAAATGTCACTGCATTCTCTTTAACCACTACTATCTTAAAAATGGTTGAGAAATTTGACTATATACAATAATAAATTTAGTTTAATCCTTTATCCCAGTGAGAGCAAACAAAGTTTGCACCTGAAAATATCTTCAGGACTGAATATAGTGTTGTACTATCTTACCTGGGTAAGTAGTGCAACACCAAGGCAACTCGTAGCAAAGGTGGAGCAAGCTACCAACACTCCTATCCCAGTATCTCCCATAATGCAAAACACATCTCCTTGTGGATATGTATACTGTTATGCATTAAGGGATTGGCCACTACCCAGACTAGTTTCGACCTTTATTGAGGTCTCTTCAGTGAGAGCCAGGCCCAGAGTTGGAGATACCAGGCAGAAGCAAGGTCATCTTTACCTATAGGAGTTGCTAAAAGGTTTGCCGCCTTTTTTTTAAAATTACTCTGGATTTAGAGAAACATGTTGAAAGTTTATTTTTCACTAGGTTAGACTATAATAAATTTAGTTTAATCCTTTATCCCAGTGAGAGCAAACAAAGTTTGCGCCTGAAAATATATTCAGGACTTCAGGCGCAAACTTTGTTTGCTCTCACTGGGATAAAGGATTAAACTAAATTTATTATAGTCTAACCTAGTGAAAAATAAACTTTCAACATCTTTCTCTAAATCCAGAGTAATTTAAAAAAAAGGCGGCAAACCTTTTGGTAACTCCTATAGGTAAAGATGACCTTGCTACTGGTTCTGCCTGGTATCTCCAACTATGGACCTGGCTCCCACTGAAGAGACCTCAATAAAGGTCGAAACTAGTCTGGGTAGTGGCCAATCCCTTAATGCATAACAGTATACATATCCACAAGGAGATGTGTTTTGCATTATGGGAGATACTGGGATAGGATTGTTGTTAGCTTGCTCCACCTTAGCTACGAGTTGCCTTGGTGTTGCACTACTTACCCAGGTAAGATAGTACAACACTATATTCAGTCCTGAAGATATTTTCAGATGCAAACTTTGTTTGCTCTCACTGGGATAAAGGATTAAACTAAATTTATTATAGTCTAACCTAGTGAAAAATAAACTTTCAACATCTTTGACTATATACATTCTGTATTTTCATTAAAAATGTATATACAGCTAATTCTCTTTTTATACGGCTTTTTTTTTTTTAAACGATTTCTAAATAACACAATTTAGAAACAAACGCAATTCTATTTTTACATGGTATATTTTGATTTAACACAGTTCAAATAGCACCTTATTTTTAAAATTTCTGTTTGAATTGAGTTCTGTTAAAAAAGGGTATTTCCATTATAATTATCATTTCCTAGAATAATACATATGTACTTAAACATGAATTTTGTGGAACCCCTGCCCCTTGATGTTTTAAATATTAGGGATTACTCTACGCTACAGAATGTGCAATTGTTGCGACAACAAAAAAATCTAATTTTTATAATTACGATAAGGTTCAACATCGTTAAGGAAATATTTTGGATTGAATGACGCTACTGTGAGAATGATTAAGAAAAATGAAGAGGCTATAGAAAATCTGTTCTTTATAGAACAAAATTAGGTGCCAAGTCATCATCGTATATGGGAGACATAAAATTGAGAGTGAAAAAGGCCCTAGTGATGTGGATAGAAGATTGCTCTCAAAAAAGGAATACCTTTAGATGGAAATATCACCAAACAGAAAGCATTACGGTTGTACAAACAGATTCGGGAAAAGGAGCCAACAACATCAAACAACAATCGTGATTTTTCTGCAAACACAGGTTGACTTACAAAATTTCTCAACAGATATGCACTTTATAATGTAAATATATGCTGCATCTGCAGATGAGCCGGCAGCTAGAGAAATTCTTTCAAAATTGCCCAAAATTATTGATGTTGATGGCTACACTCCTGATCAAGTTTGGAATGCAGATGAGACCGGCATTTTTTGGGGAAAAAAAAACAAGTAGAACTTATATAGCAAAATCACAAAAAAGTGTTGGTGGCTTTAAAGCAGCTAAGAATCATGTGACTCTATAATTTTACAGAAGTGCTTCAGAAGATCGTATACTAAAACCCATTACTCAATAATCGATCCCTAAAACCACGGGCAATGAAAGGTGTGGATTTCAACACGTTACCAGTACACTGTGTTATATCTTCTTCTTCTTTCTTTCTTTGTCTTTGCATGTCGTCACTTTCTTGTTAATTTTCTATCTTAAATCCTTGTCGTACCAACTAAGCCTGAAATCTCTAACCTATCTCTCTAGGGCTGCTTCTCTATTCGGAACTCTGACAAAATTTATTTATTTTAGCTGCGCCAGCCAGAGTCCTAGTACAGAAGAGTTCTTGTACAAAGAAACCTTCCCAGAGTTTAAGTATTACCTAATCTTATTAAAGTATTAAGTGCCTATAGAAACTTCAACATTGCAGACATGGCCTAAACTTTCTAAACTTTCTTTAATTTCCCCTTATTCACAGGTTCGAAATTTAGCGAGTGGTAATTTCAATCTCATGCTCAGACAAACTCAGACTAACATAGAAAAAACATGTTTATTAATTATCAAAAATTCATACAATAAACTTTTACATACCAAGGTATGTCATATCAGAATTCTAATTCATTAGCTGAGCTATAAGGAACACATTAATTATCAAAACACTCTAATTTTGCATCTCTAGATTAAGTAAGCACACATTTATCATGAAACAGTAATTCAGAATTCTAAGTAAAACTTGCTAACAAAGGTCAATTCACATTCAACTAAGGGTTGCATACTCTCAGGCTTTCAGACTACTAGTCCAATATGATTAACACTTTACTGGGCACAAAAGTCACTTAAAAGTTCTCTTTCTTCTCTTTTTGCCCCAATACTAATCGTTACAAGAATAAGGAATTTACTGTACGTTACCAGTGTCCTGAGAGGATATTGCGCTTCTTTTTGTCCGTCCTTTGTAGTCAGATGTCTTCCTGCTTTATCGAGTTGCGTCCACGTGGAAGTTACGCTGATCGACGCAAATCGCCATTCCTTGCACTCTGCCGTATAAACGTATATCGATCTACTGGATCGATATCGTCATCTTGGCCGTCCTTTTTGAGGAACTTATTCCGCTGTTTCACATCGGTAAACTTTTACCGATGGCCCTAGTTGGTGTCTGCCGTCAGCTCACGTATAGCATGCCCGACTCATTCAGCTTCAGCTAGCAACCGGGAAGGAGATTACTTCCGGTGCCGTCGATCGGTCAGCACTCTGCTTGTCCACACAAGAAAACAGGAACAGAAAAAAAACGGGGGGGGGGGGGGGGGGGGGTTCCCAAACTCGAGTGAACTCGCTTTTTATCCTCCTTTTAGCGCCCTCTTTTCGTAATGGAGGATCTCTCACTGTGCTCTCCTATTTGCCCCTACGCGACTGCATCACACTTCTGCTCCTTGAAGAGCACTCATTTTGCCGAACGCGAGTTCAGCTCACCTTCCACGAACGCTTCCATTGCGCCGTTACGTCATCGTAGGCAGCTAGCTAGCAACCTTTGAACCTTTGTTTGCACTTAGATTTACATTCTTACACAGTATAATTTAGACATCAATAATTTTAACAATATAATTCTATTTAGACATACAATTTTCTCCTCAACTTTACTTCTTTCTAAGGTAATTGTAACAGGTTTTCTTTTATATTTTTCTTACTTAACTAATAGTGCAAACATTTCTAGCTCAGAATTGTGTTTCTTGTTAAATCTTGAATGAATGACTTTTTGTTGAAGGAGTCCCCATTCAAGATCTAACAACTGGAAGGCAAACAAAAAAGGTTGGGTTACAAAAGAAATTTTTAATGAATGATTCTATCAATGCTTTGTTCCAGAAGTTAAACACTATTTAATGGGAAAAAAATCTGGACGTTAAAGTTTTATTGATTATAGACAATGTGCCTAGCCATCCTGTTTTAGAACACCCGAATGTGGAATTTTGTTTTCTGCCACCTAATAAAACATCCATAATACAACCACTAGACCAGGGTGTGATTGCTACCTTCAAAACTTACTACATAAGAAGAACATTCCAATACATTTTGAATAAACTAGATAAGGATAATTTACTAACAGTTATTGATGTGTGAAAGAAATTTGCAAAGTCATTTTTCTTACACATGATCCAAATACTGAACGAGCTTAACCGTTTAAACGTGAACTGAAGTCATGCACAGTGCAATATGAAGAATTATACAAAGATCTAGTCAAAACAGGATCTCAACAATTAATTACAGAGTTTATGGTAAAAAAAATCAACCTTCAGAATTATTGGAAATTAGTGCTAATTTAGTTCCTTTTACTGAAGAAAACATTTCGCCACTGCAGTATGAACAGGACAGCCAAAGTGTTTCAAATCATGGAAATGGTTTAATTCCAGTCTCATACAAAAGAAAGTGGCTAATGTCAGAAAGTGACAGCGAATAAAATTTAACTAATAACCATATGCACAGGTGTATTTGGGCCTTTTCGAATTTCTGTTTTATTAGGTGGGGGGGCTTCCCCCCCTAATAAAACAAAGAAAGGGTTAGACAACTGAGTGCAGATTTCCAGAGATAGGCTAGGAAAGATAAGAAAAAAGATCTAAACAAAAGGTGCAAGGCAGTTGAATAAAGCAATATTACAGGTAGAACAAGAGATTTGTTTAGAAAAATAAATGATGTTACAGGGAAATTTATCCCTAGATTGGTGGTTGTAAAAAGTAATTCGGTGAAGGAGAATTTGTTGAGGAACCCATGATAATGAAAAGTGAAGTGACATCAGCAATGGAACAGCTGGCAAAAGGAAAAGCTCATGGAGCTGATTCAGATGTCAAAAATTCCACTGACTAGTGTCAGTGGAATTACTGAGAGCAGCTGGGAATAAAGTGGTGAATAAATTGACTGAAATTTGTCAACCTGTGGCCTTTCTCACCGTTTGATATACCTATAATGTAACAGGTTTACACATCTTTTCCGTGGAAGCAACAGCATCTTTATTTTGAAATTTATCTGCCATTTATTAACAAGAATAAAATAAAATAATGCTCATAAACAGTTTATAATTTACTGTGAAACACCCAAAGAACGAAGTAGCAAGCAAAACTGAGTTCATTATTCAAAAACGGATTGGTATCAGTAAAATCTCATGAGAAGAATGAAACTGAATTTATTGAGCTGTTGTGAGACAATTTTCTCAAGCAGCATGTGGCAGAAGAAATTCGAGGTCAACTCAGTTAAAGACATAACTATTCTGCCTCCAGCTGGTGCTAGTGATCATACAGTACTCACGTGGAAAATGGCTAAGTTTATGAATGTGCAATTTAAGAAAGATCATATGCTAAACTACAAAGCAGGAAATTATGACCAACTGAGGAGTATACCAAGTTCAGTGGAATGGGATCAGTTGATGGATTGGGAAGAATATCGACAGTGCATGGGAAGCATTTAAACAATACTTAAATTATGCGATATCAGAGTGTGTTTGAGAGTTTGAAGAATAAATAAAGTAGGAGTCAAATGGATGTGTAATCTTATCAAGCAAGAGATTCATAAGAAAAAGATGATGTGAAAGAAATATTGTGTGCATATGGATGATGTGCATTATGAAAATTATAAGCAGCAGGCCTAGAGTCACAAATGTTATATGGAAAGTTAGGTTTGAGTATGAAATGAAACTGGCTCTGCAAGCAGAAGATAACCCCAAAGAATTCTATCGATAAGCTACAAGTAAAAGAAAGAATGAATATAAAAGAATAACTCTACTGAAGGCAGAAGGTGTGAGGGGGGGGGGAGTGACAGATGGAGAAGAGGTTGTTCAACTAATGATTGCCCATTTTGCTGAAAGCTATCAACTTGGTCTATGCAACAATGAGCTCACTGCTACCTCTTCACAGAGTGAAGAAACTCAGGTGTATGAGGAGGGGATATTAAAGCTGTTGCACAAATTGAATAAGAATTCAGCAAAACTAACTGAGAGGATATCAGCACAGGTGCTAAAAGAGTGTTCAGCTGAACTGGCTATTCCTTCAACCAGGCTATATAATCTGAGTACCAGAACAGGAGATTCCACAGGAGTGGAAAGAATGTATGGTATTCCCACTGCACAAGGGTGGTGCAAAGACAGACCAACGTATCCAACTATTAAACCAATCTCAGCAGTCATGAAGATTTTTAAAAATTCGGTTAGGGTTCAACATTCAGAAATGGGTTGACAGAGAATCTCTACTTTGCAATGAACAGCATGGGTTTACTAAGGGAAGGTCATGTGTTAGCAACTTGCGCACATTCTATAATAATATTACCAATGAGATAGACAAGGTGAATAGATACCATGATACTTGAGGATTTTGCTAAGGCTTTTGACACAATACAGCACTGAAGATAGGAGAATATGGATTTGGATTAAAAATATTAGTGTGGATAAGAGAATGGCTGACTGACAGATATCAAAACCAGTGGTGTGTACCACAAGGATCAGTCCTTGGTCCACTGTTATTCAATCTGACAGGCAACATAAAGCTATTTGCTGATGATGCAAAGATAGATAAGGTAATCAGTAATGTGGCCAATATGTAGTACTTGCAGAATGATATGAATTGGTTTGAATTGTGGGCATGGAAAAATGGATGTCAATAAACGTAAACTCATGCACTTTGGCATCATTAGATATTCAATATCATATTATATTGGTGGGATCATGCTAGAAGAAACTGATCAAGCTAGGGATCTTGGAGTGTTAGTCGATAGGAAGTTGGATATAGGAGCCATGCAGCAAAGATTGCAAGTACAACTCAAAAGATAATTGCAATGCTGAAACGAATTAACATGTAAAGATATGGAAGTTATTTTGCCTCATTACAAGACCTTGATAAGACCTCATTTGGGCTATTGTGTGTAGGTATGGTGTCATGGTTTCCATTGCTATTCTCATACAGTGGATAGAGTACAAAGGAGAGTCTTAAAAATGATATCAGGATTGTGGAATACTGATTATGAAGACAGATTGAGAATTTGTAGACTGTAGACACTAGCAAACAGGAGAAAGAGGGGTGATATGATTGAGACTTATAAACTTCTGAAAGGGTCTTACAGGATTTCAGTTGATGGAAGTTTTAATGATATAGGTGGGGAAAGGACAAGAGGGCATCCTTGGAAGCTGAGAATGAATGCTGTTAAGAAGAGGGGTGAGATCTAGATTTTTTTTGTCATAGAGTGGTACATGATTGGAATGGATTGCCATGGGATGTTGTGAGTGCAGTGTGAATGAATTTGAGAATAATTATGACAGGTAATGCATGTAGTATGTGGCCTCGCTCGATGAGTTCCTCACTCCCTGAAGGTCTCTCTCTTAATAATATAAGTTATTCTTGTTGAGAGGCTTATACGCTGGTTAAACATGATAACTAATATTTAAGGAATTGACAGCGTATACTAGAAATATAGATTAAATAAACTTTAATATATACTTTCCGATATTTCGGCGAACGTCACGTTGCCATCTTCTTGGGAACTTACTACAAAGACACGTGCACACAAGTACTAATAACAGCAAATGAGACTGAAGCTAGGAAGCTAGTGTTTCCTAAAGTCCTGATGGTGCCCCCTGGCGGGCTATATTGGTAGTTCTTGGCCTTTGGGCTGAAGTTCTTCTGATAAAAGTTTCCCAAATTTGGGGCAGTTTCATGCATCCAAATTTGTTGAGGTTTGGCATGTTCCTAAGGGCCGAGGCTGATTCCATGAATAGTCTTTCATACTTGAACTTGCTGCGGTGTATTACTGTGGCTTTCTTCCATCTTATTCTGTGGCAAGTATCCAGAGCGTGGTCTGAAAGCCCAGAGTGGCTGTACTGGTAAGATCGGATGTAATCCTTGTGTTCTGAGATTCTGATATTTGCTGTCCTGCCTGTTTGGCCAAAGTAGGACAGTTTACAACTGCAAGGGACCTGGTATACACCAGGTAGGTCTAGGGGAAGTGGTTGGTCTTTGGTGGAGTGGATAAGGGATGCCAGTTTTCTATGTGGTCTGTAACAAGTGGTCAAGTCATGTTTTTTTAGGATTTTATTGATTTTTTCCGAGGTGCCTCTGATGTAGGGAATAGTGATAGATTTAGAGTAATCTTTTTTGTGAAGGGGAAGGGGTGGTGGATTGTGGATAACTGGGTTAAGTATTTTCTGGATTTTTTGGAGGGGGTAGCCGTTGGCTGAGAAAGTGTCACGGATGTGATTTAGTTCAGTGGTTAAGGCTTGATCATTAGAACAGATTATTTTTGCCCTGTTGAATAATGTTTTAATAACTCCATATTGTTGTGAGGGGAGGGGGGATTGTTGGTGAATGTATCTGCCTGTATGGGTGGGTTTTCTATAAACTGAGAAAACCAAGGTTCCATCAGGTTGGCAGGTGACTAGTGTGTCTAGGAAGGGGAGGTTATTGTTTTCCTCTTTTTCCAGGGTGAATTTGACTCTAGGGTGTTGGTTGTTCAAGTGTGTTAGGAAGGAGAGGAGTGAATCCGGGCCATGTGGCCAAATAGCGAAAACATCATCAACGTAGCGAAGCCATATGGTAGGTTTTTGTGGGGCTGAGTTTAAGGCTTTCTCTTCAAACATCTCCATGAAGAAGTTGGCCAAGGGTGGGGAAAGTGGTGAACCCATGGCTGTCCCCTCTATCTGTTTGTAGAATTTTTCCTGCCAAACGAAATAGCCTGAGTTCATTGTAAACTGAAATAGGGCTGAGATATTTGGAGGAAATTTAGCTTGGATTAGCTCTAAGGTTTCTTTGAGGGGGACATTCGTGAATAGGGAGGAGACATCAAAACTGACCATTATGTCATTATGTTGGAGTGTAAGGTTTTCTATACTGGCTTTGAAGTGGGCTGAGTTTTTTATGTGTGATGGTGTATTGCCAGTATAGTGTGAGAGCGCTTTGGCTAAATGCTTGGCTAGTTTGTAAGTGGGGGAATCAATGCCATCCACTATGGGACGTAATGGCACATTTTCTTTGTGTATTTTTGGGAGCCCATATATGCGGGGGGGGGTCTAGAGTTATAGGGTTTTAGTCTGTTGGTAATCTCCACAGGCCAAGAAGTGACCTTCTTAAGGAGCCTATGGAGTTTTCTAATTTGTGAGTTGGTGGGATTGTAATCAATGGGGAGGTAAGTGGAACGATCTAATAATAAAGCCTTGAGCTTACCTGTGTAATCTTTAAGATTAAGTACCAAGTGGCGTTTCCCTTATCCGCTTTGGTGATCACTATTTTTTTTGTTTCTTTTCAATTCTTGTAGTGCCTTGTATTCACTACTGGATATGTTGGATTTTGGAGGTTTTGCTTTGTTGAGAACACAGGCTACATCCAATCTGATATCGTTGGCGATGTGGTTAGGCAGTTGGCGAATCCCGCGTTCAATTTGAATCATTAATTCCTCGGCCGGTAATTTCCTAGGAGCAATGGCGAAGTTGTGACCACGTGACAGAGCGTGGAGTGCTTCTGGCTTTAAGGTAGCTGACGATAGGTTAATAACAGTGTTGGTTTGTAGTTTGGGCGCCGAGTTCTTTGTTAATTTATCAAACTTGTTGATATGTCGGCTTCGTACTCGTTCAAATTCTTTTTTAGCTGCCGTACACGAGACGTCATGTAGGATCGACAAAAGCTCGTGATTCAGCGTAAGTGAAAGCTCATTTTCTAGCGTTGATACAGTGCTGTTTATGTTGGCTAGGGAACCGCGTGTGGCGGTAATTTGCTCCCGAAGTAATGCCTGGCTAGCGCGGTTGTAAATACGGAGAGCTTTCTGTGAGATGAAGCGGTGTTTAAATTTAACACAGTTCGGGATGACATGATTATCCCGGCAGCGTTTTAGGAATAAATAAAGGAAAAGAAAAATTTAGGCATTCCTAAAACGCTGCCGGGATAATCATGTCATCCCGAACTCTGTTAAATTTAAACACCGCTTCATCTCACAGAAAGCTCTCCATATTTACAACCGCGCTACCCAGGCATTACTTCGGGAGCAAATTACCGCCACACGTGGTTCCCTAGCTGACATAAACAGCGCTATATCAACGCTAGAAAATGAGCTTTCGCTTACGCTGAATCACGAGCTTTGGTCGATCCTACATGACGTCTCGTGTACGGCAGCTAAAAAAGAATTTGAACGAGTACGAAGCCGACATATCAACAAGTTTGATAAATTAACAAAGAACTCGGCGCCCAAACTACAAACCAACACTGTTGTTAACCTATCGTCAGCTACCTTAAAGCCAGAAGCACTCCACGCTCTGTCATGTGGTCACAACTTCGCCATTGCTCCTAGGAAATTACCGGCCGAGGAATTAATGATTCAAATTGAACGCGGGATTCGCCAACTTCCTAACCACATCGCCAACGATATCAGATTGGATGTAGCCTGTGTTCTCAACAAAGCAAAACCTCCAAAATCCAACATATCCAGTAGTGAATACAAGGCACTACAAGAATTGAAAAGAAACAAAAAAATAGTGATCACCAAAGTGGATAAGGGAAACGCCACTGTGGTACTTAATCTTAAAGATTACACAGGTAAGCTCAAGGATTTATTATTAGATCGTTCCACTTACCTCCCCATTGATTACAATCCCACCAACTCACAAATTAGAAAACTCCATAGGCTCCTTAAGAAGGTCACTTCTTGGCCTGTGGAGATTACCAGCAGACTAAAACCCTATAACTCTAGACCCCCCCCGCATATATGGGCTCCCAAAAATACACAAAGAAAATGTGCCATTACGTCCCATAGTGGATGGCATTGATTCCCCCACTTACAAACTAGCCAAGCATTTAGCCAAAGCGCTCTCACACTATACTGGCAATACACCATCACACATAAAAAACTCAGCCCACTTCAAAGCCAGTATAGAAAACCTTACACTCCAACATAATGACATAATGGTCAGTTTTGATGTCTCCTCCCTATTCACGAATGTCCCCCTCAAAGAAACCTTAGAGCTAATCCAAGCTAAATTTCCTCCCGATATCTCAGCCCTATTTCAGTTTACAATGAACTCAGGCTATTTCGTTTGGCAGGAAAAATTCTACAAACAGATAGAGGGGACAGCCATGGGTTCACCACTTTCCCCACCCTTGGCCAACTTCTTCATGGAGATGTTTGAAGAGAAAGCCTTAAACTCAGCCCCACAAAAACCTACCATATGGCTTCGCTACGTTGATGATGTTTTTGCTATTTGGCCACATGGCCCGGATTCACTCCTCTGCTTCCTAACACACTTGAACAACCAACACCCTAGAATCAAATTCACCCTGGAAAAAGAGGAAAACAATAACCTCCCCTTCCTAGACACACTAGTCACCCACCAACCTGATGGAACCTTGGTTTTCTCAGTTTATAGAAAACCCACCCATACAGGCAGATACATTCACCAACAATCCCACCACCCCCCCTCACAACAATATGGAGTTATTAAAACATTATTCAACAGGGCAAAAATAATCTGTTCTAATGATCAAGCCTTAACCACTGAACTAAATCACATCCGTGACACTTTCTCAGCCAACGGCTACCCCCTCCAAAAAATCCAAAAAAATACTTAACCCAGTTATCCACAACCCACCACCCCCTCCCCTTCACAAAAAAGATTACTCTAAATCTATCACCTATTCCCTACATCAGAGGCACCTCGGAAAAAATCAATAAAATCCTATAAAAACATGACTTGACCACTTGTTACAGACCACATAAAAAATTGGCATCCCTTATCCGCTCCACCAAAGAACAACCACTTCCCCTAGACCTACCTGGTGTATACCAGGTCCCTTGCAGCTGTAAACTGTCCTACTTTGGCCAAACAGGCAGGACAGCAAATATCAGAATCTCAGAACACAAGGATTACATCCGATTTTACCAGTACAGCCACTCTGGGCTTGCAGACCACGCTCTGGATACTTGCCACAGAATAAGATGGAAGAAAGCCACAGTAATACACCGCAGCAAGTTCAAGTATGAAAGACTATTCATGGAATCAGCCTCGGCCCTTAGGAACATGCCAAACCTCAACAAATTTGGATGCATGAAACTGCCCCAAATTTGGGAAACTTTTATCAGAAGAACTTCAGCCCAAAGGCCAAGAACTACCAATATAGCCCGCCAGGGGGCACCATCAGGACTTTAGGAAACACTAGCTTCCTAGCTTCAGTCTCATTTGCTGTTATTAGTACTTGTGTGCACGTGTCTTTGTAGTAAGTTCCCAAGAAGATGGCAACGTGACGTTCGCCGAAATATCGGAAAGTATATATTAAAGTTTATTTAATCTATATTTCTAGTATACGCTGTCAATTCCTTAAATATTAGTTATCATAATAATATAAGGATTGCAGACAAGCTATAGCTCTCCCTTACATTTATTTTTATCCATTATGTACTTATATCACTGGTTTTAATGTAACTGTTATTGGTTAATTTTCAGACACATTGCCAACTGTTAATAGTAACTATGAAGATAATTCAACTTATATCTAAATAGTATTTCTTTTTATTAAATTTTTCATAATCAATGAATATGATATAAGTATTTCAGTTGAATTCTCTTTTGTTCTTTAATTGGCTGTTAAAAGCAAAATTGAATCAATAATGAAAAATCATTTTTGTTAATCCATTTTGTCCTTCTACTAGAAATTTTTTTCTAAATAGTTATTTTCCTTTTTCAATATTGCCATATTTATTTTGAATCCAGAGTCTATTAGATTTATTCCTTTATAACTTGAACATTTTATCCCCATTCTTGAAAATAAGTAATATAATAGATTTCTTCAAAATGACTAGAGATGTTCCTATTTCCAAATTTTATTCAATACATTTAATAATCTTTTATGCCCATTAAAAGACCTGGTTAGCCAAGTGGTTAATATAGTTGCTCTCCAACTAAGGATGAAGGTTTAAATCCAGCCATAGGTGGAAGATGAATTTCACTGCCTGGTGTGAGACCACTGTCTCCTTTATTGGAAGCCAGAAGTGGCTTGAAAAATTTCTGTTTGGTCACTAGCAAGGTTTCAAGAAAAAGTTAAAGATAAATAAATATTATTTATATGGACACTATAAGGGGTCAAAACTCTCATTGCAGGAGACCAACTCTATTCATTAACACAATATCTATCATATATATATCCTTAAACCTATTCACTGTGGTGGAGCTCACAACCATTTCTGGCTATCCATTCCACTTATCACCACTCTCCATGTAAAAAACCTGGTTGCACACCCTTATTAACCACACTCAAACAACTTCCAAGTGTGATCCCATTGATTTTCCTCTACTCCTCATATATTGAAAAAATTTCTTCTTTGTCAATCTTATATTTAGTAATTTATAAGTTTCTATTATATCCCCCTCTCCTCCAACTATGATCTAAACTTTGCAACTCACACCTTCAATCTACCCTCACAGGGAACATTCCACAGAACTGGGTCTCTTATCTCTGAATCTTCTCCACCACCTCCTGATCCCCAAGAAATGCAGGTGACTAAATCTGTGCACAGTAGTCAAATAGATATAAAAAATAAATTTAAAAAAATATGAAATAAAAAATCCATAACCCACTATATTAATGTACTATAGATTTACAAACTTTTTCAGGGTAGAAATGACATACACAAAAATTTCAATATTATATCATAATTTCCAGGTGTTTCTTTTGTCTTAGACTTTCAGTTAATTCTGTTTCTAATTCTTTTACATAATTATTTCAAAAAAAAAATATCTGAATGAATTGTAACAATAGATTATTAAGAAATTTTTTTTTATCCTAGATGGGATTAAGAATAAGACCTAAGGCCATCGCACACACAGAGAGGTCAGGAACATATCGGGTTTCCCGCCTTAACGCAGTGACCTAAAAAGATGGGGAAAAAGACCTCTATGAATACCCAGGGAAATAAAAAAGTAGCAAGACCCAAGGTCGATTGAGCAGCATAAAAAGGGGAGACATCGAGAGAGACACACAGGAAGTTTTTTGGGGGGGAAAAGTCAGTCGTCATGAAGAGGGTTCGTTTCAGAGAAGGTGAGTCAAAGTTAGCTAGAAGACTGCTAAGGAGGAGAGGTCGTTTCAATTGTCGTCGCTGAATAAGTTCATTTTCACCCAGTTTCTGTTCCGGCTCCCGGTTCGAGTATGTCCTGCCGATTCTAGGCGAAAGGACCCTGTTCCAGCCAACAGACGCCCGAAGATGCTAGATGGGTCATTTATGCAGTGTAAAAAGTAAGTTCCGATTTCCAGCCGCCAAGGTTCCTGATGATCGCTGCCTGTGGAAGTGCCCTTGTTGATATCGGAAAACAGCGCCCGTGTGTGTGTGTAAACAATATCAGAAGGAAGAATATGATAACGATCTCAAGGGTCTACTGGTGTGGATTAGATGATTAATACCAAGTAAGGTTTATTATATGTGATTTAACTAGAGGCAGAAATTGTAGCAGAGAGTGCTCTAGCTGTTTTTTTTTGTTAGTATTACTTCAGGACACCTCAAGGGCTCACTTTAGTGAGTACTGGCATGGCAAACCAAAGGTACCATGTGCTGGACCATCAAATTTCTCACATGTACCCACAAGGCATGTACAGGATATGATAGTACTACATGAAAAATATTACATCATTACTAACTTCCTATCTACAATTTTCCTCCAAATCAGTCTGTTACTTGTCAAGACTCCAACATTATCAAATCTTATATTTCTATCGTCTAAGGCACATTGTACTGTATCAATCCACCTATATCTTGGTCTTCTGGGTCATTTTCCTGGCAGAGAACATTTGTTTTGCTAATCTTTCCTCGCCCATTCTGTTTAAGTGACCATACCACCTGAGATTAGCTCTGCTAATGCATTCCTGGATGTTGACAATGTTCAAGTTCTTTCCTAATATCCTCGTTTTTAATATGATATTGCCATTGATGCCATCTGTTCACGCCCCCTAATCTTTCTCAGGACTCTCATATCTGCGGTCTCTAGTCTTTGGTCAAGTGTTTTACTTCTGACCCAGCTCTCAGATCCATAAGTTAAAACTGGTTTGAACACTGTCGTGTATACAGCTAATTTAGTGTTCCTACTGATTTCTCTTATTCCATATGAATTTATTCAATTGACTTCCCACCATACCAGCTTTGCTGATTCTGTTGTGTATTTCTATATTTAATTTACTATTTTCAGTAAAAATCATGCCTAAGTAACTGAAATGTTTCACTTGTTCCCCAGGTTCTCCATTCACAACACAGTTGACATTTTCAATGATTCTGCCTATTTTCATTCTCTTTGTCTTTTTATTGCTGACCTTCATACCATATCTATTACAACAGCTATTCAATTTAGTCAGAGAATCTTGCAGACTTGTAGCGGATTTATTTAGAAGTATAACATCATCCGCATAAAGCCAAGAGCTGACATTAACATCTCCAATTTTGATATCAGGTTTAATACCACTTTCCTTCATAATGTGATCCACATAGATAATGAATAACAGAGGGGATAATGTACATCCTTGTCTGACACCATATTTAACATCAAACAATCTTCCTGTACTTCCTTCAATTCTAACTGCTGACTTACAACTCAAATAAAGACTAAGTATTGCGTGATATAATGCTCCATTGACACCATATAACTGCAGCGTATTAAATAGCTTCTCTCTTGCCACCTTGTCATATGCCTTTTCCAAATCGAAACTTAAATACAGATCTCTGTTATATTTCCATGCTTTCTCGACTATTTGTCGTAAAGTGAAGATCTGATCCTGACAGCCTCTATTTGGCCTTAATCCAGCTTGTTCTTCCACAATTCTTCTCAACCGTTTCTCAAGTATACTTGCATAGATCTTGCCAGGAACACTCGGTAGGGAAATACCTCTGTAATTCTCACATGCAGTTTTATTTCCCTTTTTATATATGGGTACTATGAGAGCTCTACTCCAATCATCGGGAATTCATCCCAATGTCCAGGCTTTCTGAACTATGCAGTGCAGCCACTGTAAGACTCTTATACCACCATACTTCAGCATTTCTGGTCGAATATCATCTACTCCTGCTGCCTTCCCACATTTCCAGACTTTGATGGCTTTTTCTACTTCAAGTATGGATATGTATTCCTGACTGCATGCCTGGTCAGTGTTTTTTACCACTGTGCTGTCATCACTGCTTGTTTCATTTAGCAGTTTTTCAAAGTAATTACTCCATACTTCAAGGATATCTTTTTCTCCCGTTTTCATGTCACCTTTATCATCTCTAACTCCTTTTACAGCACTCTTTCCTCCATTCCTAAGCTTCTTCAACAACCTCCAGAATATTTTGCCACCTTCTTGGTATTTATTTTCTATATTCTTGCAAAAGTTCACCCATGACTTTTGTTTAGCTAGTTTTACACAGTGTTTAGCATTCTTGCATTTGTCTCTGTATTCTCTAAGAGCACAAGCTGACTTATTTGACAGGAACTTTTGATATGCTTTCTTCTTTTCCTTCACTGCCTCTTTAACTTACTGTGTCCACCAGGGAGTTCTGATTTTTTTATCCTTGCAGACAACCTCACCACATGCCTCTCTGGCAGAATCAATCCATGTTTCCTTCAGAGTTTGTCACTGAATCTCCAAGGTTTGATTCCTGTTCTCAAACTCTTTCATTTTTTCTTCAATAATCTTTCTGTATTTTAGTCTACAGTTCACATCTGAGAGCTGCTCAACTTTTATTCGCTTTAAAACTTTCTTACATGTTATTCATTTCAATATGAAATTCAATTTTATCCTGCTCAAGACTAAATAGTGATCACTTCCAATTTCAAATCCTCTGTACACTCTGGTGTCCTGCACCAGGGAGAAAACATCACTATCACAATAACATAGTCAATGAGACTTTTCTTATTCCTAGCCTCTTCTCTCCATGTGAATTTGTGCACATTTTTATGTTGGAACATGGTGTTAGTAATAACCAGTCCATGTCCTGAGCAGGAATCCAACAGGTATTTGTCATTATTACTGGCTTTGCTCTTTCCTCCAAATTTTCCGATTTGTATGTCTGACAATCATTTCCTACTCTGCTATTTAGATCCCCAACAAGGACCAACTTTTCCTTTTTCATTGTGTCAGTTGCTTTTTCTAAAGCCTCAAAAAATTCCTCCACTTCTACCTTAGTAGAACCTTCTGTGGGATGATAGGCACAAATAAGTGTCACTGTCCAGTTCCCCATTCTCATATTTGCCCACATTACTCTACTTGAGACTGACTGCCATTCAAGAAGATTAGCCTCATATTTTGTGTTGAATACTATGGCTACTCCTTCTTTTCCTTGTTTGTCATCTCCTGAATATAACATTTTGTATTTATTGCTCAGAAAGATCTCACCAGTTTTGGTCTTTTTTGTTTCAGTCACCCCTATTAGGTCGATCTGGTACTTATCTAATTCCTCAGCTAGCTCCATTTCTTTGCCATTCAGGCTTCTTATGTTGATAGTACCAATCTTCAACTCTGGTGATGTCGAGTTGGGGTTTGTTTTCAGATTTGTTCCAGTAGCTGACTGTTCACTGTTCGTCCTGGTTCCCTGGCGAAAACAACGGGAGCCTTGTTTAACCGGGCGATGGCCCAGCTGGCATGAAATTTTGTCATGTCGTACCGTCATTTTTTTATTTTGGTTTAACCAATAAGAATACAATTTGGTCGGCTAAATCCCAAATTGCCAGCCCATCCTCATTCGTTCAGCATCCAAGTAGATACCCAGCAGAGTGCACCACGAGAAGGTGAGGATTGGACATTAGGTCAGAAGCGTTGGTCAGTTCTCCGCATTCCTTTAAAGGCTAAGTGGAGGTCTCCTCTCAGTTATACAGCTTTGACCCTTAAGCGCCCTATGTAATATATATCTGTTATATTATTCTGTAGACTGGTCCCTCCTCTCCTTGCTCCTTCCCCCTGATGCTATTAGAGTATTCGAGGGCAAGGGTGAGTCTTTCCTATCTTGCCTAAGTCATTTCGTCTTATGCAGCCACCGAAGGAGGCAACATAGCCTCAATAGGTGCCAATCCCAAGCCCGGATAAATGCGAGGGTTGATGTCAGGAAGGGCATCCGGTCGGAAAACTTCAATGCCTGCTCAAACTACTGATATGAGTCAAAGAGAAAATGATATAAAGGATAAGGCATACCTCTCAAGCGACGCGCAGCCACATCGCCCTACAGCTGCGAGAAGTGGACGAGGGCTACCGCATCAAGGGCGGGTGCGGTTAAAGAAGCGAGCCCAGCAGGTGGAGAGGATGTTGCGAGTGGGAACACTGAATGTTGGAAGCATGACTGGAAGGGGGAAGAGAGGTGGCAGACATGATGATGAAGAGGAAGTTGGACATTTTATGTGTGCAGAAGACAAGGTGGAAGGGGGGGAAGGTAAAGGAACTGGGAGATGGATATAAATTGTTCTACTCTGGAGCGAATAACGAGGAAAGAAATGGTGTAGGAATTGTGGTGTGTGGCAGAATAAAGGGTGAAGTACTGGAAGTGGGTAGAAGGAACGACAGAATCATGTAAATGAAATTGGGTCTTGGAGAAGAGTGGGTGGTCGTATTATGTGTATATGCCCCACAAGTTGGTTGTACAGCAGAGGAGAAAGATGAGTTCTGGAACGTGTTAGATGAAGAAATGAGTGGAATTGGAAGAAAATGAGATGGTGATGGTCGGAGGAGACTTGAACGGACACATAGGAAGACAGAATAGAGACTGTGAAAGAGTGCATGGTGGCCACGGAGTGGGAATGATGAACCAGGAAGGAGAGAGGGTTGTGGACTTTGCAGTTGCATTTGATCTGGCAATTATGAACTCGTTTTTCTACAAGAGGGAAGAACATTTGATAACATTTAGGAGTAGTAACAACAGTTCACAAATTGACTACATTTTGATTAGAAGAAAACATCTTAAGGTTGTGACAAATTGTAAAGTAATTCCAACATATCGAGTAGCACAGCAACACCGACTGCTGTGCGCAGACTTTAAAATAAGATCGAAGATAAGAACCTCTGGATGCCATGGGATGAAGACAATTAAGTGGTTTCGCTTAAAAGAGGAGAGTGTGAGGAATTGTTTTAGGGAGAGGGTGTTAGAGAGGATTTCGGATGGACTGGAAAGTGTACAAGATTGGTGGAAACATAATTCAAAAGTAATCCTGAGCTGTGCAATCGAGGTGCTTGGTGAGACATCTGGAAAGATTAGAGAGCAGGAGGGTTGGTGGTGGAATAATAATGTACAAGTGGCAGTGACAGCTAAGAGGAAGGCAAAGCAGAAGTGGAATGAGTCAAGAGTGGAAGAGGACAGAGAGGTGTACAGAGAGAGAAAGCAAGAAGCCAAGAGAGTTGTGGCACAGGCGAAGGCCATGGCATATCAAGATCTGTATGATCAATTAGAAACAAAGGAAGGACAGAGAAAAATTTACCAACTAGCGAAATGTAGAAATAAAGCAGCAAAGGACATCTTCAATGTGAAGCAGATCAAAGATGCTGAAGGAAGAGTATTATGGAGGGATGTGGACAAAAGAAACAGATGGAAAATATACTTTGAGGGACTTTTGAATGAGAAAAATGCAAGGACTCACAGAGGAGATGGGCAGCCTTCTGAGGGGATGGTGCAGAACATCAGTAGAGTGGAAGTGACGGAGGCCATGAAGAGGATGAGGAATGGAAAATCGGTGGGCCCCGACAGAATTCCAGTGGAGGCATGGAAGGCACTGGGGGAAGAGAGAATTGACCTGCTGTGGGACCTATTCATGAAAGTTTGCCAACAGGAAAATATACCCAAGGAATGGAGGGAGAGTACTTTTGTCCCCATCTACAAGGGTAAAGGGGATGCACAAGACTGTAAAAATTGCAGAGGAATAAAGTTGATGTCCCACACAATGAAAATCCTAGAAAGTGTTCTTGATGGTAGACTGAGGAAGGAGGTGGAGACTGCAAAGGAACAATTTGGCTTCATGCCTAGTAGATCAACAACAGATACTATCTTTGGGTTACGGCAGATGATGGAAAAGTATCGAGAGAAACAAAGGGAGCTACATCTGGCATTTATTGATCTGGAGAAAGCATACGATAGATTGCCAAGGCAAGAAGTCTGGAGGTGTCTGAGGGAGAAGAAGGTGCCGGAGAAATATGTCGGGTTGTTGCTGGAAATGTACAGAAATGTGAAGACAAGTGTTCGGACCTGTCTGGGACAGACAGAAAGTTTTCAAGTAACAGTTGGCATTAAGTCTGTTTCTGTTTAATATTGTGATGGAGGTGGTAACAGAGGAGGTGAGAGAAGATGCGCCTTGGACAATGTTGTATGCAGATGACATCTTGCTGTGTGCAGATTCAAGAGAAGAAGCGGGAACTAAACTGGAAAGATGGAGAAAAGTACTGGAAGAGAGAGGTATGAGACTGAGCAATAGTAAGACAGAGTATATGTGTTGCACAGTGGGCGGCAGACAGGAGACAGATCTAGAGCTGGAAGGAAATGTCATCAGGAAGGTGAGAGACTTTAGATACTTAGGTTCAACAGTGGAAGAAGATGGAGGAGCTGAGAAGGGAGTGGGATGCAGGATACAAGCGGGTTGGAGGAACTGGATCATAGTATAGGAAGTAGTGAGACCAGATATGACATATGCTATAGAAACTGTGGCCCTGAGGAAAAATATCATCAGCAGGATGGAAGTAGCAGATATAAGAATGCTTAGGTTAATGTGCAGTGTGACCAGAAAGGATCGTCTGAGAAATGACTATGTCAGGGGAACAGTGAAAGTTATGAACTTAGGAGCGAAAATACAGGAGGCAAGGTTGAGATGGTTTGGTCATGTGATGAGGAGGGAGGACGAATATGTGGGAAGAAGGGTCATGCAGATGGATGTGCAAGGAAGACGGAAGTGTGGGCGGCCAAAGAAGAGATGGAGGGAGCTGGTAGAAGAGGACTTGAGGATGAGGAACTTGGATGTGGTGACAGCCCAAGACAGGAAGGTGTGGAGGAGACTCATTATCAACAGTGACCCCACTTAAGTGGGAGAAGCTGCAGAAGAATTACTTCAGGAGTGAAGACAATTAGCTAACCATTGAGAAATAACTTGCTTAGTTGTGCAAAATAAGATAGTGTTGTTAGAAGGTGAAAGTCAATGTGCGTAATGTTATTTATTGTCTAAGCTTGCCTGTGGTATAGTATGTGTAGGTCTGTATGAATTAACTTTAGGCACAAATATTACCTTAGCCTGTTTACTTAAAAGAGAATTATTCTAGATTGGATAATTTAAGATCTAAGTTAAGATTGATGAGAAGTATAGAGTCGGGAAAAAGGATTGTGTGCTTAGTGTTAACTTTGTTGTACTCTAATTAGCATGAATAAATTCTTTTGTTTGTCAAATAACTTGCCTAATTCCTATATACCAATGCACTTCTCATAAAAAGCCCGAACCTGTGTGACCTAAGGAGATAAGTAGCCACGACTGAAGAATAGAGTATTGCGTTGCTTGATATAGTGATAAGTGTAAGAGATATTTCCGTGCCTTGCTGAGTGTCTTTTTTTTTTTTTATGGAAGGATATTTAAGTCTTATCTGCGATTTCTGATGGCGCAGTCGTAATAAATAAATTTTTCAGAAATCAATATAGAAAAATGCTTACTGTTTAGATAAAGGGATTGACTCCAGCAGAGGCAATTCCTATGTTTTAGAATTTTGCGCTCGTGATTAAGTATAATTACAACCTTGAGAATAGGACGGGTGTAATTGAAAGAAAGGATTAACTGTAGTAGATTAAATCAAGCAATGGATTAAGAACGAAGGAGTCACGACTGTTAAATATAATAAGTTAAGTGAGTTGAAATAAACAAGATAAATAAATATATATTTCGAACAAAGTATAGAATCAAAACTTAAAGAAAATAAGTATTATATATATTACAAAGGCACAGACAGAGAAGTACAGACACGATTTTTGCAATACCTGCCTTGAAGATGATCCAAGTGAAGGACATTCAAAAAGTGTAACAACACCAGAAATCGTTAAGTGCATGATATGGTATTTAATGACCGGCAAGTCAAAGTGCGTGAAATTGCTGAGACTATTAGGCCTTTCAAAAGAATGTGTAGGATATATTTTGCATGAAGAACTGCAAATGAAAAAGCTTTGCTCACAGCAGATCAAAAAATATGAAAATCTCTTACTTACATGAAAATCTCTGAACAGTGCTTGAAACATTTTAACAAGAATAAAACTGATTTTGTGCATTGATTTATTACTATGGATGGGACCTCACTATTACACACCAGAATCCAAACAGCAGTCAAAACAGTGGACAGAAGTCGGTTGTTCAGTGCCAAAGAAGACAAAGTCGGTTCTATCAGCAGGAAAGGTCACGGTATCGGTGTTTTAGAATGCTAAAGGGCATTTTGTTTATTAATTATCTTGAAAAGGGTAAAACAATAACCGGGGAATATCATTCCAATCTTTTAACCAGACTAGATGAAAAAATTCGTGAGAAAAGACCTGGTTTGCAGAAGAAAAAAACATCTTTCATCAGGACGATGCACCTATCCACAAAGGTGTTTTGGCAATGGGAAAATTAAGGGATCTGAACCATGAATTGTTGGAACATCCACTCTATTCCCCAGATTTGGCTCCCTCTGACTTCTATCTCTTCCCAAAATTAAAATTCTTCCTCGCTGGTCAGCGTTTTTCTTTGAATCAAGAGGTAATTGCAGCTGTAGAGGAATATTTTGCAGATCTTACTGAGAAATACTACAGGAACAGGATAATGGCGCTGGAATAAATGTATTAGTCTTGAGGGAGATTATGTTGAAAAATAAAAATAATTTTGAAATTAGAAATTCGTTTTTCATTGCTAGGCTGAGAACTTTTCAGACCATCCTTGTATGATGATGATGACTGTGTTCTATTGCAGGTATTTTAGTTTTCTTTATCAAAAGTTTTAATTTTTCTTTAAGCTAAGTCAAGCATTCTTTCCATTATAATTAATTTTTTATTGTATAAGAAATCAACAATTTTTTGTATGGCTAGGCTAAATTTTTTTCAATGTGTCTGTTTCTATATTGCAATTTCTGATGCCTTTTATTATGCCATTTTTTTCTTCTTTTTTTTTGCCTAAGTTGTCATTGGCTATTTTATTACGTTACATGTATTACTTCATTCTATTTCAATGTATTCAATTTACCTTTGTTTTAATACGTTTTCTTCTGATTTTCTTCGGCATATTTTTGTAATGTTTTCTTACTTAGCAATTTCATTTTAAATATACTGTTTTTATTTGTCTTCATCTTCAGCCATTTTGTAATTATTATTATTATTATTATTCAGGCCTCCATGGAGTCAAAAGACTCATCGTGAGAGGTCCTTCCAAGGAAATTGAAATCATATCAGGCGATGCATTCCATGACTCAACAACCCTCCATGCAAAGAAACCACTCCTCACCCTCTTGCTCACAGCTTCCTTTTGCAACTTCCAGGGATGGTCCCTTTTCATCACGCTGTTCCACCAAGCGAAAGAACTCCCCCGGTGTCAACCCTGTAATTACCTCTCAACAGTTTAAAAGTCTCAATCATATCACCTCTCCTTCTATCTACCAAACTCTACAGTACACATTCCCTCAACCGATCCTCATAACTAACATTGTACAGGCCTGAAATCATCTTTGTTATCTGTCTCTGTACCCTTTCCACAATTAATTTATACCCTTCAAATCCTGGGGATCAAATTTGAGAACAATAGTCTAAGTGTGGTCTGATCAGGGTCTCATACAATGGAATAATAACTCTTTTCTTACCTTCACCACCTTTGCAAGATGTTTCTTGAATTTCAGTTTTCTATCAGTCATGACACCCAGATCTCGTCTCCCTTACTTCCTCCAGTACAGCTACTCTAATCGAGTATGCAGCCTCCCGTCGATGCATCCTAAACATTAATGCACCAAACTTTACATTTTGCTGCATTAAACAGACACCCCCATTCTTTTGCCCATCTGTCTAGTTTATTCAAATCCTCTTGCAAGCCTGCCACATCTGCACTATTACTAATAAGCCTTCCCAGCTTCATATCATCTGCAATCCATTGATATAAAGGTTAAACAATACGGGTCCCAGTATTGAGCCCTGTGGGATCCCACTTGTAACCTTCTACCTCCTTGATACTGCCCCACCATACACAACTCTGATACCTATCAGAGTTGTGTATGGTGGGGCATCTAAACCCATGTGCTGCAACTTAAATATCAGCTTATCATGTGATACCCTGTCAAATGCCTTTGCAAAATCCAAAAATATGGCAGTATATGCCTTTCCCTTATCAACTGCTCTTGTCACTTTATTATAAAAAGCAATCATATTACAAAAGCAAGAGCACCCCTTAACAAATCCATGCTGAGTCTCACATATAACATTACCCTCATCTACCCAATGCTGTATATGGTCCTTCACTAATTTCTCCAAAATCTTTACAACTACTGATGAAACACAAAATGCCTTTATTAGACACATCCAGTCTGCTACCGCCCTTATGCAATGGCACTATTTTACCCTCCTTCCATTCCTTGGGTACCTTTCCCGTAGCCAGACTTTCATTGAAAAGCCAGGTCAACAGAGCTGTTGGTTCTTTAGCACATTCTCTCAAAACCCGTGGTGAAATACCATCCAGTCCCACAGCTTTACCTGACATCCAGGGTACTCAGTATTTGGAACACACTCTCCTCCTGCACCTCATAGCCTCGAACCTGCCCTATCCCTCTAGTATTAAAACTTACTTCTCCACAATGAAATACTGCAATAAAATGACTATTGAACAACTCCATTATGTCCTCTGCATCAGTCACTCTATTCCCATTTTTATCCCACAATCATTTCTTCTCCTACTGGCCACATAGCTAAAAAAATTCCCTAAGATTATCTTTGGATCTTAGTGCCAGGTTTCTTCTCATATTCCAGTTTCGCCTTCCTTACCAAATTAGTCAACTTATTTTTCAGTTGCTGCATAATTAAATGTAAAATCAACATATGTTATTAAGTTGTTGTTTTTTATTTCTTATTGTGTATTGTTAGATCTGAAACGGGCGACCTCACTCTAATTGAGATCACCTTTCTAGAGTCTAACAGAAGATATCCATTAAATGAACATACTTATCATTTGGCACAATTTAACTGTTTTAAAAGAAATAACAACTGGCAAATTAGAATAAGAACTGTTTGTATTGTAGTTAGTGTATTTATAGTTTAATGTAACTGTAAGTCAACAAAAGGGGCTCACATGAGAATAATTATCAGTGAATTTCTACACGTGAAAGAATGCCAACAATTCGGTAAGAAGGGGCAATGGTCGAGCACAATAGCAGCGTAAGCGTCCGTGGGTGCTACCTCTAGGAAAACATCAAGACGCATGCATTCCCGGAATTGGAAAGCCCCGTATGAAGAACGGTGAAGTCACCCAGTCGGGGACGAATCGGAAGGGCAAAAGGAGAGATCAAACTCGGAAAGGTGGTGCTCTTGGGGAGTGTATAAAACCTGCAACACAGAATTGACCCCCCCCCGTTTTGTTTGTTCCTGTGTTCTCACTGTGTGCTTCGAGTGGTCATCGTGATTCAGTTCTTATCTTTAAGAGCTGATCTCCGAGAAAACTCAGTATGGCACTGCCACAGAACATGGCAAATCTTGAATGCAGGCCATCGGTAAGGAATAGCATCGACGTAAATCCTTAGTAAAGAAACTGAGTACCCTATCCAGGGAGAGCACGTGATTCCCACGTGGAAGGGAAGGAGAAAATCCTGAAAGAACCTGAGATAGTGTAGATAAGTACTTTTACATATCTAGCCCTTTAGAGAATTAGACTAACAGAAACGGAAGAAAGTGTAACTCGAAATTTATGGTAAGGATAAGCATGAAGAATTATTATATGTGTGAATGACTCTATACCATTAGACTGAATTCTGAGAACTGTTAATTTAATGAAGATTCTGTCGTGACCTACTTGAGGGAGATTAATAATGTGCCAAATACCGAGCTGGCTCCTATTAAGTTGTAAATTAAATATTTGATTAAGTTAAATTGTAGAGATTAAGAAATCCATGGTTATCCAAGAATGAGAGAGTGAGAGAAATGTAAAAGTTTTAATCTAGCATTAATATGAATTTTGTCTTTGTATTGTAATTAATTATGAATTCATTAAATTTGTATGTTACCATTCATGCTTGTTTTTCTGACCATGTTGACTGACCTAGACCCTTCATAAAAATATGAACGTGGTGATTATATATGTGCGTGGGGATATCCTAAGAAAGAAAGGAAAGGGGGCAAGACTGCAAACAGACAAAAAGGAAAACCTACGGCTTCTGATTTCAAGTGAATTATTTTAGTAGCATCTGATACTCTATAACCATCCTTAGGCTGAGTTTGACTCTGTCCTTAAAGCCCAGGCTGGCGGAGGAAAGAAATTTGTCTGAGCAAATGTGGATGACTTATAGAGATCAGGAAATAGGTATTTTCTGAGGGCCCAAAATTTAGAGATTGTCAGATTAGCAGTAAGATCATATACTCAAATGTTAGGCAGATGATTTAAGGATATATAAGGGTCAAAGATAGCAGACGGAGGCCAACTTATAAATTAAGGTAAAGAAAAGAGTAGTGACCACTAAATCAAATAGCATCATACAAAGGGGAGATAATAATAGACGTAACAGTATTCAATAACTAATTTATGACCTCTTTCTTCCCAGACATCTATAAAAAGACATCTAAATGCTATTTTCAGACTATTAAATGAGGCAAATTCAATTAATCTTAGTTATTTTTATTTGATGTGGTTAATCCACAATGACCATAGAGTCTTTAAGTAGTTTGGTAACTAGTATATTTACATTCACCTAATTGAGCAAGCAGTTATTTTCATTTCTGCTGTTAATTATTTGTTGCAGCTGTTAGTAAAGTTCCTCGAAGTCTTCTTTTATTTTCTTCTGGAGCATTACAAATAAATCAAATATATATATATATATATATATATATATATTTGATTTATTTGTATATATAATATATTATATTATATTGTATATAATATATATACAGGGTGTTTCAAAAATAATGACCCGATTTCAAATAATTATATTTAATAATGAAAATGTGGTATAGTTACAAAATAAATTACCAAGTATGAAGTAAGGCCTAAAGTTTCACTCACCACAATTACAAATGCTACAAGTCGCATTCATTTGTGGTTCGTGATTGCAGAGAAATACAATTTTCAAATCGGGACATAATTTTTGAAACACCCTGTATATTCCTGATTTATTTGCTGCATTAAATCGACACCCCCATTCCTTCACCCATCTGTCTAGTTTATTCAAATCCTCTTGAAGTCCTGCCACATCTGCACTATTACTAATAACCCTTCCCAGCTTATATATAATGTACCATACTAAGATTCTGTATCATATCACTTACATTTCAAGTTTTTATAAATCACTGAAATAAATTTCATTTTGGATATAATTATTGGTACCCACTCTGATTGTACTTCATTCTATATGTTTCCACATAAGCTGGAGCTAGAATGGTCTAGGTCTAAATGACTGCAGATGCTTTCTTGGTACATATTCAGAGACAATATGATATTTGCCTTCTAGTTGCAAAGGCTTCTGTTCAAATCATCTAGGATGTTAAGGAGGCAATATAAAGACTTTTCAATTGAAGGTAAGTCTGCCAATCTCAAATATGGAGGCAGTAGGGCTTTTAATTCCTTAAATTCTGTTTTTATTCTACATAATAGCCAAAGTCAGCCAGACCAAACCAGACACAAGTGACATAATATGCTGGCCTTATAGACTTAGCTGCTTCAGGCATAATTGCAACCTAATGATTGCTCAGTTTCATTGATATTGTCCAAAAGTAAATTTAAAACCATGCTTTAATAATGAAGGAGATCCTTAAGATCTCAGATGATTCTTCAAAGCAGTTTTCAGATTTCATTTTATTTTGTGATACATATCTTCTTGAAGTTTCTTCTTCTTCCTGGTTTCAAGAGAATAGCCTATCTGGCTACAAATGCACTCTGGATCTGCACCTGTTTTTATATTTTCTTAGTGTCTATGAAATTTTTGAGGGCATTTCATTATCTAATCAGTATTAATCTGTTTACAGAAGCCTATCTAACATTCAGAAGAAAAGAGACTGTATGTACAATGCAATTTCCCTGAACTAGAGATTCTTGTGAAGAATTGCCTTACACAGCTGAAGATGTTTTATGTATTTTGTCATCAATGATTATGTCATCAGATTTCTTATACATAATAGTTGTTTTCCATTTGGATCTGTGCAAGATGTCAAAGGAATGGTCAGCTAGACCTGACTGACCATAATTATGGCAGCAATTTATTTCTGGGTTCTACAAGATGGATGTGGCAGATCTAGTCCAACCATAATAGGACATGTTGTAAGAACCTTATATACACACCTGAAACAGACAGAGAGATTATCTTTAGAGGGAGCAGACATGACCACTAATAGCTTCAAACAGGATTTGAGAGCAGTACAGAGATTATATTTCTTTAAATATTAACCTAACACAAACCTTGTGCTAGATGCTGTTAACCACCTGAATTTTTGAAGCTTCTTCACTAAATACTACTTTCTGTCATCACCAACTTCTCAGCCATCTCACTAGATGATTATGCAACTCTTCAGCAAATTTTAATCAGCAGGATTTTAAGTAGAATGCCATCAAAAGCTTTGCTAAAATTCAAGCAGAAGTGGTTTCTATCAAAAATATCCTGGAGAGGTCTATAATACTAAGATGACAAAGTGGTCTCTTCAGTCTCCACTTTTTGATGAACCATCCTTATGAATGGAATAATTCTTTCAAACTTCCAATCACAAGGTATTATATCAAATCTCAGCCATTCACTGAAGATGATTAAAAGTGGAATAATCAACTCTGACACACACACACACACATATCTTTACTACCTACCAAGGAGATAAATCATTCCCACCTCAAACCTTATCAACTGTCAAGTAATTTAAAATCAAACAATTTTAGGTAAATTTCTGGACAATTATGTCCAGAGGCACAAGATTTATTCATTTCTATTATCCTTGTTATTTTTTTTTAATACTCATAAAATCTGAATTCTTTTTAGCATTCATAGTTAACCGAAATTCAAACTTTGATTAATATCTTGAATTAATAATTTACTTAATGCAGGTTTTTTCTTAAATCTATCATATTAGTGATTGATTTATCTCACTTTATTTCACTCTTTAATTAATCTTTTTTTTCTTACAGTGCAGTCTCTTTCTTTTCTTACAGTCTCTTTAAGAGGCAGTTTTAAGGGGGGGGGTTAAATCAAAAGTTATTAGGAACTGTCAGCAGGAACACTCAAGGAAAATGTAAGAAAGATAAGATATATGTAATCAGGACCCTTCAGGAGGATTTGAATAAGCTGAGCTGATCCAAAATTTCAAGCCTGACATTAGTGGCATTAAGACATTCCCATTCATTTGCCCACCTGCTCAGCTCAAATCCTCCTGAAGGGTCACAACATTGGCACTATTACTAATAACTCTTTCTATCTTCACATCATCTAAAAATAAATGAATATCCCATTCCTGCAAATCCATAGACAATGTCAATGACATAAAGGTTTAACATTAGAGGTCCACTAGTGATGCGGAAAGCAACTTAAGTGACGTGGAAAGACTATGGTAAGAACATAGAAGATAAACATCACAAAAATGGCAAAATGCTCCAGAGGCCACTGAAAAAGCTTAAAGATAATATAAAGGAGTACTGTGAAGGGAATTTTTATTATTCAAGACCACCACAGGGTAACAAGATATTGGGGAAACCTATCTTCATGATGGGCCTGACACAATAAGTCTTGTGACTCCATGAAGATCTAACAAAAATGAAATTAGGACTGCACAGTGTTAGTTATTTGCCTATGTACACCTCTCCATGGTTAATTTATCCCCTTCAAATCCTGGTGACGATGAGATCTGATCAAAGCTTTACATAATGGAATTACCATTGTTCCATTTTTGCTAGTCAAGATCCCTTGCCTCCTCCAGACTTCCTGTAGTATAGTTCAGTGCTAGAAAGGGTTATTAGTAATAGTGCCAAAGTTGTGACTCTTCAGGAGGATTTCAATAAGCTGAGTTGATCCCAAATTTCAAGACCTGACATTAGTTGTATAAAGACATTCCCATTCTGTCCATCTGCTCAGCTTATTCAAATCCCCCTGAAGGGTTCACAACATTGGCACTAATAACCTTTTCTAGCTTCACATCATCTAAATATATATGAATATCCCATCCCTGCAAATCCATAGACAATGTCAATGACAAAGGTTTAACATTAGAGGTCCAGTAGTGAGCTCTGTGCAATCCCACTAGTGATGTTCTGCTTCCTGGACACCATTCCATAGTACCCAACTCTCTGGTGTCTATTGACAGCCTATATCCAATCCAATTCACTAACCTGATATCTAAACCCATATGCTGTAACTTAAACATCAGTTTTTCATGGCATCCTGTCAAATTGCCTTTGTAAAACACCCAATAATGGTATTATACATCTTTCTCTCATCAACCACTCTTGTTACTTGATTATAAAATGCAATCGGATTACTATAACAAATCATATCGTCCCTCACATGCTATACATGATCACTCACACAATTCTCAGAGATCTTAACTACAAAAGAAATACAAACTGTTTTATAGTCTGACACCTCTATTCTACCACCCTTATGCAATGGCACTTTTTTTACTCTCTTTCCACTCCTTGGGCATCTTTCCCACAGCATTATCTTATTGAAAAACCAAATTAATAGAGCTGTCAGTTCCTTAGCAGATTCTCTTAAAACACATGGCAAAATCTCATCCTGTCCTCCTGCAGCCTTTCTAAAATCCACAGTACTTAACATTTGAAACACATTCTCCTCATGATGCACCTCTAAACCTTGAACCCTCCCCATTCCTGTAAGAATAAAAACCTATTTTTCCAGGATGAAATACTCCAATAAAATGGTCAATAAACAACTCCACTGTCTCTTATTGCATCAGTCACTCAACTCCCCTTTTCACCTAATAATTCTCCACCTCCTGGCCACAAAACAAAATTCCTTCAGATTTTCCTTAGATCAAAGAGCTAATATCTTCTTGTATTCCAGTTTTATCTTCCCTACTTACAGGCCAGGAAAGTGTGCTTGTCACTTTCCTGGCCTGTGCCTCATCGTGCAACTACTTTCCTTTATAACTTTTTCATAACCTCTAGTTCATCTCAGTTTACATTTGATTTTGTTAGTCATCCACTACACACTAAATCGTGTTATCTTTTTCTCTTGAGGTAAACAACTTGCCAGTGCAAGTTGTTTACCATTGATCTGAGCACAAAGCTCCATGTAAAACCGGTAACTGTACAAATTACCTTGCTTGTATTGCCTTTCTCAAAAAATGTTACCATACAAAAATTATTCCTACATTTGCTAGATCTGTAGAGACTATTCAGTCGCCTGGAGCTTATGCAATTTATATTCGTACAAGTTTTTCCTTAAACTGGCAAATACGCTCATTTCAGTGCTATATACAAAAAAAAAAAAAAAGAATCTCTCTCAAGTTTGAGATCGTAATAATTATGATTTCTGTAATATAAAATTTCACTAGCTCCTATTCAAATATATTAAATGTCCTTGACAAGAAAAATGATAATCATCTTATAGAATAATCTAATTTAATTATTTAAAGTTTTTTTTTTAAAATCTTTTGACAGGACAAAATTATTATTATTATTTACATCACACCTCCAGAGAGTCCAAAGACTCATCGAGGGAGGGCATCTACTCAAAATCAATATTACATTTTGTATATACATACAATGCCAGCCTGGTTGGCCGAGTGGTTAGTACATCCACTCTTCAGTCAAGCTGTGGGTTCAAATCATATAACTCATCATATTCGTATTCACGTTTTTTTTTTTTTTTTTTTTTTTTTTTTTTTTTTTTTTTTTTTTTTTTTTTGAGAATGTATTCAGAGTAATGTTAATTTTTTGTCTGAAATAATCTTTTCTGTAATAATATTGTATTGAACCTTTGTAAAAATAATGTGGCACATGAGGTCATCATGTAAGGCTATTAAGTAATGTCAAATGCTAAGATTAGTGAAGAATTCTGAGAATTACTATAGATGGAAAATTCCAAAGACGCATGAAAGATGACATCATCATGTCCAAAGGCCAATACGTGATAACTGCCATGGATAAAGAGTTCCAAGGATCCGCGAAGAATGACGTCAGCATGTCCAAAGGTCAATACGTAATCATTTTCAAGAGATGCATGTGCATGACGGAAGTCAGAGCCTATGTAAGGCAAATCATCCAGAAGGAATTTTGTCTAAACATTCTCTTACCTGGGTCCACCATCACGCAAGATTCATTGTTGGGAATGAATGAACCTGGGTACATTGCCACACAAGAAACATTGTGTCATTGAACTCAAAGGAAAGGAGCTGTACATCATTGCTATGTTAAGGGTCCTATAAGGCAAGGCATAGTCGACAACCCCGACAAAGAAGAATTTCAGTGGAAAAAACAGGAAAGTGTCAGCAAGCGGAAAGAAAGACAAGAAGAATTATGTGTGAACAAAAGGTGAATGTCTTTGGAATTTTCCATTTATAGTAATTCTCAAAATTCTTCACTAATCTTAGCATTAGACTTACTGATTTGACATTAATAGCCTTACATCATAGGTGGCCAACAGCAGGCCCGTAACGTGATTTTGTGCGGCCCACAGCAGGATAAAAACTATATTAAATTATATGTATTGTCAATTTAGCTATTAGTTTCGATTGCAGATTTTCTGATTGATATACTAGTTATATTCATTATTTCTGATGACAGAAACAATTTATATTCTCAACACCGAATCAAAATTGCTTTAAAAATATTACTCAATTTATAAAATCTACTGCTTCTCTGTGCAAGTTGTAGTAGGGAATGGCAGATTTCTATGCGCTCCAGAGTAACGCACCATTGAAAGTCACTTGCTCTGCTCTGGTTAGAGTGATCAGTTTCAGAGACTCAGTTTCACAGTTAACAGTGTTATTGTTGCAGTTTGTGTCCCCTGGTCAGTTACTTCAGCCTTTATGCATTATGAGTAAGAAACGTAAGATCTGTGAAGAAAACATGTCATTTCAGGAGAAATAGGAAAATGAATTTCTGTTTATAAACAATAACAACAAACCACAGTGCCTTGTGTGTTTGCAAGTATTGTCTGTGCACAAGGAATATAACCTCAAACAACACTACATGCAGCACCATGCCGCTAAACACCAAGAATACGCTAGACAAGTATGTACTAAAAATGTACGTAATTTGAAGAGAAAGGTTAGTGCCAGAAATAAATATATTTTTACTAAACCAACATCAATACAAAAAAGCTCACTCTTGGCATCGTTTGTTGTAAGCGCAGAGATAGCAAAAGCAAAAAAATCATTATCTGATGGTGAATTTGTAAAACACTGTTCTGTGAAAATTGCACATGCATTTGGGGAAGATAAAATTTCCAGTGAGTTTGAAAGTGTCCCACTGTCAAAACAAACTTTAACAAAAAGTCTAGGAAATAGGTTCTCACATATTAAAGAAATTAAAGAGAGTAATTACAGATTCAGCTTACTTCTCATTGGCTCTGCATGAATCAACTGGCATAACACATACAGCTCAACTTCTAATTTTCATTCGAACTGTTTCCAAAGACTTTGTTATTAATGAAGAGTTACTAGTATTAGAGTCATTGCATAACACAGCCAAAGGTCAAGACATTTATGATGCAGTTATGAAGGTTGTAAATGGTACTGGTGACATCAACAATCTCACAGCTATTATGACAGATGGTGCAAAAAAATCAGTGCATGGTACTCAAACAGGCTTAGTTGGCTTACTAAGGAAGGCTGGAATCAATTGCTCTGTATTGCACTGCATTATACTGTTGTGTCCCTATTTACGATTATTAAACTTTCCTTTTTTCCTTTCAAGTGAATCTCTATATTTCCTTTAATCAAAACTTAATTATGTACAAGATATTACAAAATTGAAATATTTAAGCCTTTTCTCCCCTTAGTGTCCCTAATATTTATATTATACTGCGCCTTTCAGGACATTTAGTTTAAGATATATAATTCGAAAACAAGGAGCAAAATACAAAAATATGTCTGAGCGTGAAACTACTAAGCAGTCGTGACCCTTTATCTCGTAACTTAACACATTAATTTCCCGCGTGATTAGGTTCGTACGTTTTTTAAGTGGTGCATTAGGCAGCAATTTCAGAAAACTGTATTATTAGTGAACAAAAGTTTATTTAAAATCTCAAAAATGGTACAACTCATTTTCTATTATATAAAACACAATTCAATACTAAAATAAAAATGACAAAATTACACAAGCAAAATTCTATATGGGAATTTACGGTCATCCCATCATAACAGACTTTATACATATAAATATACACATATAATCCTGGAACGAATTAACACTTTACTTAACCTTATAAATATCTTTTTTTACTAAGTAATTTAAGGAAATTACAACGTCACTAGGATATACATTAAAATAAATTTTAATATACTTCAATATTTCAGCAACGTCACGTTGCCATTTTCAAGAAACTTAAGAACAAGACACGTGCACGCAGGCACAACAAACTATTATTTCTCCTAAAGTCCTGATGGTGACCCCCCCGCCCCCTAGCGAGCAATGTTGGTATTCTTGGGCGATTGGGCTGAAGGTCTTCTGATGTGGGTTTCCCAAATTTGAGACAGTCTCATGCAGCCAAATTTGTTGAGGTTCGGATTGTTTCTTAGGGCTGAAGCTGATTCCATGAAAAGCTTTTCATACTTGTATATACTATGGTGTACTATCGTGGCTTTCTTCCACCGTATTCTATGGCAGGTATCCAGTGCATGGTCAGCAAGACCATAGTGGCTGTACTGGTGAAACCGGATGTAGTCCTTGTGTTCTGAAATTCTGATATTGGCTGTCCTGCCTGTTTGGCCAAAGTAGGACAGCTTACAGCTGAAAAGGACCTGGTATACACCAGGTAGATCTAGGGCAGGAGGTTGGTCTTTAGTAGAGCAGATAAGGGATGCCAATTTTTTATATGGTCTGTAACAAGAAGTTGTCATGTTTTTTTTATGATTTTTGTAATTTTTTTTCGAGGTGCCTCGGATATAGGGTATGGTGATGGATTTAGAGTAATCCTTGTTGTGAGGGGGTTTACTGTTTCAATATTTTTTGGATTTTTTTTTTTTTTTTTGGGGGGGGGGGGGTAGCCATTGGCTGAGAAAGTGTTGAGAATGTGGTTTAGTTCTGTGGTTAGGGCATTGTCATCTGAACAGATAAGTTTAGCCTTGTTGTGTAGTGTCTTAATGACTCCATATTGTTGCGAGGAGGGGTGGTGGTGGGGTTGTTGGTGAATGTATCTGCCTGTATGGGTGGGTTTTCTATAGACTGAGAAAACCAAGGTTCCATCAGGCTGGCGGGTGACTAGTGTGTCTAAAAAAGGAAGGCAGTTGTTTTTTTCTTCTTCCAGGGTGAATTTGATTCTGGGGTGTTGATTGTTTATATGTGTTAGGAAGGAGAGGAGTACATTGGAGCCATGTGGCCAAATAGCGAACACATCATCAACATAGCGAAGCCAAATGGTTGGTTTTTGTGGGGCAGAGTTTAAGGATTTCTCTTCAAAAGTCTCCATATAAAAGTTGGCCAAGGGTGGGGAGAGTGGAGAACCCATGGCTGCCCCTCTATTTGTTTGTAGAATTTTCCTTGCCAAACAAAATAGTCCGAGTTCATTGTGAACTGAAAAAGGGCTGTGATATCAGGAGGAAATTTAGCTTGGATTAGCACTAAGGATTCTTTGAGTGGGACATTTGTGACTAAGGAGGAGACATCAAAACTGACAGTTATGTCAGTGTGTTTGAGTGTAAGGTTTTCTATGCTGGCTTTGAAGTGGGCTGAGTTTTTTATGTGTGAAGGTGTGTTGCCAATATAGTGTGAGAGAGCTTTGGCCAAATGTTTAGCTAGTTTGTATGTGGGGGAATCAATGCCATCCACTATGGGACGTAATGGCACATCATTTTCCTTATGTATTTTTGGGAGTCCATAAATACGGGAAAGGGGGGGGGGGGGTTATGAAGTTAAATGGTTTTAATTTGTTAGTGATTTCCACAGGCCAAGAAGTGACCTTCTTAAGGAGCCTGTGGAGTTTTCTAATTTGTGAGTTGGTGGGATTGTACTCGATAGGAAGGTAAGTAGCCCGATCTAACAATAAAGCTTTCAGCTTACCTGTGTAATCCTTTTGGTTAAGCAATACTGTGGCATTCCCTTTATCAGCTTTGGTGATTATTATTTTCTTGTTTTTCTTTAATTCCAGTAAAGATTTAATTTCCTTGCTGGGCATGTTGGCTTTTGGTGGTTTAGCTTTGGTCAGAACACAAGCTACATCCAGTCTAATATCGTTGGCGACGTGGTTTGGAAGATGTCGTATCCCACGTTCAATTCTTATCATAATATCTTCAGCAGGTATTCTTCTGGACGCAATGGCGAAGTTGTGGCCACATGCGAGGCTGTCGAGAATTTAAAAAAGTACGAGATTGACACATCAAAAAATTTGAAAATTTAAAAAAGAATTCGATCTTGAAATCACAACTTCCTACCGAAACGGTAGTCAACCTTTCGTCAATTGATGTAAAACCTGAAGCACTCGACGGCAGAAGAATACCTGCTGAAGATATTCACTAGTACAGCCACTCTGGTCTTGCTGACCATGCACTGGATACCTGCCATAGAATAAGGTGGAAGAAAGCCACGATAGTACACTGTAGTAAATACAAGTATGAAAGGCTTTTCATGGAATCAGCTTCTGCCCTAAGAAACAATCCGAACCTCAACAAATTTGGCTGCATGAGACTGCCTCAAATTTGGGAAACCTACATCAGAAGACCTTCAGCCCAATCACCCAAGAATACCAACATTGCCTGCTAGGGGGCACCATCAGGACTTTAGGAGAAATAATAGCTTCCTGCTTCTTCCTCATTTACTGTTTGTTGTGCCTGCATGCACGTCTTGTTCTTAAGTTTCTTGAAAATGGCAACGTGACGTTGCCGAAATATTGAAGTATATTAAAATTTATTTTAATGTATATCCTAGTGACGTTGTAATTTCCTTAAATTACTTAGTAAAAAATGCATAACCAACGTCTAAGCCTTTCCATGAGACTTAACCTTATACTAGTCAGAATGCTCTATATTGCTACAATACCATGGACATTAATGTTTATTTTCAGTTTACCTTATCTAACTTACAAAACAAACAATATAGGTTAAACTATCCTATCGCTATACCCATACATACATTTGACCTTTAAGACACTATCATATGAAATACCATGTGCATACATAAATCTCTAGCACATGAATGCTTATCAAATAATATAAACTAGTTTACTCTCATTCTACTCTGATTTGTACTAAAGTTCTAGTATATCTTCGACTGTCCAGTAATTAACAATGATTGCAACTATATGCGATTTCAATCGATCCAAGATTTTACAGTACCTTTCTGGGACGAACCCTGGTTTTCACGATCTATACCTTTCGTGCTTGAATAAAGGACACACACACACACACACAGGATCTTTTATTCTATCACTAAGGAACTCCTCACGTGGGCACGGACCTCTGTATGGATTTTCTTTCCCTCGATACGAGTACTGGATGATGAGATGCTTAGACAATTCCTTCCTACTTGTGACTATACGGCGTTCCTCATCCCTTGCAATAGGAATACAAGATCGAATTCCCGCACACTTTGTTTCCTTGTTGCGTCGGACAGGGATAATGCCGTCACTCAGGAAAACCCGTGTTACCTATACGAAAAATTCGTGAAGAAACTCTCAGGAAAAAAAAAAACTGTGGGGGGTTCCTCACCCTTTTATCTGCATGGCCCCTATCAGCACCTTCTTCAATTTCTTCCCCCCCCCCCCACCTTCTGGAGTCAATCTTGCTCACTAATTAAAATCGTGTTTTTCTGCCTAAAACATGCTACGGTTCGCTTGCATGTGACTCTCACGTGACGACGTCTCACTCTGGGAATTGACCTTGAGTGATTGTCATTTGTTTTATGCTAGCCTCTATACTAAATTAATCCCCTTTTTAGAATTTACTTCAATATTTTAATCTCCTCTTTTCGAGTGTTAAACTAGCCTCTCACATACAAATTCTTATCTCTAATCTTCTTTGTCTTACTTAACCTATTTTTTCCATATCCTTTTTTTTTTGTAATAAGAATCCCTTTTTTATTATTTAGTTAAACAAACAATTTCTGTAATAATTAATTTTCTTGGATGCAAGCATATTTTCTGTCTTTAAATATCTTGTATTAGCTACTTACATAGGATTTTATATTTTTATTTTCTTGTTACACCATGATAACTGAAATTTTTACATTCTTGGTTATCAGGGTGTAACAATACATCAGGAGGCTCTGTGTGGTAAAATTCTGGAGATAGAGGATGTTATGAAAACTGTACTTAATCTTGTATTATTACCAGTACAGCCACTCTGGTCTTGCTGACCATGCACTGGATACCTGCCATAGAATAAGGTGGAAGAAAGCTACGATAGTACACTGTAGTAAATACAAGTATGAAAGGCTTTTCATGGAATCAGCTTCTGATCTTCAGTAAATGAAGTATGTGAATCTAATTAAGGGTGGAAATCGGGTCGTGACACACACTGCAAATTTCTTTCTTTTCCAACAGAAATGGAGGCAGAATATGACAATTTAGTGTTGTACACAGAAGTATGTTGGCTAAGCAGAGAGAACTGTTTGAAATGTTTTTTTGCTTTGAGAAAGGAAATAAAACAGCTTTTTGAGGAACATGAGAAGACAAACAAAGAACTAATCACAAAACTATGTGATCCTCATTTTAACAGCTTACTCACCTTTCTAACAGACATCACACACACACCACATGAATGAACTCAACATGAAGTTACAGGGATGTAACCAAACAATCTCAGATTTAGTTGGACACCTAGATGGGTTCATAAATCAACTGAAGGTTTTTAAATTCACCTAGTCAGAGGAAACTTGGTACATTTCCCTTCCTGCAGGGAGTTGATGGAGGAGAGCTATGCCATTGACTTCAAGTTTTCTGTGCCAATGTTAAACCAACTTTTGGAGAAATCAGTAAGCGATTTTCTGACTTCAGTGATATGCGGCCACAACTGACATTATTTAACAACCCAATGAAATGAGACATTTCAGAGCAGCATGACACTATTCAATTGGAATTGTGTGACCTTCAAAGTGACCCCTTTTTCCAGTCAAGGGTGGAGATAGGCATTGACTTTTGGAAACTGGTACCAAGGGAAAAATATCCTACATTGAGTGATTTCAGCTTGAGAATTGCATCGATGTCTGGAAGCACATACATATGTGAATGCACTTTCTCAACTATGAGGGTGGTTAAATCATCACAAAGAAGCTAACTGACTGATGACCACCTTCAGGATTTGTTACGAATATCACATAATAGTTGAAAATCGACTTTGATGAACTTGTTGCCCACATGAACACCCACAGTGTTCTCATTAAGTTGTGTTACATGTAAAAAAAAAACAGAAATATGTAATTAAATTTAATTTAACAACTTATATTTAAATCAATCAAGTATTTTATATTTTCTCCCAGTAGTAAAATGATTTAACAAATATAGTAATTCAATACATATAACTATTGCCTTGAAAAAATGCAGAGTTTATTTTTATTTAAGTTCTGTCTAAAAGTGTGCAGCCCATAACGCTACTACTCATCATATATTGGCCTTCGTATAGAATGAAGATGGCCACACCTGGCCTTACATGATGACATCATGCTGAAAGAGTGTCTGCTGAACAAGAATTGTAAGTAGTTGTAATACTGAACAAGAATGTATGTCAAGCGTCTATGTTTATGAGATAATGTATATTAATGGTGAATTAGGCTTAACCAGGGTATGTCTAATATTTGATTAATATTATGGTAGATTGTGAATTAGCTAAGAACTAAAGTTAGATTAGAAAGATTTGAGAATAGCAAATCAAGAGAATTGTAATGACATTGTATAATATGTGAATCATTCTGTAAATATTTCCTTTTGACTTAAATGGTTTGTGAACAATATATTAGACTGATTCTGTCAATGCACTATCCTAAAAAATTCGAACCTGCATAAGATGGAAGTTTATATGATTTATATTTAAGCCATGACTAGTTTAAAGTAAAAATAATATAAGCGGAGAATACGAATGATATCTGTTTTATCTTTGGTTTTAAAAATCTTATAATCTTGCACTCAATATATAGTCTAACTGACACAGTTTTACAACATAAATTTATTAGACCATAGAGCATGAAAAATAATATCTACTAAAAAGAAATAAATGGCAGCCAATAGTTAAGACAGTCGACCATTTCCGAATGCTAAGTAAAGAGATGACAAAGCAGGGCAGCAGAATTACGTATTAGGCAACAGAACATATAAATAAATTATTACAAATGGCGCAGTCTTAATTATTACAGTACACCACTGGTTACCTTAAAGCATGCAGACTCACATCCCCAGTATACAACTTTTTGATATCTGTCAGTCAGCCATCCTCTTCTCCACGCTAATATTTTATAATCCAAATCCAATTCTCCAATTTATGCAACAGTGTCTACCATGCTATGTTCTGTCAAAAGCCTTAGCAAAATCCAAAAGTATCATGATGTATCCATTCCTCTTGTCTAATTTAATGGTAACATTATTATAGAATGTGAGCAAGTTGCTAAAACATTACCTTCCCTTAGTAAGCCCATGTTGTTCATTGCAAAGTAGAGATTCACTGCCAACCCATTTCTGAATATGAGCCAGCCCTAACCAATTTTTCCAAAATCTTCACCACCACTACTGAGATACTAATTGGGCAATAGTTGGATACATGGGTCTGTGTACCACCCTTGTACAATGGAATTACCATACATTCTTTCCATTCCTGCAGAATCATCCCTGTTCTGAGACTCATATTAAACAGCCTGGTCAAAGGAATAGCCAGTTCAGCTAAACACTCTTTTAGCACACATGCTGATATCCCATCAGTCCCTACAGCTGATTTCTTATTCAGTTTGTGCAACAGCTCTAATACCTCGTCCTCATACACTAGAATGTCTTCATCCAGAGCCATTTTTTCTACTTGGGCTTAAGATTTTCGTGACAACACTTGCGACTCTTCCAGTCTGCTGCTTATAATTTTCAGAGACATCATCCTTATGTTCATGGTATTCCTTCTATAATTTTTTTTTTTTTTTTTTACGAATCTCTTGCTTAATAAGATTCGTATTTATTAGTCAAACTCTCAGAATACATTCTGATATTGCATCATTTAAGTGTTTTTTAAATGCTTCCCATGCGCTGTCAACATTTTCCCCATCCAGCAACCGATCCCATTCCAGTGAACTCATTATACTCTTCAGTTGGTCAGAGTTTCCTGCTTTGTAGTTTGGCATGTAACATTTTCTGAATGGAACAATCATAAACTTAGTCACTTCCCAAGTGAGTACCATATGATCACTATCACCAACTGGAGGCAGAATATATTAATTGGTAAATTAAAGTATTCAAAGTTATCCTACAATCAATTTCACTGGACCAATTAAGATGAATACTGATGCACTATGCACTCTTAAAACTTTCGTACATCAATAAAAATGAAATCGTATGGTCAAATTGACATGATTTTTTTTACTGTGGGTTGCCTAAGCCACACGACAGCACACCCAACCTAAATGGGCACAACTTAAAAAAAAAGAAGTCGTGAGTGAAGAAACCAATAATGTATGAGGAGATAAAAATGTATAAATTGGAAATATGGATATAAATAAATATGAATATATATATGACATGATTATAATAATATATGAATATATATTATCATCACTATGCAAATATATAAAAACTAGGAACACAAAAATGAAAAATGTGTAGTAAACAGACAAGCCAGCATGTCACTGATAGTGTGTTGGCTATTTCAAGTAATTTCTGATCTTAAGAAGAAAGAAATTGGTCATAGAAGAAAGGAATGAGAAAACTAGTAATGAGGCTGAATGACAAATTCTCAAAACAGTTAGCAAGCACGGTGTTAATTCATACTGCTAGCTGTTATATGTACCACAAGGTTTCATTTCTTATGTGTTCCTAGTTTTTATGTTTGCATATTCATAATTTATTTTATTTGATTATATTCATTTCCTTAGTATTCCATGATTCCAATTGATATATTGTTATTTTCTCAAACATTTCTGGTTTTTCACTTCCTGTATTATTTTTTCCCTCTTTCTTTTTATATATTGATTTTGACCCTGTCATAAATTCTGTACAAAAACTTAAATAAGCATATAAGAATATTATAGACAACGATTATCACTTTTCCTGTCAAGGGTGTTCAGGTAGGTTTCCATATCAATATAGCTTCAAAAACACACTTTAATTAGTATAATTTAAAATTAATATTTATTAATCTTGTTACATGGTTAATAATGGGGTAGCACCATTTCCAGTGAGTTTAGCTAATCTAATATTAATAGCATTGAAAGGAAAAGCTAGTAACTAGCTTTTCATGGGCCTTGTGCAAGATTTTATTTTTGGTCCCCCTTTTTTTTTTTTTTTTTGGAAAATAAATAAAAAAAGAAATATGGTAGTAACAGATCAGTTAATTTTTAACTTTAACCAAAAACGTTACAGAATGGGCCCCCACGCAGGCAAAATTTAAAATTTGAAGATGAAAATATAATACGGATTATTTTTTTGATACCCCATTTCAGCCCCCACCCCCAATCCTGAGCACCTGCCTCGTTATGGTACTGAGTCCCAGATCCACTTTCAGCGTACAAACTTTGCCTCTCCAGTCCTAACATAGAAAAATGCCGTCAAAATTTACTAGCTAATTGAAAGAACAGAAAATTATTCTGAACCAAAAACCAAGGCAGGCTTTCTTATTTCATCCCTAGCTTTAAAAATGAATGAAGACTACTCTGAATCTGCAGTTTTTTAAATTTATAGTAATTATCTCAGGACCTTATCCCAATAAATCATTTCACACAATTGGCTATTATCAGCATGTTCTCACATAGCTGCAAAGATCATTTTAGATGTCTTAACTCTACAAACCTTGAGAAATGAGATTCTAACATAACTCCAATAGTTCAGAAATATAGCAATTTTTTTTATGAAGCAAGGTGAATGATTAAGAAAAGGATCAATAAAGAAAAAAATTATTAATACAAAATAGCACATGTTCAAACAAAGAGCAGGAGAAAGTTCCTTGTAAAACAAAATATTTTAATTTGTACAAACTTGACAAATATTGAGAAATGAGATTCTAACATAAGTCCAAATGTTTGGAAACAAAAGAATATTTTTTATGAAGCAAGGCAAATGATTAAGAAAGGGATCAGTAAAAAAAAAACATTTTAATATAGAACATGATCAAATGAAGAATAGGAGAAAGTTTCTTATAAAGCAAAATATTTTAATTTATACAAACTTCAAATTCACTGACAGTTATGAATTTTGTTTTTCTTCCCTCTTTGCCCAACTCAGCTGTTTTGCATTTTGAAGGAAGAAGATACTAAGCAATGTACAAACCGAAATATATCAGAGAAAAATTGGTTAAGACAACACTGTGAAATGAAGGAGCCACATACACAGCTAGAGTAAATATATTAATCAGCAGACCAACTATAGCAGAAGCTGTTTTCTCTTAATTTAAACATTAAGCAGTTACAAAAAATGTGATACTCACAGTAGGACCAATGACTTGGTTCCCAACTCCTCTGTCTGCTGGTAATTTACATTAGGGACCACATTCATCTCTTATGCCACATTAAACAATCAATGTGTAGGGGGCTGGGCCTAATATAAAATAAACTATGCCTGTAACATCGAATTATGATAATACAATAAAAGAAATCTTTAATAATCTTCGTTAATGTTTTTTTTTATATGTTTAATGTATTTTTTATAAGAAAAAGACAAAATAAAAATAAAATATCACATTTACTAAATGCTAAGGCAAAGTTTATTGTTTGTATTTTATTAACTGCAAAAATATAATTTTAAATTTACAAATATTAAAAAAAAAAAAAAAATGAATTACACTTCTGTGATTTAGTTAATATTTATTTAACTTCCAGTATGGAGACCACATCTCAATGAGGATTAGATTTTATTAAGCTAGATAATACAACCTGACAAGTTTCAGAAAATGTCTAACTTACATCAGAGGTACAAGACTTGTAGAAAGAAATTGATTACATATAACAGATTTTTCATGAACTTCATGAAAAACTGTTGGATTAACTAATGTGCAAGCAATCAAATAAAGCTAGTTGTTGTTGTCGTGTTAATCAATCTTCTCGTACTTTACCTCATATGGATCAGAACCTTTTAACTAGAAGCCTTGACTTTGCCTTAACTCCAAATAATATACCAAAGGAGAACATCACAGCATACATAGAAGAGAGAGAGAGGGAGAGATTATGCCATCTTCCAAGAGATTCTGTCAAATCTCATGTGTGTGCGTGTGTGAGAGAGAGATTCTGCAGATGCTATTTGCAATCAAACTTTGGCTATGTTACTCAGAGCCAAATAATCGCTCAGAAATATCCCCAAATCAGAATCAAGGACTCTCAAAGTATTACAACACAACAAAAATATTATGACAGGCAAAGCTTGGTTGGCCGAGTGGTTAGCATATCTGCTCTCCAACCTGTTCAAATCCCACTGTGGACATGGATGTGTGTGATTGTTTTTAAGTGGGAGTTGAATTTCATCACCCAGTGTGAGGCTACTACCCTGCTTACTGGAGGCCTGAAACGACTTGAAAAGTTCCATGTTATGTTTCTAGGGCAAGGTTTCCAGACTATGTAAAAAATAAAATAAAATAAAATAAATAAATAAATAAATAAATATATATATATATATATATATATATATATATATAGTAAAAATGAAATCCTTAAACCACTCATAGTACTAAAATAAATACTATAGGCTAACAACCTTTCATGAATGGAAATCACAAATAAAAGATAATAAAGGAAATGCAACAGAAGGGTGAAATTGGATGAATATATAACAAAAATGAACAACCTACTAGAAGACACCTAGTCAGACTCAGACTGAGATCCTGTGTGTTATACATATATAACTGATGATTTTATTAAAAAGTTATTCAGAAGAAATCTCTAACATCAAAACGTCCATTAGTCCCAAGAATTTATGAAGACCAAAAATCCGGAAACCAGATGTTCCATTATGTCCTATTGTAGATACAAGAGGCTTCTTCAACCTCAACCTTAGCAAAATTCTATTAAGTCTAGAGCTCCACACATTGGAAAAAATAGCACCATATGTTATAAATAGTTTTTAATACAAACTATTTAGTTTGCATTTTTCAAGCATTGGAAAGGAATTAGAAACAGATTTCTAGCAAGTTTCAATGTATCGGTCTGTTCACCAATGTTCCTAAGGAAGACACAGTGGATCTTCTGAAACTTTGTTTCCTCCTGACACAGTTAAGTGCAAAACATGTTTTGCACGTTTCAGTATAAATATTGGGAACAAACAGAAGGACTTGTCATGGTTCTGCTCCCATCACAAGTCCAAGCAAATCTCTTTATGGAAAATGTCAAAAAGAGAACTATTGAAAAATATCATTAACACAAACTTGGCTGTGTTACATTGATGATGTTTTCATCATTTGGTCTGGAACAACAGAAGAATTAGAACAATTTAAAGATTATCAGAAATGTTTGCACCAAAACATAAAATTCATTCTTGAACTGAAGGATCACAGAAAATTACCATTCCTTGGCATCCTTGTGGAAGTATCTAAAGAAGCAAGAAGTTGATCTTTTCAGTATACAGCAAACCAACCACAACTGGAAGATTCTTGGATGTTGCTTCCACAACCATCCATTAAAAAGATAGGCATGATAAAAGCATTACGGGACAGAACCTACAACATCTCCAGTATGTCAGAAAAAAGTGAAAAACTTGTTTCCTTAGGTATAACTCTCCCTCAATGGGTATGAAAACTAAAGATAAATAACAAATTAATTTTAGACATACCTCCACAGTTCCTTCTAATAAACAAGATTTCAAAAATGCAATTGCAATACCTTAAAAAAGAATATTATTATTATTATTATTATTACGGGCAGCTCCAAGGAGTCTACAGACTCATAGAGGGAGGCCCTAACATTATGTCAAGAACAACTATTCGACATTCACACAGTATCTATCATACCTCGCCTTGAACTCATTCATGGTCGTAGTACCCACACCAGATTCTGGAAGCTTATTCCACTCATTTACCACTCTCCAAGTAAAAAACCTAGCTCTAACACCCCTGCTAACCACACTCTTACCAAGCTTCCATGGATGGCCCTAGTCCTCCCACTACCAGTCCTATTCTCAAAAATATCTTCTGAATTGATCTTATAGAAACCCTTCAGTAATTTGAATGTCTCAATCATATCACCCCTTTTCCGTCTATCAATTTCTGCAGCCCACAAATCTTCAACCTGTTCTCATAAGGTTCATTCCATAGTCCTACTATTATCTTGGTCGCTCGTCTCTGGATCCTCTCCACCTCCTCCCCATCGAGAAGAAACCCTTGCACCCATATCTGGGCACAGTAGTCTAGATGGGGTCTTATCAAGGCTAGATACAGAGGAACAATAACCTGTTTGTCTCTGCTCTTTAAAGTGTTTTTCAGCAACCAAGTGATTTGATGAGCTGATTTTGACACTTTGCGATGTGTCCCCTAAACTTCAACTCCCTATCCACCTACACTCCCAAATCCCTGGCCTTATCAATCTCCTAGAGTACAGTTCCACCAGTGTGATATACTGCTGCTAATCTTTTCACCCCAAAATGCAAAACCTTACATCTTTCCACATTAAATTGACATTCATTCTCCTTAGCCCAGTCCTCCAAACTATCCAAATCATCACGCAAAATTTTGACATTCTGAGCATTCACTATTGCTCTACCTAACTTTGCATCATCCGCAAACAAATGCACAGTTCCTCTCAGATCCTTTCCTATATCGTTAACGAACAAGTTAAACAGTAGCGGTCCAAGAACAGAACCCTGCGGCACACCGCTAGTCACACGCCATCTTTTGGACTCTACTCCTGAATAAAATACTCTCTGATATCTCTCCATCAACCACCTTCCTATCCATCTCACTAATCCTATATCCATTCTCATATGCTGCAGTTTACTGATTAGAATTCCATGTGGTATCCTATCAAAGGCTTTAGCAAGGTCCAATAGAATCACTGTAAACCCATTACCCTTATTCAGTTCAGCCGTCACTGTGTTATAGAACGTGAGCAAGTTACTGAGGCATGATCTACCCTTCACAAAACCATGCTGTCCCCCATAAAGTATCCCATTTTCATCTATCCAATCTTGTATTTTCTTCTTGACTATTTTCTCCAAGACCTTGACAACAATTCCTGATATGCTGATCGGCCGGTAATTTCCAACAACAGTCTTGGAACCTCCTTTATACGGTGGAACTATTTTCCCCTCTTTCCACCCCCTTGGGACTAACCCAGACCTGAGACTCAAATTAAACAAAATGGTCAAAGGAACTGACAATTCTTTAGCTGCTTCTCGTACGACACGAGCTGGTATACCATGCAATCCCACAGATGAGTTGACATTGAGGTTTTGTAATAGACTATTCACCTTTACTTCATTCACCACAATTCCCGTATAACCTATTTGTTCTTCCATTTCTGCAATGTCACCACATGGATGATATACTCTTGCAAAAGTGCTCACTCAGTAATTCTACTATATCAACTGATTCGGTTACCTCCCTACCATTGGCATTCTTTAAAATCAATCTGCCATATACATTTTTTCTTTTACTTGCAACATATCAAAAAAAAACTGTTTGGGATTCTCTTTAGCCTGCATGGCTAATATTCTTTCATAATCCGCTTTTGCTTTTCTTACCACACTTATTACCCTTCTGGCCTGGGCTTTATACCATTCATGTGCCTGCAGGTGACCTTTCTCCTTAAATTCCCTCCACAGTTGTTTCTTTTTTTTCAGCTCAAGCGTAATGGTGTTATTCATCCATTTAATCCCTACTTGATTTATTATTCGGACTCTAGGTATACAGTCAGCTATTGCCTCCTGCAAAATCTTCTTAACCACCTCCCATGCACTATCAACATCTAGCCCTTGCAGTTTTAAATGCCATGGTACTGAACCAATCAAACTCCTAAGCATGTCATACTTACCACCCCTATAATTCCACATGTACCCTTTCTTAATTGTAAATTCCACACCTTTAGCCACCTCCCAAGTCAAGACCCTATGATCACTCTCACCAATTGGTAGCAATGTGGTCATATTCGTTACAGCCAAATCCTCAGATGCAATTACTAGATCAAGGCACTCTCTGACCCCTAGTATTTTCCATTACATGCTGTCACAGATAGTTATCCCTTAATAACTGCAATAAACCCAATTCCTTCCTCTCCTCCCCCCAATGCTACCATAGTTGAAATCTCCCATAATAATTACCCTCCTTCCACTCATTTCTTCTATTTGCTTATGCATACTATCTCCACCATCTTTTTCATCACCTGGTCTATAGCAGCGCCCAATTGTATATTTTGTTCTAATAGCCTCAATCTCATACCAAATGGCCTCAAATGTGCTATTTTCTCTATCCTGCAATTCAACTTCTATTCTCCTTGGCTGCAGCACATCAGCTATCATCAATAATACTCCTCCCCCCCCATTTTATTTATTTCCCGGTTTCATATCTATCTACCTTAGGTGGACATAATTCCCCTGCTATCATCAGAAGCATTCCCCCTCCATTCTTGTCCTTTCTATCCTCATGAAAAATACAGTATCCTTCCATTTCTATTCCTGTTAGAATATCATCTTCATTCAACCATATTTCACTTATTCCAAAGATTTTGGGGAAAATAAACTCAATCAGTGAAACCATTTCATCTCCCTTATTTCTGATACTTCTGGCATTTGAGTTTATTTTCCCCAAGCCACTTGCTGGTTGTGATTTCCCCCACACCTGTCCTTGTCCAATCACCTTTATCACCACTTACACATAACATATATTTCCGCTCAGTCTCAACTTCCCTACCAACATCACAATCCACTCAATCTTCATACACACATTCATTGCCATTTTCAACATCCACTCTCCCTGTCCATCCAGCCCCCCCCCCCCCATTTCCCTGATCCTCTTGCATTCCCATTCTCTCATCTCTCGCACTGCTACTGTTTCCACTGCCAAGTGTTTCTGTCTCTTCAATACCACTCATCTGATTTTTTACTTCATCTCTTACTTCTGATCTCTTGCATGCATCACACACTGTACTTCCATCTAGCAATACTTTCTCCAGTGCATTCAAGTTAAAGCCATTTAAATTCATCATGCCTGTATAATTCCAGTCTTTCCTCAAACACAGCCATACATCCACAAACTGTACTACGTTCTTCTCACACAGCTTTGCTAGTATAGCATTCTGATTTTCGTTCTCCATCTCAACTCATCATCATACCACAGCAACACCTTGACAACCTTTTCCACTACACTATTATCTTTCACTCTTCTCAATAACCTCCTGATATTTGCCCTCACATGCTCCTTACGTCCACTTACATCATTTGCTCCCACGACCACACTAATTCCCTTGCTCATTTCTTCCTCATGTCCAATGCCTGAATTATCCTACTCATTCTCCCTCCTGGATAGTGGACCTCATGAACTCTCTCATTAACTAATCCTCTAACTATTAATCTCCATGCACTGCTAACCTAGAATCGCTTGTCACCTCGTTTACCCTTTTTTCTTTCATTCTATTCTTTTGAATATTTTCACTAGTTTCCAGTGAATGTCTAATATCACTCTGCATATTCCTCATTTCATTTTTCATTTTCAATAACTGTTTTTCATTAAATCTTATACTCTGGCAATTTCACTCTGTCATTATTGCAGTCTCGCTACCTCTCTCGTTCTGCTGCACCTTACTTCCGTTTCCTCATTCATACTTTCTTTCAGTCCTTTATCGCTAACTTTCACTTCTACGTTCTTGTGATCTTAAACTTCCTCAGTTTCACTAGCTTTCATTTCATTTCTGTTTCTTTCATTTACACTATCTGTTTTGCATTCATTGCCTCATGGTCTTCTTGTACACTCCACCATGCATACATATTACACTCACGACAGCAAATCATTTTTGAAAAGTCTATGTCATTAATGCTACTTGATTTTCGGCATTCACCCAGTCGCACTGGTCAACGCCTGCATGGTTGACCTCATGAGTACTGCCATGGTGTTCTATTTAAAGAAGGCAATTTCAACTAATAAATCATGCAGACACACTTCATTATCAAAAATAAATAGTACAAGACTAAAATTCATGAAATATTTATTGCCAATTATTACTCAAAATGGTATTTATCTTTTCCAACACCACACACCCTGTGGCCCTCTAGTGGCCAAAATAAGATGTATATGATATGATATGATAATTTATATATATATAAAATATGATGCGATATATATATATATATATATATATATGATAGGAACAGTGATGCTTTGATCTTGTGTGTTCAAGAAGGGGTGACATAGTATTTTATCTACTTTGCAGGAGCTGTAGGCACTGGCCAAAAAAATGTGGCAAAGGTAGTTGAGTTCTGTGTTAAGATCTATATCAGTAGATACAAATAGTCCTGGCTCTTTGAGTTAGTGTTCTGAGGATCCCATAGTATTGGGCTGGATGATATGATTGATTGTGCATATATTGTAACAAGTAGTTGTGCTCTCAAGATAATGGTTTGAAAAGTAGCAAAATACAAACCAGTTAATACACATCTTTTTATGGTTTACTGCTTTGATGTTGTAAGCAGGTTAAAAAAAAATAAAAATAAATAAAAAAACAGGTTAGGTTACCATGGATGAAAAAATGATACAATATGGACTGATGGTGAAAGGGGGGGGGGGGACTATGCAACAAAGAAGAAAGAGCTCTGGTCTCCAATTTTTCTATGGAAAGAAAGGTTTTCACTTTAAAGTACACAATTATTGAGCGTGCCACCATAAGGATTAACAAAATATAGCACAGATCATGCGACTGTTGTAATTTCAAATAATTCATGTATTTCAGCTGCATCACATTCTACATAATTCTGGTGCTAATAAAGCAGATGAGTTAAATTTATTATTTCATTAAAACTGCAAAACACTTAAAAACGGAAAGTTAGATGGGAATTATATACCCTAATATAATGAGTATATTAGGAATACCAATATCTCCACTACTGGTTCAGAATTTCAAAGTCTACACAGTATCTAAAACAGTGATCACCATCTGGATCTCAGGAGGAAAAAAGGTAAAAGAAAGAAAGCTAAACTTCTCAATAATGTAAACTACAGATTCAAATGTATAAAAGCATTTCTAGAAGTAAAAGTGAAACTTTCAAAAACATGAAAAGAGCAAAAGGCAAAATTGAGTAATATACAAACAAACTTAATGTGGTAAGGTTATCTGCAAAGACAATAAACTGCAACCTCTCAAGTCAATTCAAGAAATTAAAAATATAATGTAAAAACAAAAGATTTTACACAGTTTCTGAATAGTGAGAAAAATGCCGAAAAGCTAACTTATGACTAAAATTACTCGGTTCTTCCTCCTTACATAGACACAAAATGTACTCAAATTAATAAAATAAATATAACAGAGGAAAATGCCAAGTTCCATGCCAAAGACAGAGATTCCACTTCTCATCAATCCTGCTACAGTCCTAATTAACTCCTTAAAAATCTTCACTACAAAACAACTAGTCAATATTCAATGATTCCATTTTAATGCTATCTTTCCATCCTTCCATTACCCAAAATTCCTACTGAGCAATCAAAGGCATTATTATTTTCTTGTGCACTACTTTAAAATGTGATGCTACAAAGAGGTTTGTGGAAGTTTGATATTTTTATTTTAATATTTCAGTATTTTAATTATTATGATATTTTTTTTTCAATATTTTAAAATAACTGAAAACCTTTAATCAATAAAATCTAAGCCATGATGTTTTGTGGTCTTAATTCATCTACCACCCCCCTCCCTTCGTGTGTGTGTGTGTGTGAACATGCAAGCACACACACACAGTTTGATCTCTCTCTACAATGCCAAGCTTGGTCTTTGGAGGCAAAAAATTCTCAATAGAGCCTATACTTCCTCACTATTGGCAAGCATCAAGCAGACTTTGATCGTGTGATTATCACTTATTCCAAAAGATGGCTCACCTCCTACACAAAAAATGCTTCACACTGTCTCTGCAAGAAGTGAGTATTCAGTGTCTATTTCAACTGACCACTGGTAGTATAATTATTATTATTACATAACACCTCCAGGGAGTCCAAAGACACATCGAAGGAGGGCACCTGCTCTACAACTCTCCACTCCACTAACCGCAACTACTTCATCATCTACAATAGATTGAAGGCACAGTTATGGACTCTCCCTCTGTCTTCTTCCTCATCAATATTTTCATGGAACACTTCAAAAAACTGTCACAGACTTCAGTCAAACACAGAGTAGGGCTATGCACTACACTGATATTTCTCCATTTGGCCACATGGCTTAGATATATTAAAAAAGTTATTAGCACACCTTAACAGCCAGCACACTAGGATCCATTCTACCACTGAAAAAGAAAACAACTCTCTACCCTTTCTTGACATTCTACAACTATTTGTTCAAATCATACACCCTCTGTCCAAAAAGAAACCAAACTTTTCAAAAATAGAAGAAACTAATGGTGCTACCTGTTGTATCTTTTTGTTGTCGAAAGCGGCAACCCTCATTAGTGTTGTGTCAACTGTTTATGACATTTGTTTCATTAGAAGCCGAGTTATAGTGCCAAGAGTGACAGTGTGCACACTGTCACTTTTGACGAACGGTCGGTCGTCATGATATTCATGCCGTATGCGACGAATTCTCGCTATCATTCGCTTCAAAACTTCGAGATAAAACTCACCGTTGACCGTTTGGCCAGGCAGAACGAATTCTTTGTGGATAATGCCCTTGGAATTGTAGAAACAAATCAGCATTTTCTTTACTTTTGACTTCTCCAAGTGACTTTTTTCTGGATGCCCTTCTTCTTATGGTGGTCTCCACTCAGCCAGAGTGCTGAGTGGAGACCACCATAAGAAGTCCTTTGTTTCAGGCTCATACTCAAAACACCATGTTTTGTCACGAGTAACAATCGCTTCAGGGAAGTTTGTCCTTATGAGTGGTTTTAATGAGGTCCTTGCAGTGTTCAATTCGATACATTTTTCTGGTCGTCGCTCAACTTGTGGGGAACAAATTGCAAATTCAATTTATGAAAGGCCCAAACTCTCAGTCAAAATGTTGTGTACAGTTGATTTTGGAATCCCTAATTCAACTGCAATCAATCTCATGAACGATTTCGGGTTTTCTTTGATGAAGTCACGTACTCTTTGGATGTTAACTTCGCTCAGTTCAGTTTTTGGATGGTCTGGCTTTTTGTCATCCTCAAGTGTCTCACAACCCCTTTGAAATTGCTTAAACCACTCGTAAACTTGAGTATGGGATAAGCATTCATCACTGTATGATTTTTGAAGCATTTGATGCGTTTTAGTAAAACTCTTACCAAGTTTAACACAAAAGTCAATCGCAGCTCTCTCTGTTTGAAACTCATTTACCGACCGTTCGCCAAAACACACTGTCACTCTTGGCACTATAACTCGGCTTCTAATGAAACAAATGTCATAAACAGTTGACACAATACTAATGAAGGTTGCCGCTTTCGACAACAAAAAGATACAACAGGTGGCACCAGTAGTTTCTTCTGTTTTCGAAAAGTTCGGTTTCTTTTTGAACAGAGGGTGTACTAGCCTCTTCACTGAAATTAATCACATTCCACTGGTTTTTAGCCAATAGCTTCCCCATTTACAAAATCAATTAAGCTCTACTTTCTTGTCCCAAACCTAACCCTCCTTAAACTGAAATCACAAAAATCCATTGCATCCATTATATCTGGGGGTAGGGTACTATAGAAAAATTTCACATTTTCTCAAAAGATAAGTAGTCAAACTTACTTCCAAGCCTTAGCAAAAATGAGCTTTTCTTAACTATTCACCAAAAATCCTCTCAATCACCCAGATATCAATCTGGAGTCTATAGTATTCCGTGCTTCTGAAAACTGACACATTTTGCTCAAACTGGAAAAACAGCTGATAGTGAGCAGAAAAACATGAATCTACACCACACTATCAACACCAGTCTGAGACTGCAGATCATGCCACTGACATAAATCATCAGATTATGTGAGAGTAAACTTATCTATTATACAGATAAAAAGATAAATCTGAGTGGGAGAGATTATTTTTGGAATCTTCACCCAGCTCTACAACACTCTCCAACTTTAATAAATATGGATACATCTACCAAAAAATATGGAAGGCTATCATCATGAGACCACAAAGAAAATATTCAAGATCTCTTCATCAAACCCTAGCAAGTGCCCTCAGTTAGGACTGTATACGGTCATGCAATTTTGAATTCAGTCTGTGTTTGCTTTCCTGCTGTTGTGCAGCATGTCTCATATCCTGGTGCCTATAAAGATGACCTGGTGAACAGGCAAAATATCAGCCAATAATAAATACATAAATAAATATTAAATATTATCCCTAGATGCCTGTTTCCATCTTTAAACAAAAGCAACAAAGGTAGTATTGTCTACAATGCTGCTTGCATTCACCCCACTTCTTGAGAACAGTAGCCCGAACTGAAGGCATACATATACTTCTGGAACTAGCAAAGAGTTCTAGTTCTACATCCTTCTTCAGGACAATGTTCTGAACCCAGCTTATTATCAAGACCAGAGATGAAGGTTCACCAAAGTTACGCCACTGATGTTTCTGGATTATTAGAAAAAGATGAACTATTATCTATGATGATGTTCATCCTGAGAACTGGTGAGCAGTCTGTCAGAAGTATTTTGGAGATGCTTATAAAAATTATATGTAAGTTTAAATATGATTTATTGCAATATAACACTGAAAAATTAAATATTTTTAATCCATTATTTCACCTACAGTAATGGACACATACTGAACAATATGAAATTTCGAGTACTCAATTTATTTTTAATGGACCTAGAGTCAATAAGTGGCTTTTTTTTTCTTTTTTTAAAAAACAGAAGATGAAAATCTCTCAGATAACTGGCAGTTTTGTTACATCCAAATATGCTTAAATTAGGGGTGTTGTGTAGACCATAAACAGATTCCTAGAACGATTCCCATGTGTACAATATCCTACAGGCAGTAAGATGGAAAAAAGGACTATTACCTTAAAAAATACTTTACTTCAAAAGTAAAAGGCTATTCTGAGAATGTGCTTAAATACTCTACAGAACACTCCTAATTTCAACAAATTTGGATGTAAAAAATACATGCTTGAAATTTTGTGTTCTTATTTAGGCTTGCCTGCATTTAATCTTGAAAATATCCCAGTTACTGTTGACAAAATACTGGATCAATTTGACTTGTGGTGTTGCGATAAACCGTAAAACTATCATACTAAATGATTCACATAACTTTTTTCTCGTAAGGACAAGCTCTATAATTTGGTACTGAATATAGAACAGACAACACTTATTATCACATAAGAAATTATTGGAGACAATTAGGAACGGTCAGTTGATTCCAAAAAAGCTAAAAGGTCAACAATGTGGCAAGAACAATCTCCACAGGTGCAGAACTTATATGAATCTCTTCCTTCCGGTTTACATTTAGACTGGCAAAGATGAAAGACATTGAATAGACAGATCAATGCAGAATATTGTCAGATGGGGCTACTCAGACAATGACAGCTGCTCAATGTGGTGAAACAAGCCATGGAACATCTTCTGCAATGCTGCCTGATAGACATTAATAATATATGTACCCAAGAAGATTTACTGCAGTGTAATGAAACAGCTTTAAAGTATATTAGTCACTGGATGAGCGAAATTTGACATTTTAAGTTTTTGTGTAATATTTTATGCAAGTAGCATTTTTATGTTATGTTACTGTTTTTTTTTTAATGTCTATTCTCTTAAATGTATGCTTTTAATCATTTATATATATATATATGCTCTTACGTTTTCTGTAGTTCACACACAAAATTAAAAAAAAATAATAATTCACAACATAAGATTGATAGGAAAATAATATTTAACTTATTTGCTGATATTTTGCTGGTGTTATACCCAGCATCTTCAGAGCACCAAAAAAATTTCTCACAGTACATGAACAACAATTAGTTAATAGTGGGGCCAGTTTAAGCATTATAACAAACAACACAAAGAACTAAAGTCCTAATTGGCACCATTTATTGCTGTATAAAGAGAAAGTTAACAGTATGAATTTGATCAAAAAATGCTTGTCTTGCCGATTTTTGAAAACTGATACAGCCATACTTGTTGAGGTTTGGGAAGTGTTTTTAAAGTTGCTGCTGATTCCAAAAACAGTAGTCTCTCTCTCTCTCTCTGACTTATGACTTCTGTGTAGCACTCTCCCCCACACGCCATTTGATCCTGTGTGGAGGGGTATCCAAATCATGGTCTGCTAGACCCAACTTGCCAAATGTATTTTTATGTTCTCTGAGACAGATGTCAACAGTTCTTCCTGTCTGTCCATAGTAAGCCAGTCACAAGTACAGGACACTTCATATACGCCTGAGTGTGATAAAGGAGAGAGAGTCCTTGGGTGAATGGATGAGAGTTGCCAATTTGATGTTTTGCTGTGGTCCCATGTATTAGGCAATGAAGAGAATTTGAGGGGGGCATTTAATATTTTTTCTATTTGGGGGGGGGGGGGGGAATTATAGCCAATGGTTAAAAAAGTGTGACACAAGTAATTGAGTTCAGTGGTAAGAGCATTATGGAGTTATCATGCAACAGATAACTTTGGCTCTGTGAGTTAGTATTTTTAGGATACTATATTGTTGAGCTAGATAATGGTGTGATCTATTGTTTGTGCAGATATCTTCTAGTATGCATAAGTTTTCTATGAACAGAAAAAGACAACGAACCATCAGGATGGCTGGTGAATAGTGTATCTAGGAAGGGTAGACAGTCACTAAATTCCTGTTCCATTGTAAAGTGTATTTTAGAATGGTGACTATTTAAATGAACTAAAAATGTATCATGTCTGGCCAAATAGCAAACATTTCATCAACATAGCATAGCAAACCACTCATTTGGGAGTAGCTGTATTGATTGCTTGGTTTTCTAAGTGCTGTATGAAGCAATTGGATAAAGGGACAAAAGGAGGAACCCATGGTGGCTGTCCCAATGTGACTTTAACAAACCAAAGTAAAGTTGCAACCCCCCCCCCAGACATATCTGAATTATTCAAAATTAATAGTAAATGTTGGTTATTTCACACTGGAAGGGAAGATAACAAACAACTAGATAGGACAGTCATGGGTTTCCTCCCTTTAGTCAATTTATTCAACAACAGATAGTGCAATTAGGACTTTACTTCCTTGTGTTGCTTGTTACAATTTTTAATGGTACCACTGTTAACTAATTGCTGCTGTTCGTGTACTGTGACAAACTTTTTTGTGCTCTGAAGATGCAGGATATAACACCAGTGAAATATCAGCAAATAAGTTAAATAAATATTAATTTTTTTTTATTATTCTTGTAATGTGAATCAAAACCATTAACTACACTAAACATGAACTGAAAACACATAAGCCTTTCTACCCACTACAGTCTTCCCCAACCTTTTGATTCTGTCCACTGCTGGACTAATGTCTCCCCCATGGTTTTCCAGACCACTCGGTTTTTTGCCTCTCTCATCCATCTCACTCCTGCAATTTGTTCCAGCTCCTTCATCCACCTTCTTCTCGGTCTTCCTCTTTGTCTTGCTCCATCCATTGGTCTCCACTCAGTTGTTTTTCTAGTCCATCTCCCATCACTGCATCTGTCAATATGGCCAGCCCATATTGCCAGATGGGCTGGCCTGTTTAATGTATTTTACAATATCCGTGACACCTGTTTGAGATCTTATCCAGGTATTTGTCTTCCTATCCCTTAATGTTATTTTTAGTATACTTCTCTCCATGCGATGTTTTGTTGTTCTCAGCTTTCTGTTTAGGGCTTCTGTTAAAGTCCATGTTTCTCTCCCGTATGTTAGGACAGAAAGTATGCACTGGTCGAAAGCTTTCCTTTTTAGACTCATAGGGATTCCACTTCAGAATACGTCTCTCATTTTCCCATAAGCCAGACATCCAAGGTGAATTCTTCATTCAATCTCTTTTCTTTGGCAATCCTCAAAGGATAACAATTGGCCCAAATATGAGGCGACTTGTTCTATTTCATGGTTTTCAACTTTGACAGTTCTTTGGTTTATGTATTTATTCATCATTATTTTTGTTTTTTCTCTATTTATTTTTAATCCAACTACTCTGGAGGCTTCACTTAGCTGATTTAGCCTTTCTTCTAGATCCTTCAAGATTATCTCCTATTAGGACATCATCATCTACAAATTTCAAATGATGCAGCTTTTCTCCATTTATGTTTATTCCTTTTGTTTCCCAATCAAGGCTTCTAAAGACTTCTTCTAATGCAGCTGTAAATAGTTTGGGAGATATAGTATCATCTTGCCAGATGCCTTTTTGAACAGAAAACTTTTCACTGTTTTTATGTAATTTAATTACAGAAGTTGCATTATTGTAAATATGTTTTAGTGTTTCAATATATGGTTTCTCAGTTCCAAGGTTTCAAGAACTTTTAGTGTTGTGGATTTTTGGACTGAATCAAATGCTTTTTTCATAGTCTATATAGGCCAGACATAAGGGTTTAATAAATATTAATAAGTGAAATATAAGCAAATAAGTTAAATAAATATTAATTATTTTCTTATTATTCTTGTATCGTGAATCAAAACTATGAACTACAGTAAACATGAACTGCCAACACATAAGCCTTTCTACCCACTACAGTAATATAGTAAACAGGACATTATATTGGGCAACACATAGTCAAATCTGAGTTGTAAGTCAGCAATCAAATTGAAGAGGGAGACATAATGAAGGTAGTTTGATGTTAAACCAGGTGTGAGACAGGGTGCACATTATCTCCAATGTCATTTATGTGGACTACATTATGAAGAAAAATGGTATTAAACTTAATATCAAAATTGGGATATTAATCTCAGCTCTTTACTTTATATAGATGATGTTATACTCCTGAATAAATCCAGTGCAAGTCTGACTAAACTGAATAACCACTGCAATAGATTTGGAATAAAAATCAGCAATAAAAAGAAGACAGATACAGAAAAATATTCAGAAACATTAAAACAATCAATGGAACAAGTAAAACATTTCAGCTATTTAGGCACAAATTTCAGTGAAGACATTAAATTAAATATGGAAATAGGTAACAGAATTAGCAAAGTTGGTATGGTAGGGAGTCAACTGAATAAACGTATATGGAATAAGAGGAAAGTATACAAACACTAAAGTGGTTGTATACCACCTGATATTAGCTCTGCTACCGCATTCTTGAATGTTAACATCAAATTCTTTGCTAATATCCTCGTACTTAATATTATACTGCCACTGATGCCATCTGTTCACTCCATAATCTGTCAGAACTCTCATATTAGTGTCAAGTCCTTGATAAAGTGTTTTATTTCTAACCCAGCTCTCAGATCCATAAGTTAAAACTGGTTTGAACAGTCTTGATTCGAATCTATCTACTAAAACACCAAAATCCCTATCATGATAAGTTTTTCTAGCATAATCACACTAATATAATATGCAGTGAATATCTCATTACACCAAATGCATAACTTGACATTTATTAACAGTGACTGATAGCCATTTTCATATGCCCACAATTCCAACCTACTATTCAAATCATTTTACAAGTGTTGCATGTTGGAGTGATATTCCTGATTATCCTGACCATCATTAATGTAAAGACTAAATAACAGTGGACTAAGAATGATCCCTTTGGTATACCACTGGTTGCCTTAATTCTTGTGGACTAACACCTTCCATATACCACTTTTCATAATGATCAGTCAGCCATCCTCTTTACTGAAGTTAATATAAATTAAAGATGCCAAGAAATTATATTCTTGGTTTAATCCTTTATCCAAGTGTAAGCAAATAAAAATTTGCATATAAAGTAACATCACAACTGTGCTACTTGTATATAGAGGCTAATGACTTCACATTAATTGCCTTAATATCCCATAATACAATACACATATCCTTTGGACCTGTATAATGCTATGCATTATGGGAAGGGTAATAAAGTTTGACATCTTTTCACTATTTGTATATGTAGCAAGGCGTTGGTCATACATAACTGGTAATTAGCTTACGGAATTAACAACGCGTATAAAGGATATTAATTAAAGGTAACTTTAATGAATAACTTCAATATTTCGGCAACGTCATGTTGCCATCTTCAGGAACATAAAAATATGGTATGTGCAACAAAGGGCAAAATTAATCTGCTCAGATGACAATGCCCTAACCACTGAACTAAACCACATCCTCAACACTTTCTTAGCCAATGGCTATAACCCCAAAAAATACTAAAACCAGCAAACCGCAACCCCCCTCTCCCCCTCCACAATAAAGATTACACCAAATCTATCACCATCCCCAGGGCACCTCTGAGAAAATAACCAATATCCTCAAAAAATATGACCTGACTTCTTGTTATAGACCATATAACAAGTTGGCATCCCTTATCTGCTCTACCAAAGACCAACCACTTCCCCTAGACCTACCTGGTGTATACCAGGTCCCTTGCAGTTGCAAATTGTCCTACTTTGCCCAAACAGGCAGGACAGCAAATATCAGGATTTCAGAACACAAAGACTACATCCGGTTTCACCAGTACAGCCACTCTGGGCTGGCAGAACATGCCTTAGATACCCACCATAGAATTCATTGGAAGAAAACTAAAATAATACACCGCAGCAAGTTTAAGTACAAAATATTATTCAAGGAATCATCAGCAGCTCTAAAAAACGTTCCAAACCTCAACAAATTTGGGTAGATGAAACTACCCCAAATTTGGGAGACTTACATTATGAGAACTTCAGCCCAACGGCCAAGACAACCAAATTAGCCCACCAGAGGGCACCATTAGGACTTTAGGAACAATATTAGTTTCTTGCCTTCTTCCTCATTTGCTTTTGTTAGTGGCTGTGTGCACATACCATATTTTTATGTTCCTGAAGATGGCAATTAGAAATATTGAAGTTATTCATTAAAGTTGCCTTTAATTAATATCCTTTATATGTGTTGTTAATTCTGTAAGCTAATTACCAGTTATATTTGTATATGGAAATACGACTTCTACATGTTTCAACCTTGGTATCACTACTGGGTCTAGCTCCCACTAATGAGACCACAATAAAGGTCGAAACCGGTCTGGGTAGTGGCCCTTCTCATAGTGCATAGTATTATACATATCCCTAAGGATATGTGCATTGCATTATGGGATACTAAGGCAAATGATGTAAAGTCATTAGCTTCTATATACAAGCAGCACAGTCGTGAAGTGACTTCATGTGCAAACTTTGTTTGCTTGATGAAACCAAGAATATAATTTCTTGGCATCTTTAATTTATAATATAAGTGAAAAAACTTTCAAAAAAAAAAAAAAAAAAAACTCAACTTAATAGTTCATAACCCAATGCCATATCCTCCAATTTATGCAAAAGCCTTCCATGCTGTATTCTGCCAAAAGCCTTAGCAAAATCTAAAAGTACATAGTGTATATGCTACCCTTGTCTAATTCAACCATAACATTATTATAAAATCTGAGCAAGCTCAAACCTCACTTTCCCCTGATAATCTCATGTTGCTTTGCAAAGTAGAGAATCATTGTCAACCAAGATTTCTGATCTGGAAATTTCCAGGCAATTTTTTTTTGTTTCTTGAGTCCTGGTAAGTAGAGCTAGAGATCTTTAGTTGCATTTATCATTATTTTTAGTTTTAGCAAAATGAGTGTTGCATCATACAGATTACAGATGATGATTAAAATTTTATCATGAAACTATTTAATGACTGCAATAAATATTATTTTATAGATTGATCTGTGTTTCCATTAAATATAATACAATAATATCACTATGTGATTAATACAACTAGAAATCAAATTCAATGAAACACCCACACTCAAGAGACATTTTTATGACTCTAAGCTATGCAAGATTCAGTTCATTCACACAGTTACCCTGTTATCAAGTTCATTAGTTAAATGAAAACAAAAGATCACTAAGAATAGCCAAAGGATCTTAATGGTGTGATGTATGGTGAAGTTAATATTTTTCACTTTTAAATTTGGATCACATCTGATAACTTGTTGGCGAGATAAAAATTATAATTTTAATTTTTGTTAATTTTATAACTTTAATATTTTCACTTTAGCTTAAAAATGAAAATAAATCAATCCAAAATTTGGAAACACTCACTTTAAGAAACATAAAAATGAGAAAGCAGCTCAGTACAATTATCGTCCAAAGCAGATTTCCTATAAAGGATCCAACACTAGTGGACCGATGAGACATTTAGAACATATGCATTAAATTTTAAAAGAAGGACTGAAGAAAATATGGAACCTTCAAGTCTCTCAAAAAGAAATAAATCTAATCAGTCAATTCAAACAACTACCAACAGTTATTTTATATGTGAATCAATTTCAAAGCAATCATGTATTACCATCTTACAAGGCGATTGTAAGATGATAAATCTTAAAGTTACCTTAAATATCTTAAGGTTAATTTTGAACTTCTGAAAACATAAAAAAGTAGAGCAAATATCAGAAATTAAAGAAATAATTTTGGGTAAGTGGATCAATAATGGAAATGAGATATTTCGGTATTGCTGTTCATTCAGAAGATGCAAAAATTATTCAGTTAGGATTAGTTCGTATACGTGGAAAATGCCCATCAACTCATTTTCAAAATACTGCAGACTCATGAATGCAAGAATATGTAATAATTTCAAAACACACATAATGTGGTTATAATGAGAAATCGAGCAAAGGTGATACAGAGATTCAGCATGAATACTTGACTGAAAATTTACAATGTTTAAATCATGCCATTCATTTAACAGTTGCTGATGCATTTTGTAAAAATATGATATTTAAAATATTTTAAAAAATAATTCTTTTTAAAAATGGAAAGGCAGCAGGAATAGATGATATTCGACCAGAAATGCTGAAGTATGGTGGTATAAAAGTCTTACAGTGGCTGCACTGCATAGTTCAGAGAGCCTGGACAGAGGGACAAATTCCCGATGAATGGAGTATAGCTCTAATAGTATCCATATATAAAAAGGGAAATAAAACTGAATGTGAGAATTACAGAAGTATTTCCCTACTGAGTGTTCCTGGCAAGATTTATGCAAGTATACTTGAGAAACGGTTGAGAAGAATTGTAGAAGAAAAGCTTGGTGAAGAACAAGCTGGATTCAGGCCAAATAGAGGCTGTCAGGATCAGATCTTCACTTTACGACAAATAGTTGAGAAGTCATGGGAATATAACAAAGATCTGTAGTTAAGTTTTGTCGATCTGGAAAAGGCATATGACAAGGTGCCAAGAGAGAAGCTATTCAATATGCTACAGTTATATGGTTTCAATGGGGCATTATATCAAGCAATACTTAGTCTTTATTTGAGTTGTAAGTCAGCAGTTAGAATTGAAGGAAGTACAGGAAGATGGTTTAATGTTAAATCTGGTGTGAGACAAGGATGTACATTATCCCCTCTGTTATTCATTATCTACATGGATCACATTATGAAGGAAAGTGGTATTAAACATGATAATAGAATTGGAGATGTTAATGTCAGCTCCTTGCTTTATGCGGACGATGTTATACTTCTAAATAAATCCGCTATAAGTTGGCAAGATTCTCTGACTAAATTGAATAACTGTTGTAACAGATATGGTATGAAGGTCAGCATTAAAAAGACGAAGACAATGAAAATAGGTAGAATTGTTGAAAATGTCAACTGTGTTGTGAACGGGGAACCTGCGGAACAAGTAAAACATTTCAGCTACTTAGGCATGATTTTTACTGAAGATGGTAAATTAAATATGGAAATAGACAACAGAATCAACAAAGCTGGTATGGTAGGAAGTCAATTGAATAAATCCATATGGAATAAGAGAGAAATTAGTTAGAACACTAAATTAGCTGTATACAAGACAGTGTTCAAACCAGTTTTAGCTTATGGATCTGAGAGCTGGGTCAGAAGTAAAACACTTGACCAAAGACTAGAGACCGCAGATATGAGAGTCCTGAGAAAGATTAGGGGGCGTGAACAGATGGCATCAATGGCAATATCATATTAAAAACGAGGATATTAGGAAAGAATTTCACATTGTCAGCATCCAGGAATGCATTAGCAGAGCTAATCTCAGGTGGTTTGGTCACCTAAACAGAATGGGCAAGGAAAGATTAGCAAAATAAGTGTTCTCTGCCAGGTTGGCAGGAAAACGACCCAGAGGAAGACCAAGATATAGGTGGGTTGATACGGTACAAAGTGCCTTAGACGATAGAAATATAAGATGTGATAATGTTGGAGTCTTGACAAGCAACAGACTGATTTGGAGGAAAATTGTAGATAGGAAGTTAGTAATGATGTAAATTTTTGCATGTAGTACTATCATATCCTGTACACACCTTGTGAGTACATGTCAGGAATTTGATGATGATGATAAAAAATGATTTCATGAGCAAATTGTATAGTTCTGAGAATTCCCGAAACTTGGAAAAATATGTCTCAAGTTCTGGAAACAGAAAAAAAGCTGAAACTCAAAAACTCTACTGTCAACTCATTTTTATACGCAAGCTCTTATTAAGTTTCTAAAATCTTCCTCACCACTCCAGATATATTTATATACACATCAATGAGTAATCATCCCATGTTGATTACTTATTTAACATGGTTAAATTTAACATCAGCTAAATTTAGTGAGGTATTTGATCAATGTAACCCACTATATATGTGTGTGTGTGTGTGTGTGTGTGAATATTAAAATGGTTTGAATGACTATAACACCGTGATTAAAAAGAATAAGGTTTAATTGTGAGACACTACCAGTTTCGTTGAGAAAATCAACTTCTTCAGGTGTCCAATACAAAGAATTATATAAAAAATAACAGAAACATTGTAAAATAACAACAGATCTAATGTAAAAAACTGAAGTACAGTTTAAGAAAGAATACATGCTGAAATTCCAATTGAAGTAAGCTACATGCGTGAGCTATCGCGAGTGCGCCAATATTGGACAGTTGAGATATTGGTGCACTCGTGATAGGTCACGCACGTAGCTTACTTCAATTGGAATTTCAGCATGTATTCTTTTTTAAACTGCACTTCAGTTTTTTACATTAGATCTGTTGTTGTTATTTTACAATGTTTCTATTATTTTTTATATAATTCTTTGTATTGGACACCTGAAGAAGTTGATTTTCTCAACGAAACTAGTAGTGTCTCACGATTAAACCTTATTCTTTTTAATCTCGGTGTTATAGTCATTCAAACCATATTAATATTCATGACATTATTAACCAAGTAAATATGAACTCCAATATATATATATATTGAAGTTCATATTGAAGTTATAGAGTAAGACCAAGATATAGGTGGACTGATATGGTACAAAGTACCTTAGACGACAGAAATATAAGATCTGATAATATTGGAGTCTTGACAAATAACAGACTGATCTGGAGGAAAATTGTAGATAGGAAGTTAGTAATGATGTAAATTTTTTCATGTAGTACTATCATATCCTGTACACCCCTTGAGGGTACATGGCAGGAATTTGATGATGATATATATATATATATATATATATATATATATATAGAACTTGCTAGAACTGACTCACACCAGATAGCTTCAAAGTCACCACTATAAGGAAAATTGTTACTGGTATTACATTCACAGCATTCTATCTCAAGTGGACTCAAATCATCAGATATCATTAACAGCATAGTAAACCTCTCTTCTCTTCTATCTACCCCTCCTAACAATACTGTACACTTTTGCACTCAATACTAGTTAGTTAGTATATATGTCTCTGAGAGCCAGGTCTCAAAAATGCATATAATCTGACACCCTAACATATTTATGAAGGAAATAAACTATAGTTGTTTGTTCTTGATACTCTTGACATTCTTGTATTAGTTACCTTCTGGCTATTTTGTATGTTTCTCTCTGTATTGTGCATAACTCAGTTGGACACCTTTCAGATTCCTTTTTATATCTAATGCTTCACTTATATAGATATCATCATGCATACTTAATAAGTCTGAACCAAACAAACACAATTATCTTAATGATAAAGCGTATTCATATCATTAACACAAATGCATAACTTTTAGGTTTAGATTCTCTGTATTAAGCCTCACCAATAAATTTCTGAAGACTCCTGATACCAAACCCACTCAAGTGCAGACTATCTCTCTCTTATGTAAATCAGTTTTTACCTCAAACTTACTCCACACATGCAAAAACTTATATCCATTCCTTCTATACAGCCTTTGCATTGAACTGTTTATTGCATAGTCCTTCTCATATCTCAGTAACAAAGTAATGATTTTCACTCTCACTTCTTCCAGCAATTCTTTCATATCCTCTCTCATACCATATTTATTGCTAATCAAATCATTTCCTATAAGAACTACAACATGTGTTATTTTTTTGATTTTTGCTCCAGGAAAACTCAAAACTCAGTCATCAATAGCATCTTTTATGAGAGAATCACCATACCAAATAACATCTTTCTCTTTATATTCAGCTTTACTTGATTGTCATCACTTAATATCTTACCTGCTTCAGTGCATTGTTGTCTTTCATTTTGTTGCTTAGCTTTCTTGTTCTTCCTATGCTCCTCTAAATGCCTCTGACTCTTTGCAATTCCTGTTCCATCTGTAAATAATGTGTTTTAATCTTAACATTTTGGAAGTTCATTCATTTTCAATATTCAAATGTTTCTCTTCAGTGGGGCAAGTCCTCTTCTCAACTTCACTGTACGCATTAGTGTTCCATGTTGTTGCTGCTCTATTCTTGTGCATTTTTGTGCCATTTTACTGCACTACTTAATATTGTAATATCTCAAAAAAAAAAAGTTATGAAATATACCAAATGCAAATAAAAAAAAATTAGCATTGCAATAATATAAAAACATGAATTTAAAAAAAAAGACAAAAATCACCTAACTTACACAAGCATTAAGCAAACCAATTTCTCACAAAATAGCCTCAAACGAAGGTGGGGGGATTTAAATCTCAAAACAAGAAACAAATGACACCTAACTACATCTATCGTGACTGTGATGCAATAACAACACTGACTGCATAATACATGCAGTGCTGCATCATCTACAAACTTAATTATATCACTTCAAGTGTATAAAGATTGCAACCTATAATGTTATTGACAAGCTTGCATCAAGTCAAGTACAATGATAGTCAGTACCATGTGAAAATGTGTTTGTTCTCTTTGAGAAGAAATTTGATTCCATTAGCAAAAATTGAAGTTCATTTAACAATTATGTCTCTGATATGAAGAGGAAACCTAGATATAGAAGAAAAGGCTATCTTTAGGAAGAGGATTGCAACCTGAAGCAATGACTATACAAAATCAAATGAACTAAACATTGGATGTTAATGCATATGTCAATGTAACTAATCCTACTGTTACTGGTCAGAAGACAGTCTTGCATCTGCCAAGGTGTTCTTATTTTTCTGTCACTGCAGAGAACTTTACCACAGTAAAGTTCTCTGCAGTGGTGAATCAATCAATGTTTTCTTCAGAGAATGCCAGTGAAACACAAAGGCTTGGTTCTTGTTTTTGAATGGTTTCATTTTTTTCTTCAATAATGTTTGGTGATTGGCTATACAGTGGACTTGTCAAAGTTGTTCAACTTTAAAAAAAAGAATTAAAGTTTCCTACATAATATTATTTTCAAGGTGATGTTCATTTTTGTCCTAGTTGCTGGAATGGTTGGCTGAGTGGTTAGCATACTCCAAAAATCCAACAGGTCGCAGGTTCAAATCGTACCGTGGGCATGGATATTTGTGACTTTAGATGGGAGATAAATTTTATCGCATGGTGCAATTCCACCACCCTGCTTACTGGAAGCCTTGAAAAAGTTCAATATTTGGTTTCTAGAGCAGGGTTTCCAGACTATGTAACAAATACATAAAGAATAGAATTAAAAAAAAAATTTCATAGCCCACTCACAGTACTAATGTACTATATGTCAATATAGTACATTATTATAGGCTTTCAAGCTGTTGTGAGTGGGAATTACATAAAAAAATAAAAAGTTAAAACAAGTGATGACCACTTATAATTTTAAATCCATTGTATAGTCTTATCCTGAATCAGCATGAAGGTGTCACTATCAACAATAACATAGTCAATGAGGCTTTTCTTATTTCTTGTATCTTATTAGTCTTGCCCTTTTCTCCAAATTTTCCCAAAGCATTTCTATATCCCCGGTGGGATTCATTTCCTACTTTACTGTTTAGATCTTCAACAAGGACTGAGACCATAGGCACAAATATGTTTCATTGTCCATTTCACTGTCTTAATTGAAACTGCCTTCCAACCAAGAAATTTATTATCGTGTTTCATTTTGAATACTATTGTTAGTGCTTCCTTCCGTCAACCATTATTGTCTGAATATAACATCCTATACTTATTACTTAGTAAGATTTCACCTATTTTTGTCTTTTTTATCTCAATAATGCCAATTATGTCCACATGGTACTTTTCTAGTTGTTCTGCAAGTTTGATTTCCTTTCAACAATACCCCTCCAGTTGATTTCCTATCTTCATTTGCAACATTTGTGCCAGCAAAGGTTGGTCCATTGGTAGAGCCTCTGCTACTAATGGCTCATGCAAGAAGTTAAGCAAGTTTGAGCGTGGTTAGTAGTTGGAAGGGTACAATCGTTCGATGCTGTTGGCATACTTTCCCTCGATGAGTCTTTGGACTCCCTGGAGGTGTCACATAATAATAAAAATAATTTTGTTCTTCTTATACATGTTAAGATGGAGTTTATCCCAGTAACTGACTTTTCACTGTTTGCCCTAATTCTCTGACAAAAACAGTAGAGGTCTTGTTTATCTGGATAATGCCCCAGTCTGCATGCAGATTTCATTCTGCATGAAATCTCATCATTCCCCTAATCCTACTACCAAATAACCAACAAGAAACAAAGTATTAATGCAATGCCTCTGTCACAACTGGTCTCTTCAACAACCTCTTTCACACCTGCAAATTAAAATGCAATAAACACTCACTCAGCCTCTGTTTCATAAGGATTATTCCAAAACCTTCTGACCTCCACCTTTAGATGAGAGATAACTGCTTGTATGCTACTATCTTGTGAACTTAATATTTGAAGTGGCATTAAAAATACTATGTATAGTATTTTTACTATACATAGTATTTGCATAGTAAGATATTCACTTTATATAATTCATGGAACATTCACTACATGAGTGTGTTATACTGTTCCTATTCTTTTGCATATGGAATCGCCATTTAAAAAAAATAATAATAAAAAAACTAAATTTCTCCATGGCAACACAACTGAAGATCCAAAAATAGCCAGAGTAATCCATATGAGAACATGATATATAAAGATAGCACTAACACTTTATCATTATTATCATCTTCACAGTCGGTCTTCTGGGACTGTTTAACAATATCTGCTGTGTGATTTCTGAACGTTAATCCATTTATCCACCCAAATATTTCACTTAATCTCCACAGCTATTTTAGCTTAATAGGATGGAAAAGTACAACTTTGTTACCAAAATGCATATGCTTATCTTTTGATATACTGAAACTGCAACCTCATTTCTGAGCTCACAACCCACAAACTTCAGACCAGACTGAAATAAGGATAATACTGGGAGCAGTGCCATTAATATCCTTTGTTACTCTCCCATAACATCTTCAAAAATATGTAATGCTCTTTTTTAGGATTATGCCAAGGAGGCTAAGGCCAAGAAGCAAGTGTATTATGTTTGTCAGTTGTGTTTCTGTATTACAAAATGAAGGAGGAAGGGGGGGGGGTGCTTTTACTTCAGTACAGAAGGAATATCAAGCATGACTGTCAGCCAATATGTTATAAACTTCCGATTAAATTTCTTTTCCTGAGACTTTTAGCCAAGTACAAGACATAAGCTAAAAGAGCAAAAAATACTCACCTTGAAATTGAAAATTCTGAGTTAGTAAGTCATGGAAATTGTATACAGAGTAATCTATTTTTAATTTTACAAGATGCCACTACATGTTAATTAGTTAATATCATTACATAAATAAGAATGATCACAAAGCACAAAAAACTTATTCTGTGTAAGGCAATAATAGAGGATTTTTAATGGAAAAAAAATAGCATTCCTGTACTGGTAATTTTGACGTATTAATTATAACTTCCGTGTAAAATTCAAATGACAGCTTTTTTTAAGAAGCAGTAATACATCTGAGAGAGAGGAATGTTTAAATAGCTTTGTCTTGAATAGGAACAAGCAGAAATCACTTATTAAAAATGAAAATGCTAGCGAAGATTATCAAGGAAACGATTTCTGGGAATCGCATTACAAAAACCCACATTCGGACGCCAACAGCTATGAAATTCTACGTACAATCAAGTAATCTGCACACGTCGTAAAGTAAAATGTACCAATGAGTGTCTATACAACTTAGCAACATGTAAACAGTACATTGCTGTTAACACTAGCGCTTTATTACACATACATGGCAGCAGAGCAAACCGCTCCAATCAGCTGTTGCCTAACGGAATCATTTTCGGCTTAATATGTCAAATTATCTCTAGAAAATTTTCATCAAACATATTCTGAAAAAAATGATAAATAACTTTTTTTATTCATACCTTAAGAAGACCCAGCGCCCTGAATGTGTATTATTATCATCCCACGAAAGCACGTACTAACATGGAAGTATAGTTCACAAACACGATAACAGTACTACAACATCCGGGCACGTTGAACTCCTACTTCCTGTCATAAAGCGGCACGTACTGCAGCCACAAGAATAAAAACGATGAGATTTTACAATTGCTATCCATATTAATATTTTTATCAAAATATTTTGCTACATAAGCGTAACCTGTTTTTTTTTAAAATATTTTTATACTACGAAAGTAAAACTCTGTGCTGCTTCCTACGGCTCGATCACGTGGAAACACAGGTGCAGCGTTTAAAGACGATCATGCAAGCGCGCTATATTGGAGACTCGTACACTGAAATTCTCCAATTCCACTATTCTCAGAGTTAATAGTTATCAAAAATCTCTCGTATTCTGGTCTAATTCTAGTCTAGATGTTAATCAATTAGTGAATGATGAGATGCTTTCGTTATACATATAATAAATGTGTAAGAAAGCTGCTACTTAGGCTTGCTCTTCTTTAATCAATTACTCCCCCCCCCCCCTTCTTGATTGTTTTGATAAAAAGTCATGCAATCTCCATGTTCGTTACAAATTTAATTAAATTTCCCAACAATATACTCTCTTTAGGAATGACACATACGATGAGCAAACTTATATTGGAATTTAGAATCCAGAGTGAGAGATTGCATGGATTTTTTTTAAATCAAAACAATATGTAGTATTAACATAAATAATTAAAAAACTGCAGGCCGAAGTAGCAGCTTTCTGCCGTTTATCATAATGCATTACGAAATCATCGTTCACAAAATTGATTACGATCAAGACGTGAACTGAACCACAATGGTGTCTAATCCGAAAATTTTGCACTCAGCAACTAATTATTAACCCTGAGAGTAGAATGATGTAGCACTTTCTTTTCCCCTGTATCTCATATCCGTCTATGTTATATCACGACTGAAAGTAGGGACAAACAAAGTTTGGGCTTAAATTATCAAAAAATTTCGTTCTTTTTTTTTTCTTTTTTTTCTTTCTAATTTCACATTTATAATCACATAGCATTCACAAGATCATATTTGAAATCAAGGCCTAGATCCTGCCGTTTATTTCTGTTCTTCCCATTCAGTAGGTTTCTCTCTTTCTGTAGCATCTCCAGTAGTGGAGCCGCAGGACATCCATATATTTGTCCTACACATGGAAAGATCTGGGTTCGAATCACGTCTGGTTCCTCGAACGCTTTTATAAGCACTTTCCTACTGAGCTCGTTAGCCAAGAAGTCGAGTGGTGTCATACTAACAGATTATATTTCTTCTTATGCGGGAAACTCTGAAGTTTCAACGTGCAGAACAGACAAATCGGCTACAGAATACAAGAGATTAGCCTTGCTTCGGCCGTAATTACAACCAAACCAAATCAATTCAGCAGTTTCAAGATAAGTATAGGAGATGCAAAAAAAAGTATACTTTTCAATGATTCTGAAAGCAGTAAATTGCTGTTTTTAATCCAAATAGTTAATATTTTCCCCTAAGAAAATGTTTCTGCTTCTCTAGATTATATTAGAGAATAATATCTATTCCTACAGTGGAATTCGAATTCGCAGCCTGTTGGTTGGAGAGTGGATATATTAATCACAAGGCCAATCAGGCAAGTGGTATGATTTCCATTGAACATACTGTAGATTGGTTTGGTTTATTTTTAGTTCGCCTAATGCGTTCAGATATAAGTCTTAATTAGTTTTCCAATTTATTTGCCGAACGAATGTGATATTTTCTTTAATTTAAACAGATAACTAAATTGCACATGGCAAAAATGAAGCGGGAGGGAGAAGAAAATCAAATGACATAGCACTTCAAAGTCACATCGCACAACGATTTCGAGCAAATCGGAAATATGGTTGGTTTTTAATTAGGTTCAGGTTTCCTGAACATATCAGTAATACAGAAATCTACATGGTAAGGGGTTGTCAAGGATAATTTTCCTTTATCTATATCATAATAAGATATGGTACAATGTTGTCTTGAAGGATACATGGAAAAGTCACATATGAACGGAAACGAACTTCAACAATTCTACGAACCGATAGGCCACTGATGTGATATCATATAACACGCCTTTCCAAGTGCCATTTACAACATATATATTGTAGGAGAATATCTGTCGTGTACAGAAGTATAGACTAGTTTGTGTATTTCATTAAAGTAGAGGATGTTCCAGGAGGTGTGCTTATTTCGGTATACTGTACGTCTCATTATGTAATTATAATAATGGCAGATTCAAAGTGTCACAAAAAAAAAAAAAAGTCAAAGTGGCTGATGCTTTCGTTAGGTTCGCTTACCTAGTGGAAGAACCTTAGGTTCCAATTTTCCAAATGGATTTCAGAAAGCCATTGCTCGGGTTCTTATGGGATAGAGAGTGGAGGAATGATGGATGCCGTTCGCTGAAACAGCATCCACAGAAGTGCCAGTACAAAAAGCAAAACAAAGCAGAAACATGATGTTCGTGAGATAGCGGTTGTTGATTGAAATTACGGCCAAAACAACTAAAACTATCAGGCCAGTGTATTATATCGGTTAATTGCACATGTTCTCTGGCAGGTTTACCTGTTTAACATGTGAAAAACGCTGACATCTTCGCATGAGACAGTCCTTATAAAGTCTTTGCATCTCAGACGATATTCGAACCGAAGGGCATCATTGATGCCGACTAAGCTACGGAGTGATGCAGAGGTTGCAGTGAGTATGAGAGGAGGTAGTGACAGATCATCGATTAGCCCAAACTGTCCTCTTTTGGATATAATCAAAAATAAATAAATAAATACCGTAAATAAAATATAGAAGTTTTTGGTGTACTACCCCAAAAATGGAAAGAGCATACAAGGCCCAGCTGATGACAATATTTACTACGTGAGATGACAAGTAACGCCTTCGATGCAGGAAGAGATCAGTTTTTTGAAGATGAGGATTTCATGCCTTTGAACAAATTAGAAGGAATCTGATATCTCTTCAAACATTTACATGTTAGAGAAAAGAGATATCAGATCATATCGTGACCTGGGTATTGTCAAAAGACAGGGGGACGAAATGACTCTGGGGGTGGATGAAAAGAAAACAGAACAGTCTTGCTAACACTGAAGATGCTGGGTTGTTCTTATCCACAGAAAAAAGGTATGAAGATCACTGAGCATTGCAAGATTAGTCGACTGAATAAGAGGAATGAAGTAAGTCATCATCAGAAAATTTATAGATAGAACTGAAGGTTACTTATTTATAGAAGAGGGAGGTGAAGAATGGAAAAAGAACAGTCCTGGATAACTCCTAAATTGGTAATAAAACTGGAAGAGAACTTAAAACTTATTCTCTTTCAAATAAAACAATGATTTGTGATTTGACTGGATCTTTGCCAGATCCAACCAAATACACTGTTTCAATAAATGAAGGAACCAAGAGAGAAATCACGATAACTCAAAAACTGCATCTGATGATTTTAATGCAATTTGGCAAAAATCAGTATGATGTGAGATGTGTAAAGAAAAATACCCCCCAAAAATTAAAAATGGTCAAAAACAAGAGGTCAAAATGAGATTGTCAAAGTGCCTCAAAGTCTCCCCTTTACAGCAAAACAGCGTCACAACGATGTTTCGTACTGTTTATAATGGTGTTCAGGAACTCAATTGGTAATAACATTGCTCCTGCAAAGCTCTCATAAGTCCCTCAAGGTTTTTGGAAAGGGGTTTGAACAGCAACACGTCTATCCAGAGCATCCCAGACATGCTCAATAGGATTAAGGTCGGGAGATCTGGCTGGCCAGTCCATACGTACGAGAGTCTCTTCTTGAAGATTATCGTCTTGTTAGATAAATATCTCCCCTATCGTACTTGCATACAGACGAAAATAGAGTCCACAACCACGTCTCTATAAGTTGCAGCATGCGTAGTTCCGCTAGGAAGCGGAACCATATATGCTATTATTGTTTACAGACGAGTCCCAATTTACTCAAAAAACCGATAGCAAGCGTGATCTGATCTGGAGAGAGAGAGGACCAGGGACATGTTATCAACTCTCTAGTATCCGTAAAAGGGACACATATTGTGGAGGTAATATGAAGGTTTGAGGAGACATCTCGTTATGGTGGACGCACCGACCTAGTGGAACCAGAATGCTGCTACTTATAGAGACGAGGTCCTGTATCCCCATGTTCGTCTGTATGCGAGTGTGGTGAGGAAGACCTTTATTCGATAAGACGATAATACTCGTCCTCATCGAGCGATGCCTGTGGAATAATATCTTCAAGAAGAGACTCTCAGATCTTAAACCTGACCTTAATCCTATTGAGCATGTCTGGGATGCTCTGGGTAGACGTCGCTGCTCTCAACCCTTCTTCCCAAAACCTTGAGGGAGTTAGGAGAGCTTTGTAGAAGCAATGGTTGTTATTACTGAATGAGTTCCTGGACATCATTATTAACAGTATGAAACATCACTGTGAGGGGCGACCACATTCCTCATTAGGGAACTTTGACAATCTCATTTTGACCTCTTGTTTTCGACCATTGTTCTCATATACCCATTTGTTATTAAACTTAACAATTTACAATTTTGGAGGGTTCCACCCCACACACACTCTCATATCATACTGCTTTTCACCAAACTGCATAAAAATTTATCATACAGTTCTTGAGTTCGCGTGATTTTTCTCTTTGTTAATTTACGAAAACCAGAGTATCTTGGAAATATCAAGGCAGTAGCACAGGCAAGTATCTAGCGGCGGGCGGATAATGTAGGATATCATAGTGGATCAACTCCATACTGGTGGTCACTGTTCACTGAAAGGCCTGTAGCTAGAGAAGTTGACTGTTAATAACCCTCTCGATTATTTTAAAGAAGAGAGTGAGGGAAATGGGTTGAATTTGATTTTTTTTTTTTTTTTGAATGGACTGAATGCAGAGGTGGGGAAGATAGTGGGATATGCTATAAAAGAAGAAGATGAAGGATGAGTTTTATCTGCGGCCTAAATTTTAAAGGAGAAATACAACAAAGATTTTTTTTTTAATATCCACGTTATTTAAGATTCCTCTGGTTTTTCTTTATAAAAACTTAGTGCCTATGCAAGGAACATACGGTCTGCTATTTTTGGCATGATTAATAGTAATTAGCCTTGTCATCGCTGAAAAAATTAAAGCATCATGAGATCAGCTTTATTTTTTGCTACAGTAGTGCTATCTAAATGAGAGAGAGAGAGAGAAATCTCCCGAATGAAGTTGTATTTATATTACGGTACACACAAAACGAAACTTCAAGGTTCTGAATTTTTATATTACAAAAATTAACCCTTTGAAAGGGTGTCAAAAACTGACCTTACCAAGGTTATCGCAAAACAATGGATAATACGGAGATTCAAATATTTTACAGATCGAGAACACCAGGCAGGTGTAATCCATAATATTAAGCATTTTAAATACTCAAAAATATCGGTAATGGATTGAACATGTAAAAAATAAAATTTACATTTTGAAATAAGTTGAAACTCAAGAGAGCAAATTTATTAAATATGCTTCTGAAACATGGACACCTTGCCACTGGATTCTTACATGAGAAAGATGTATGTATTTGAGGCCTCACTACCATTAGGATCCCTCTTCTGTCTCGCATGGCAATACAAGACGGTGCGATAAAGAAACCCTCGTCGAATACGAGAAAGAGGGGAAGGACTGAAAAGCAGGATAAAAGTTTACGCGAAGGGGTCTATTCTATTGCACTTACGTTTGCGGGGAAGCACGTGGGGTGTGCTTGATATGTTCCAAACATTTTACTAACCCTGGTGGGAAATCCTGTGCTCAAAAAACGATAACAATACCAGTAACTGCGGTTCCTTATTGTTTTCAGCAGACCATGTTTGTTACAGAGCTGCTGAGAAAAGGAAAAAAGAAAATAAAGGGTCTTTTGTGTAAGGCTGAACGGGTTGTGGGCTATTCGTAAAGATGGGAGAGCATATATAAAATTAAAAGACAGAGTTTCATGAAGAAATTTTAATAATGTATTTTTTTTTTTTGTATTTCTAAAAAAACACATGAATTTCGTAATCAGTTCATAAACAAAGCGAATCACCTAGTCAAAGTATGTCATTTGACATTATTTTCTTTGTGAATGACCTACATAAAGCGGGGGACACGAAATACAGGTTCATAAGTATACTTTTAAGCTTCTGCACATAAAGAATGAAAATAACTAGCAATGAATTTAATAAGTATCAAAATGAATTAACGTACTCGTTGTTGGGATATGCATATCTCCAGCAGAATTAATATTTATCACTTCAAAATCCAGTTGCATATTCTTTTCGGGAAAAAAAGAAAAAGAAAAAGCTATTAACAATATTTAGAATTTATATCAGTGCGTACTAGCAAAGCTTTATGGGAAATATGCTGTCCCTGTATGCCCCAACTGGTAAGGCTAAATATTAATTTTCATTTGCCAAGTTACAATTTAAATTATCAAATAAAAAATAATTTACACACAGTGGTATAAGTTACACAATATATAATTAAGCTATATAAGTTGATCATAAACTATATACCCATTAAGTTACATCATTATATAATTTACACACTGATAAATAATTTAAACATTTTATAACGAAATATGTTTGATACGGATAGCAAAACTTACAGAATAAGGATACTAATACTAATACAGCAAGCACTAGCCTTTTATCACAAAAAATATCATAAATTTACATCCATTATACAAAACGAGAAAAGACTTTTCAGAGATAATACGTAAGAGGATTTCATAAATGTCAAATACTTTGAAAATACCTAAAGGCGTATTCCAGCAGTGAAATTATGGTTTAAATCAATCTGATTGATTAAATTATTCTTACCGCTTCCTTATTTAAAATGTGGGATTTGGCTACATCAATAACAATACATGCTCTTCAAGATGATCGTTACTAAATAATGTGGGGAGGGGGAAGAAATTATATGATCAAGGAGGGCTCCCCAATTCATGGGCTAGCCCTTTTTGCTAAAATATACTGAGAGTAAATTTTATCCTTTCACCTTAAATTTCAATTCTCTGCTTTTGAAAATAACTGATACCATTCCAAAAGTCCTTATTTCAACAATAACAAAAGGTAGTATTTATCATTATTCAATAGCAGTAGTAATACCATAAGACTGACAAGCAGTAAAAAAAAACAAAAAAACTCATTGATGGAGTTGTAACCTAATTGTCACACTGCATCCTAAATGGTGTAGACACACTATTCCCTTTAGCAATGCGCCGCTTACGTTTCATTCTTTATGTAATATTACCGTGTGAAACCATTCTCTAGGTATTTTTCTAAGTTGCAGGGTAAAAAAAAGCTCGAGTTTCTCTAGAGAGAGAAAACTCACTATAGAAACTCAATCTTCTCTATCAGATTCGACTACCTCGAAATAGAAAATAAAGGCTTTCTCCTGCGATCTAGTCATAAATGTCAGTACGAGGCTAAGCAGAAATCTCGTTCAGTCTATCATAACTTACATTCCACAGCTCTAATATTACCTTTTTTGTTACTTATCTTTAAAAACTTTTTCAGAGCATTTACTTTCCCGCAATTTATCAAATTAGAATTATGCATAGTAGCGGGCGCAGCCTTATCAAATCCTTAATACGCTCTAACTTTTGTCTAACGCTCTAACTGATTCTCAGTACTATCATTCTGTAGTTTCTTTGATGGTATAAATGTATCAGCAACGTCATGATAGCTCTCACCAAAACAACAGAAAGATCGACAATCGAAAATTCAAATCTGAACAACTTAAAACTATATATTCGTACAGAACGGAATGAGTCCGCTGTTTGATCATATGCGAATGCTGCAGTGCAGTCATTTTCATTGTTGATCCTAGGTGCACAGAGAAAAAAAAAGTATTTTTGTTACAATTCCATTTCGACAGCCAAAACGATATTATTTCTTATGTCATACGAGAAGAGTCTGGAAAGTTCTGATAAACACTAGAACAAAAATGATATTAAAGCAATTGACATAGCCACAAGAAACGTACGCGGATATAAGAATACAAGAACATAAGTTACCTTCATAACTCTGCTACTAGTGTGTTCTTTCTCGTGGTTATATCAGTTGCTTTAATATCATTCTGTTCTAGGGTTTATCAGAACTTTCCAGGATCCCCCCTCCCTAGTAATCGGTCCGGTTTTATTCACAAATCAATTCGAAACGGTAATAATACGATAATAATCCTTGCATGGCTTGAATAACCTTTAATAAAATTTACTACCTAGGAGCAATGTTAAAATATTTCGTTTCAATTCGATCATTTTAACAGAACATCATGAAAAACAAAATTATGTCTATATAGCAACTGCCAAAAAATGCTTCTAGATTCAACAGTTGTGATAATAGTGATATCAGCAAGTAAGGCAATTATTACCATACTTCTGATATGTACTACAGACATTCTTTTGGTTTTTATCTAATTTTGCCATTAAAAGGGAACATGAAATAAATTTTAATGATCCAAATTTCGTTAAATTTCATCAAGGGAAGGAGGGATTATTTTGAATCGTTATTAGACGAAAACGGAAAATTAAGAGAGAGAGAGAGAGAGTGGGGGGGGGGGGTTCCATCAGCCAGTATTCAACCTAAGAACGATTGATGATCGAAAATTACTGCATTATAATGTAGCCAACTGTGACCAGAATAAACATTAGGCATCCCAGGCTTTTATAACTGCTTACATACAGTTTGGACGCGTTCAGAGTTAGATTTCGATCGATATTTCCATGAATTCAGAGTACGGAATTTCAATAAAATCCGTCCAGTCCCAGAATTACTTGCACACGGGCGGACCATACAAATCTAATAGTTGTGTTGATGCATATTGCGAAATTTATATCTAAAAATGGATGTCTCAAGACTATGAAATCATTAAAAAATCTACATAAACTTACCTAGATAGACTGGTTTTACACAGATGATATCTCTATGAAATCGATAAAATGAACAAAACTCACACGTGAACCATAAGTTGCTTTTCGAGAATATACAAGGAAACGCATCATCCTGAAAGTAGAAGAAACAAATTCAACTTTCAATATCAAAAATAATAAGAATTTAGCTTTCTAAAGAACGAAACCGTCCACGTATGAGTGCTTTCTATATTAAGCATTTAGAAAATATATCGAGTATGTAACTCGATAACTTATTAAATTATCAAGTAATATAAAACAAGAAAGCTATTTATGATTCTATAATTATCGAGTATCTACATGATAAAAAAAAATATCAAAGATAACATAACGATTTTAAAATTAAAACATAGAATACTAGAGCGGGTATGCTATCCATTCGCTAGCCAGGCTGGAATAGTTGACCGAGTGGATAGCATACTCGCCCTCCAACCAACAGGCTGCGAGTTCAAATCCAACCGTCAGCATAAATGCTGAATGTTCAAACTCGTATACATTTAACGAGTGCCTTATTGCAGGTGGCATAATGTTTAAATGAAATCAATTTTGGCCTTCTTCTTCTTAGACAGTACTATGGGAAAGTACGCTATGAACGTTCCTTTATCAATTGTCATTGTAGTGTGTATTCGGTTTCACGAAAAACAGAACGCACTCATGATAATATGCAAAATTCTTGGTTAAGGTTAAACATATAAAGAACTGCAAATCTAGAAACCTTTATGATTATTCTACGTGCATATTCACATATAGGTTTCTAATTTCTACCGTCTTCACAACTTAATCCTGACGAACAAAGAATACAGCTGTGAACAGGGGCGAATTGAAATTAGAAAATGTAGAAAAATATTTTCTACATTTGGAAAAGTTGACATTTCTCTTGCAGCCTGACAATACTTATGTGGCAGTATTGAATTTGTCTATCTTCTTTTAAAAATAGTACTTCCAATTCATCATCAAAATGAGTAATAATATCTGAATCGTTCTTATAGATCTCTTTTAATGTTTTCATATAGCTCGGGACCCCTAGAGGCCCCCAGATTTGCCTCTGGCTGTAAATTATGATAAATACTAGTTATGATTTTTGCTGTGTGATATATTGTATAATTATATTGTGCAATATAATTCAATGTCAATTAATACTAAAAGAAATACAGAGACGCAAGCAAAATAATCAAAATCTGGGATAAATATATATTAAACAAATAATAAACAATGAAAAAATATTATTTTTACTTTTCACTTCATAGTGAATTGATCAAGTGAATAATATTGCTGAAATTTAGTAAAACTGTGTGTGTGTGTGTTGGGGGGGGGGGTCGTATCACAGTAGTTAGAAAATTCTGGAATATGGAAATTCAAAAACACTATAAATAAGATATAATCGCAGTATTCTAATCAGGCAGAAGTTTCACCAAAGTTTCATCTTTATAACATTAGTACAGATATGAACACACTTCATAAAGATATCAATTAGGGTTTATTTTCGACGAACGTCGGTTAAAAGAGAATGGAATCTACTAACTTTATAGTTTAAACGTACTAAACAAGTTTATAATTTAAGCCAATGTTGAGAGAAGCAAATACATGCAAGAATTTTTACAAAAACTGGGAGTAGGATAAAACATGATTTGAGGATTTGAGGAGGAAGAATCACGATGGCTTCACCAGTGCGAAACAACCTATTTGCAACAGCGATACTGAGAGGTTACTGTTTGATTTGACTCACAAGTTTTATTGTATAATAAGAATTTGTTGCACTGCCTGATCTCAGAAAAAATTGTATTATACTGTTGAGTTCAATACCCTAAACACTACACTAAATGGATCTGATTTCCAGTACAAAGCATATATATTGAAGAACTCTCATCCTTCTCCACAAGCATGCCTTGATTCTTTTGATGAATGACAAAAAAGAATGATATATTTTTAAAGATTCTCTTTTTTTTTTTTTTAGATTTAAAAACACATAAATAGATCACTATTATTATTATTGTATTTAGTTTGCTGAGAGTAGCAAACAAGCAGAAACGAAAAATGTGCAAAAAAAAAAAATATATATATATATATATAGCGAAGGAGACTTATAATAGGTTTAAATAATGCGTTTAAAACGACGTCTGTGTCGGCCGCGTTTATGTTTCTCCAGTGAGCCTAAAAATACTGAAAACATTTTTTTTCTATTTTTAGAATATTTACTTAAGATGCCACAAATGCAGCAAATATCCATTCGCTCAACTTTCATTGTTTAATAAAGACAGTAAATCGGACAGGGTTTAGATATCTTTTTAATCAGCACGGCCTAGTAAACACAAATGGCCTTCTAAGCAGTCTGTCAAGAAATTTACTGGTTCAAGAAATTTGTTGTATGAATTAAACCACACAAGAAATTTATCTTGTGTGGTTTAATTCATACAACACAAACTGTGTGAAATAAAATATTCACAACTCAAATAGAAACTTGAAATACTTTATATCCATTTCCAAGACCTGGCTTCCATAGAATAGAGGAACATTGTTTTAGCGGTGAATTTTTTAATGTATATTTTATATATTTAGCACACACACACACACACACACACACGCACACGAGGGGGGGTCTGGATAGTTCTGATAAACGCCTAGAGCAAAATTATATTAAAGCAACTGATATAACCACAAGAAGGAACACACCAGCAGCTGAGAGTTATAAAGGTAACTTATGTTGTGGTTATATCAATTGCTTCAATATCATTTTTGTTAGGTTTTTATCAGAACTTTCCAGACCCTCCTCGTATATGTGTGTATATATATATATATATATATATATAAAATTAAAATTTTAAACAGACAGAATAAACCGATAAACACATTGGAGTAGCACTACAGAATCGGAGAATATCGAAATTCATAAGAACACGTACAAACATATCAGTAAAGTAAAACAGACTATTCAATATTCCAGTTTCGATTAAACAAGAGAATAAATAATCTTAGAAAACAAACAGCCAGAGTATTTGACATCTCCAAGCTATGTAATTCTGACTGTAGGATAAGAAGCGTGCTTGTCCCACGTTGTGGGATAAACACGCCTCTAATTCCTCGGTCTTCCTCCTGAATTCTGGAATTCAGTGACTTATTTCCTCTGAGACTGCTTACTGCATGTGAAAAATGGACATTTTTGTAAAAAAAATTCTTTAGCTTCTTTATCAAGGTTAGAGTATCTCAAGGCGTTTTAACCCATCTCTTCTTTTTGTGTAGTGATCTTTTCACTAAAATCCTATTCATAACTTTTCCGAATGCATAAGATGTTGTAAGTCAGTTATGGAACTCGGCACTACTTATTTTAAAAATCATGAAATGTGCAAACATCTCATATGTATACCTACAACCAGTTCTTTTAAACACTGATCCCAATCTTATTTCCCATAATTTTCCCCCTAAGCACATAGAGAGAGTATTTCAAGACTAGGATTCATCCTTTAATGTTATGAATAACAGTTTTATGTTCGCTATTGGTAATAATAACAATATATTAACTACACCAGCTTGTAATCCGTCAAAAAAATGAAGGCTGAAAAAGTATAAATGGGGAAGGGAAAAAAAAAAAAACATTAGGCACGTCATATGGCATACCAAAATAACCCATGAAAAAATGAAGAGTAAAACAGTATAAAGGGAAGAAGGAAAAAAAACGAACATTATGCTTGCTATGCAACATGCCTAATGAAGCCAGAAATAGTGAGGATAAATAGTCATTAATGTTAATTTTCTAAGAACTGAATATACCCTCTTCTTTTTTGATTCCGTGCATATTTTGTGTGGAAGATATGATTTCAGTATGTATATGTACCTACCCTCTTCATGAATCGTGGTACGAAGAGGATAGGTAGGTACAAACCGAGATCCATCTTCTCCAGTCAGTTCTGTCTTTTGTGACTAATTTTGCTTCACTCCACACTGCTAATAAGTCATAATGCTTTCTTTTTCTGTCATTCTTTCCCAAGTTAGTTTCAGCCTTCTTCATTTTCCTTCTGGGACCATGTCAAAAGCTACTCATGGAATTTCTGCTCAGTCCATTCTCATTACAAGTCCAATCCATTATCATCAGTCTTTATTTCACTGGTAATACTTTTTTGCTGTGTTTGTTTACATAACGCATCATTATTATATGTTCTTCTACTATTAGTAGAAGAACATATAAATGCTAGAAAGAAAATAATTTCTTTCTAGCATTTGTTTCAATTTAAGAAATTTTTTCCATTCATATTCATTTGAAATCCGACTTTTTCAGCTGCCTTATAAAATTGTTCTGATTTTTCTAGTATATCAGTGTGATGATACTAAAATTACGTCAATTTTTTCTGTGTCAGAAAAAATGGACGTAAGTATCTAGATCTTCCAACCATGTGAGATCCCATTTTATTCTTCTCCTTATAATTGTAATTTTTTCATGCTTCAATTAATCATTATATTAAAAAGTAATCCAAACATTACGCAACTCTGTTCGACATCAGTCCTTATCTAACTATTTTGATACAGTTTGTTGTTCAATATGTAGAAATATGAAATTGCACATGCAAAAAAATGATTTCTCGGGATGGTTTATCAACAGGAGTCGTTTATATTTGAATTTTTTCAGTATTAAAAAACTAGAGAGGTTGCTGATTCGTGAAAAGGTGGATACGAAGAGAAAGGAATTTATTTTATTTATATATATTTTTATTAATGACATTGATATTAATGACCATTTATTTAGTGACAGTGGGTAATGGAGAAAAGAGAAGATGGATGTTGCATTGAGAAGTGAATTATACCTGTAAATCTAGGAGCGGTTTTTTTATGCTCTTTCATCAATGCTAGACGTATTACGAACAAACAAGAGGAGTTTGTTCGTAATAGTTAATGCAAATTACCCCAAAAATTACAGGCATAAGCAAGACTGGATAACAGAAATCCCTCATATACAGGGGCACACAACACGTGGGTTTTATTTTATTTTTATTTATTATTATATATTTTTTTTTGGTGAAGACAATGATGGCAAGAGAGGAAAGCAAAGAGGTATTACTGATGACAGCAAAAGACTTTTAAATGCAGCACAAGCAGAAATTCAAGAAAGAGGCAGCGGTTTTGAAACTATTTCGTTCAAGAGCCTGAGGCTATATAAAGAAATATATGAAATGTATCATGTATTGGCAAATTAACTCAGTATCCACCAAGTGAGTAATCATTATAGCAGACTAACTATGGGGACAGCATACGGGAAGGGAAAGGGGGAATTTATAGAGTTACTAAGGGATAATTATCTTCGACAGCATGTAAAAGAGGGATCACGCGGATTAGAAGCATTGGATCTAGCGATAACATCAGAAAATGGGAAGAGCGACCATGCAGTCGTGACATGGGAGTTGATCAGGCATGTGAAGATTTCTCTTAGGAAAGGATACATGCAGTAACGTTGAGCAGGAAATTATGGTAAGCTTAGAAAGGAGATTGAAGAAAACTCTATAGCATGAACAATTGTAAGGAATACACGAATAGCATATGGTCAGAATCAAAAGACGTTTGAAACGATCAATGTTAAACTGCATTCCTAGAACTGGGAAAAATAAACTCAGTAGTAACTAAACTGATGATGTGATCATTAAGCGAAGAAGTTCATGTTGGAAAAATATAGAGAAAGGGATGAAGAAACTATGCATGAACAGCACAGAGAGCGAAGATCAGAAAAGTAACAAGCATTATAAGAAAAGAAAAATTGCATTAAGGAATGAAACTAGCTGCGTAGCTAAAAGAAATTCTACGAGGTTCTTTTGTTATGTGGCAAGTAAAATGTGTAATGAATATGGAACAATATCTTTAGTTAATGCGGATAGTAAGAAACTAAAACAGAGTAGCTGATTACTGGAAAAAAAAACAAAAAAACTTTGCAAATGTATATCATCCAGGTAGAAATTGTATAGTACTTGATAAGGGGAGAAAACTGAACAGAGCTAGAGTTCATAACGATATTACCAAATCTTGATGTAAATACAGCAATGGGGTTAAATATCACATGTCGTACAAATTTCCAAAGGAACTGATAATACCTACGATAGGTATTATCTGGTTTTTTATTATAAGTATTAACTAACGTTCCCCGTAAACTAGGGAAGGAAATGCTCAAGTCGTGATGTCTTCTGAGCAGCAGGTCTGGCCTGGATAACCCGACCGGGGGAATGCAGTGATTTTTTCAAAATAGTGCATACATATTCATTATTTTATAATCTCCCAAAATTATTAAAGGAAAAAAAATGAAGAAAATTATTTTTATTCAACTGAAAATATAATTGTACATAAAATATACATAATCTCAGTTTCAACTAATTCGTTTAGTAATAATTTGAACGAAGGTTTTATTTAATTATTATTTTTTTATGGGGATACAATGATGGCAAGAGAAGGAAGAAAAGGGGTACTTCGTCAATGTATCGTCTTTGACAGTGAGCAGAAGAATAAATGTCATACGCGGGTATGGGATGGCCGCTGCGTACAGCTCAGCTTAGAGGTAAAGACCAATATTAACTCTGCCAGAGTGCCTAAATAATTTTTCTATTATGCTATTAGAAACGATTATACATATCACACAAAACATTAATTTCGAATTATTAACTTTAAACCAGTTATTTTCCCTCTGGTAAATGCTATAACTGGAAGTCTTCTAAACATGAACGTGCAGTAAATATAGGGAGGATAAAACTTTTTCAGCTTTATAAATGTCACATTAATCTTCTAGAAAGAATTTTGTTGCTTCCTTTTCTTTTCTTTTTTTGGATACAATGTGTAATTACATAACTGATTTGAAGTATTCAAAAAAAAAAAAAACTACTGACTAGTATATTCACAAGTCTTCATATACGCGCACGCACACGCGCGCGCACACACACACACACACGCGCGCACACACACACACACACACACACACACACACACACACACACACACACACACACACACACACACACACACACACACACACACACACAAAATTAATGAAACTTTACCATAACGTTTCTTACTTCCTCCTGCTTATTGAGCTCAACTAAAAAAATCTGCATAATGGGACAAGTACTGATGACATACAACTGCTAGAAAACAGAAAATTTTAATAAGAGGATATACCGTTTCAAAAGTAGCCCTTTCGAAGTTAACCTTAACAGTGCCAAGTCTGAGTTTGAAAAGACTAAAGGCAGAAAATTCCCTGCCTGTGAAAATGGTAGTTGTACTTTCTAGTCCTTTTCAAAAGCTGTTGGGGTAATTTCTGCCCATCTTTGCTCCCACCTCTCTCATACACAGAAGATGACAATATTGTAACATCACCTAAACATAAAGCTGACTTAGCATTATTCTACTGATCTAACTATTGCATAAATGATCAAAGCAAATCACTTCCAACTTTATAATATTGCATCAAATGCCTTCTGTGGCTTTCCGGCAGTAAGTCATTACAAAAACGGCTACTTTTCCTGAAATGTAATTCTGTGCATGTCCTTGACATCTCTATACTATATTATAATCGGCCGGCATTCACTCACATAGCATGGAAGCAAGCTCATATACAGCAAATTCCAAAAGAGACAAGTGTCCTCCTTTTTCTTAACCTACTATTCGTACTTCAGCACTGTCTAAAATAATGGAGAATGTCACCAATAGTCAACTCCTTCAATACTTGAAAACCTGTCAGCTAATCAGGGACCACCAATATAATGATTACTCTAGTCAAAATCCACGGCAGGTCTATCGGCTTGTATCACCCACTTCTAGGCAAGTGCCATGCAAGGTTTGAAGGAACTTATGCTGTTGCACTTGACATTTCCAAAGTATTCGTTAGGATTTAGAATTGAAGGTTTTTCAACAAGTTGCATTTTATTGTCTGCCTTCCATAACTGTATTTTCAGTTTTCTAGTGGGTTATTTACTGCGTCTTATGGTTGACTAAGCAAAAGAGTTCAGTCAGGATATAGAACGAGATACTGTACTTAATAGGTTTAGTATAAATCAAGACATAACTCACTTCAACTACATTTAAAGAACACAATTAAAATAATAATAGTAATAATACGCTCAGGAATTATGTTGATTTTTTTTTTCTAGTTTTACATATCAATGACCGCTTCTTCTGTGCATTTCGAATACTACGAGCTCTAAATGATCCATCTAACTATGGAATTTTAATTCACTGTTCTAAACCATTTTTTTTACTGTACGTGCAAACAACTGGTTGCAAATATTCTGATCTTTATTGGAAATTGTTAAGTCGATATGTTTAAATTAATCGAATTAATTAAAAGTTGAAATAATGAAGAAATAATTATCAAAAGAAATACATATTTAAAATATAACCAGATAATAACTGCATTGATATCCATCAAAATAAGAGATGTTTTTTTTTTTTTTTTACTAGATATCACACAATACTCATTTATTTCACCACTACTTATATATGTATGGATATGTAATCCGAAGCAAAAAAAAAAAAAAAAAAAGAGGTTCCCAGCTAAGTAAAATTTAAGAAAATTACAGACGAAGATACAATACAAATATGAATGAAATAAAATAATTAGGAATGTGATTATTTTTATATTTCTACTTTTATTAGAAGTAACAATCTAAAAACGATACTCATAAAATAACTTCACATATTTATAATATTTCTACAAAATGTTTCTAATATTAGAAATGTAAATTAAATCCGCCATTTAGAAATCAAAGAAAGGGAAAATAATTGAACAAATTAACAGATATATCTGGAAGAATAAAAACATAAGCAAAAAACCAAAATAATAATCTACAAAGGAGTAATCAGGTGTACTATGTAGCATAAAGTGCAGTAACTACAAAAATGATACAACTCAATGAAACCATTGAGATAAAAACGTGAAGAAAAGCTGAAGATGTAACAATATTAAATAAAATTAGGAACTCACAAATTAGGAAAAAAATCTAAAATACAGCCAATAAATGATTGGATTCAAAAATCAAAAACGGAAAGAAGAATAGAAATATCATTAAAAAAAAAATGCAGATAACAGATGTGCAAAGAAAGAACTGGATACCAAATGGAAAGAATAGCAGAGTAAGACCTAGAAAACGATGGCGGGATGTGTTGAAAACGGAGGCACTACAGGCAACTAATTTTAACAGTGAAGAAAAAGAAGCTATTTCATAATGATAAGATAATTTCATATATTGTAAAATAATCAAATTCTGCTTCGTTTCATATTTTACATGAACGAAGCAGCAGCAAAAAACATAACATCTGCTTTCATCGGTATGTTTTTATCCATTCTAAAAAAAAATTTTTAGGAAAAAAAAAAAGTTTCGAAATCACTAGACAATAATAAAATGGTACATTTCATAATAACATTGTCATATAGTGACATCAATCGATTGAAGTACATGGATAATTTAAATTTCTTCTGTCATTAAAACATTCGATAAGTTTTAAAGTTCTTAAATATCAATTTCATATATCTTATTGCTATTATTATTATTAAACGGGCACCTCCATGGGGTCTGAAGACTCATTGTGGGAGACCTAAACTATCCACACAATATGTACCGCATATTTGCTTGAATTCATTAACAAAGCACTCACAACCTATTCCACTCACTCGCCACTATCCAAGTGGTGAACGTATCAAGACCTCATAAAAGAGGAATGATAATTTCCTTATATCTACTTGTCGGTGGGTTCTTCAATAATCACGTAATCCTATGAGCTACCTTGGCAAACTTAGCAATACTTCCTTGCACTTATAAAACTCTTTCACTAAATTAAATGTTTCTATCATACTCTTCTTTGTTGCCTATCAACCAACTTTTACAACCTACAAACCTTTAATCTATTGTCATAGGGAGTGCTTCCTCATCCCCCAAGAAACCCAGGTGACCAACCTCAGTATAGCAATCTAGATGTGAACGTATCAAGGCCTTCTAAAAGAGGAATGATAACTTCCTTATACCTGCTTGTTAGTTGGATTCTTCAATAACCAAGTAATCCTATGAATTACCTTGGCAAAACTTAACAATATGACTCCTGGACTTCAACTTAATCTACTACTGTCTCCAAATCCCTAACTTCATCTATTTCCTGGAGTACAGTTGCATAAGTGCGGTATATAGTTTGTAATCTTGTTATCCTAAAGTGCATAACTTTACGCCTTTCTACATTAAACCGACAGCATACTGTTGGCCTATTTAAATCATTCTGCAAGCTCTCTAGATCGTCTTAATTATTACTCCACCCACTTTTGTATCATCAGCAAACAACCGAATATTTCTTTCAAATCATTTCCCATACATTTATGTATAAATTAAGCAGTAGATTATCGGAGTGTGGTACCTTGTCAAAAGACTGCAAAATTCAGCAGTATCGTATAGCTATTCCCTTTATCCAACTAATCTGCCATTAGATATAAAAAGTTAGTAAATTACTAAGGCAAGATCAACCCTTCAAGAAAGTCATATCCGTTCCCCTATAGCAGTGTTTCTCAAACTTCAGATATCCGCGTACCCTTCTTAAATTTTCATTAAAAATAAATTAAAATTAATACATTAATTTAAAATTAAATATCTATTTTATTTGAATTTATATGTTCATGTAAACAAAAAATATGATTTATTTTTAAATTTTGGTTCTCTAGAGATGTCAGCCGACACACTCATCAATTTCATTTGATCCAGATGCAATATCAACGCGGGAATTTTCGGAAACTAAAGTTTTCAGAAAAAAACCGAAAATGGTGCGACTTACCAAGAAGCTCCTACTCGCTATCACTACTTTTGGCATCGAGAACAGTTTCTTTGTGTGCATCGTCAAAATCAACTACCCAAATAGCGTCATCTTCTTTCCCATTATTTCAAGCAAAAGAGAGAACTAATTCCTTTTGCATAAATGATATAAGACTGCTGAAGCAAATTATAAACCAATCAGTAACTCACTCGGGAGTGATGGTAAAAGTATTGGAAAAGTTGATCAAAGACAAAGTCCAGAATGTGTGCAAGGTGTATGATACCCTATATGGCAGTGTTTCTCAAAGTGTGGTACGCGTACCCGCAGGGGTACGCGGAAATTTTCGGCTATGCATAATTAAAGGAGTCATATTTTTCAACAAACAGTGCAATTAGAGACAACCAGGATAAAACGGCACTGACTAATGAATCACATCCCCTCTCCAACAGAAACTGCTATATAGACCAAGCAAAACCATATGTTGCCGGTAAAACATATGGTTTTGCTTGACACCACCCCTGTCGTTAACGTGTTAAAACTAAGAAATATATAGTGAATGTGTTTCAGATATTACGGAATTCGGTTGAAGGCATTTCAACTCAACTGTTGAAATGCTAATTTGTCTTTGGTTCGCACGATCTTTTGTACCGCACCAATCATATGCAGTTCTTCGCTGCTCTACGTATCTCAAGTCGAACTGCATATGATTGGTGCGGTACAAAAGATCGTGCGAACCAAAGACAAATTAGCATTTCAACAGTTGAGTTGAAATGCCTTCAACCGAATTCCGTAATATCTGAAACACATTCACTATATATTTCTTAGTTTTAACACGTTAACGACAGGGGTGGTGTCAAGCAAAACCATATGTTTTACCGGCAACATATGGTTTTGCTTGGTCTATATAGCAGTTTCTGTTGGAGAGGGGATGTGATTCATTAGTCAGTGCCGATTTATCCTGGTTGTCTCTAATTGCACTGTTTGTTGAAAAATATGACTCCTTTAATTATGCATAGCCGAAAATTTCCGCGTACCCCTGCGGGTACGCGTACCACACTTTGAGAAACACTGCCATATAGGGTATCATACACCTTGCACACATTCTGGACTTTGTCTTTGATCAACTTTTCCAATACTTTTACCATCACTCCCGAGTGAGTTACTGGTTGGTTTATAATTTGCTACAGCAGTCTTAGATCATTTATGCAAAAGGAATTAGTTCTCCCTTCTTCCACTCCCTTGGGACTTTTCCAAATATTAGACTTTAGTTAAGCAGCCTAATAAAACCCAGGCTGATATCCCATAAAATCGCAAGGCTGTATTTGTAGTAAGATTTATTAACCTCAATTGCAATTTAATATCCTACTTCCAATTCAACTTCTATTCTCACATCAGTTCCTATCACACCAACGGCCTCACTTGGGTGACAGACCCTTGCAAAGTGGTGACTCAGCAGCTCAACTACTTTTGTCATCTCGCTATCATCAGCAGCATTCGCTAAAGTTCCAAAGTTCCACGTTTCTGTTGGAGAGGGTTTCTGTCGCATAATCACTCTCAGAGGCAATGTGGCAACCTTGGATATGGACAGATATTCTGATCCTATAACCAGATCCAACAATCTCAAATTCCGAGTCTTCTCCATCGCATGCTGCTTCAAATAATTATCTCCTAGTAGGTGTATAAATACCATTTAGTTCCTGCCATGTAATGATATCTCCTTCCAATTGTTTCTGTAGTTAGGTCCTCATAATAATTACTTGACCTGCAGTATGTGCGTGACCAAACATGACCAAATACATCACGCTAAACAGACCTTACAGTTTGTAATTATTCACAAGTGAATTTTTCTATTGTCAATATTTCAACCATTTTTGCGACAATACCATGACGCTATAACAAATGCACGGTGTTCCAATAGCTCCATTGAATAGCAGTATGGTTGCAAATAAAACGACACGTGCCTCTAGCGTGTTGTTGACCAATTTTTAGCTTATGCAGTTTGGACATGTAATTTTATCTAATTTTGGCACTAAAATGGTTGAAACTGAAATGCCTCGGTAAATTTTGATAGATATTTCATTAAATGCCGACTAGCCAATTATCTTCAAACTGCTTTGCTATGAGGAGAGGTATTATATACTACATCAAAACATTTTATCCCTACATATAGCCAGAATGAAACAAAAAAATTGAAACGCTCAACAGATCTGTTGAGCGTTTCAACAGATCTGTTTCATTAAATGCCGACTAGCCAATTATCTTCAAACTGCTTTGCTATGAGGAGAGGTATTATATACTACATCAAAACATTTTATCCCTACATATAGCCAGAATGAAACAAAAAAATTTAAACGCTCAACAGATCTGATAGAGATTTCAAATAAAGAATTTCGGTAAAATGTATCCTGTCAGAGTCTTGGAACAACATGCATAAGGATGGGAACAAATATGATATCCCGAAAGTCGTGTTAAAGCATGCAACTCTTTGCTTGAGGGATCAGATACATAGCCCAGAAGCGTAGCAATCTTAACACTAATATTTAGGAGAGATTCATAGGTGAAGTACATTTCACGAAACTACAAAATTGAATCAATGCAAAACTGTGACCAAAATGGCTCCCATGTTCCATATTACATGAGTAGTACTGAACATGAAACATAAAGCAATTTTGTATGACCAAAGTACTGTTTGCTGTTCCGTCAGTATTTAGTTGGACTTTTTTTCTTTTTTTTTTTAATCGCTTTTGGCATTTACTGCTGAAAAATGAAGAGAATTAAATAAGGGAATCGTGATTTCTTTCTTCCTTAAAAATTGAACTAAGAACATAGAACTACTAAATAAATAAAATTTTTGAATCAAATTTTAGGAGTGATACCCAGGATAATTCAAATGTATATGTGCTATTTTCTAATCGCTTAAGTTTTCAAACGAGTTGAGCCTGGCAGAAAAATACTCAGATTTTTTTTCCGAAATTGGGCAATTGAAAACCATCATCTAAGGTTCCTTGTGCCTCTGAAGAGTCAGAATTCTAACCAATACAATACACGGGAACATATGCGTTTTGAAATCTCGTTACAATATTAAGGAGCGCGTACATGAACATATGTTGCCAACAACTGTTAAATAAACGTGCAAAATTAAAAACAGGCGCGTATTATTTTTATGATAATTTTTTTACTGAAATATCTGGATTTTGTTATATTAATTCATTCAATAAACACAATTAATTAAATTGAAATTATCTGTATGGATTTCAGTCATTTGTCGCGAACAAAAAGCCAGACATAACATTGAAGTGCTGTGTGCAAACAGAGTGACAACTCCATTTCCACGATAAGGGCAAACTGAAGAGGTAGAAAGAGACGTTAGGAAATGTATGCAACATAACATTGAGAGCGCGTACATGAACATATGTTGCCAACAACTGTTAAATAAACGTGCAAAATGTGCACATAATTTACGTTGATTGGAAGCGATTATTAGCCTAAGAGAACAATTAAAATCACCGGCACTCAATGCATCACTTGCAAAGTTTTGTTTGCGTCACTAGCACAGTGAAAAGTGCACTGTGCTGCTCATGTGGAGTTGAAATTATTACTGTAAACCTTTAAAAAGAAAATAAATAAACAAATAAAAGTCGACAAGTTTTCCTTACAGAATTAAATATTACGTTTCTTCAACATGGCTCTCATCCGTTACGAATTGTTTCGTGCGGATGAAAGGACACACAAACATGGAGAAATCACCGTGCTCTTCGCTTTTGAGAACGCATCTAAAAACAGTGCTAACAAGTTACTATAAGCTTCCAAATAAATTCATGTAATTATTTCACTATTTACAGCAGAATGCCCTTTATATTATTTTCAAACAAAACTTGAACTTTAAAAATATGGTTTTGAAGAGAGAGAGATTTCGATTACTTCAAATAGGGTGAAACCCTTATGTACTTGGAAATAACCATCGCTTAATTAAGACCACAACCATAAGAATGAAAAAGTTCAAAAATGTTTTCAAAAACTATCTTAAAATTCAAGTGGTGTTACACCATAAGGCATTAGCATCAGGGCGCAAAAAATCGTCAAGGAAAGCTTAATGAACAAACACAAATTCGCTTTTTTTTCTTTTCAACTACGCAAACACTATACTAAATTTTATTGAAAAATAAATGACAAAGTAAACTCACCAAATCATTATGCAGTAACTTTAATATAGAAAAGTGCTTGAGAGTTCTTTTTATTTCAAGACGTACAATAAAAAATAACTAGAAAATGCGAGAAAAGATCACTTGATCGTGATTATTAATTAACGTGAAAGGCAATCATAAAAGGTACATCTTGTAACACCATTCACTATCAAAACTGAACTTCATCCGTTTTTCGGTGTATAAAGACTTAATAGAGCCTTCGTAGCTCAGTCGGTATAGACGAAGCGCTTTGGTCGGAAAGACCTGGGTTCTATTCCTGTCCATGACGTGAGGAACCTTTATCTGATCTCTTTCGACTTAGAGGGTTTTTTTCACCAGGAAAACTCAGGTTTTTCATCCCTCAGAACATATAAACTGACACATGAACACTTCATGAATGTAGCATGTATTCATGAATGTAGATCCTGCTGGATCTACATTATTAAGTAGTTAATTAAGTAGCATGTATTCATGAATGTAGATCCTGCTGGATCTACATTCATGAATACATGCTCTCAAGGGATTGTGGCAGAGTAATGACGAACCGGCTGCATTAATTCGTCATAAACCCCTCATTAGGGATCTACCTGTGTTAAGGGATGAGAAGGGAAGGAAAGAAAGACTTTACAGGATTCATTTTGTCCATATGTGAGTTTCAAAATGATATAAGGCAACAGCTCTGCCCTAGCCGGAGGAATTTAAAGAAAATCAGGAATTAACATGTCCACTCGATTCAATTTTTTATTTTCAAAATTATATTATTTTAAAAAACATGTTATATATTTACAGGTTCCCATAGTTAGGGTCAGAATCATCCCTGATTATCAGATTAGGGAGATCGCTTGGGTTAAAAAATACAGGACAGTTATTGTTATTACATCATACGTATATGATATGGTAACATGATTATAATCATAACTCTAAATGATACCCTCGAAAAAAAATTTTTTTTGAAGATACCGTGGCAATTAGATGATTTATTATCGCTCAGTTGTATCGCATGGTGCAATTTCCAGGTTCATCTATTTGTAATTTCTGTATAAAGAATCCATAGAGTATTCTAAAGGTCTCTAGATTTCGCTGGAACTGCATGTAGCAGAAGCATTAGTTAGTACTTAGCCATACGTGTAGCCGCTGAAACTATTGTTTAGTGTGTTAATGAACCCCATAAGTTGATTCTCGTGTTGCTATATATTCCTCTTCTTTATAATAGTGCTGCATGACACTGTATAAAGCCGTGAGAATATTTTAGAAACTTTTGTGTCACTGGACTGTCTATTGGCTGTGGAGAGTTGTTGCATATTAAATGTTAAATATTTTTCTTGGACAATCTTCCCCTGCTAAATTTTAATAACAGAAATTGGCGATTGAATTAGGCCGAAGAAGCTAAAAACGAGGAGATTGTATTATATCTATATTAAGTGTGTGTGGTCCGGCCTCTTTGCTGATTTTGTAGAATGAAAAACCTTTCCAGCTGAAAGGTTTTTCATTCAAAACTAGCTAGCTTACTCTCAGCAGAAAATGAAAGTCTTATATAAAGATTCTTCGAATCCTAGAGGAGATTCGAACTCAGGTCATTTCAACCGCAAGGGAAATTTCACATTTTTGCAACTGCGCTGTATAAGCGAGCAAACGATTGTGCTGTTTGAATTGCTTTATTCCACGTAAAAATTAAACAGAAAAACAATATCGGCTACAAAATTCATACTTTTGTTACGATTTTCCATACGTGCTCTTCTTACAAATCAGATTAATTTCAAACGAAACTACTGAAATACTGAATGAGAGATATAAATATTCAAATATTTAAAACAATAGAAGATGAATTAATACTTAAACTGGGAAACTTGAACCACCCATTCCTGTGTGGTTCAAGTTTCGACATGCAATGTTTTAGCATGGTACATCTCTAGTACTAATCTTCGTTCTTTTTCTTATAGCCAAAAAAAACGTCGTCTCTCTCTCTCTCTCTCTCTCTCTCTATGAATCATTTCCTGAATGCATAAATGGCAAAATACTGCACTTTAAACATCCTATGTGACTAACAGGAAAAGCATAGTATCTTTCATTTCACAAACAGGCTGCCCAACTCATGCAACGACAGCTTCGGATTTTAAGCTGGTAGCGAAAAACCGAAAATTAACTACTACTACTAAATAAGTTATAAGTTAAACATTTAACTGATAACATAATAATTAAGATTCCTGAAAAATAGTCTAGGAAGATAAATTCAGATTGTGCGTATCAGTTAAAACGTTTGTTTGGCAGTGGCTAATTTTCGGGGGGGGGGGGGTCCCAATTTTAAACCACTTGACATAATTCAGAAATTACACCATAATGGTAAAGTTATTTAACTATTTTTCAAAGTAAATTATTTCAACTACACGTTTAGTAAATATATATTTAAAAAAGGAAGGGATGGGGTTATTAGATATGCAAAGTACAGTAATATATATAGTATATGTATTTGTCGTTTGCTTATAAGAAAGTCAGGAAAGAAAAGGGATAACGCGGTGCCAGGAACAACTAGTGAAATTGGCAAAATTTTTATTATTACATGTATCTGATATCTGTTCGGGCAGACACATTTTGATTATTAAAGTTTTAGTATGATCATAATGTACCGACTAACTGCATTTTTCCAGTTTTGGACCCCTCTTCCTATCTGTTCTAAAATGTAATAGATATAATGGTCTGAAGCCTAAAACAATTTATTGATCCTCTCTCCAAAGAGTCACGTAATTTATGGACGAGTCCTAAATCAAAATTTCAAAGCATTACAACGCTTTATTTTGGCTCAATAGCCGGCTGAATGAAGAAAATGAGCAGCATACTGCCTCTTTGGGCTAGGATGAATAGAAAAATTATAACTATTCATTAAAAATGATTAAACATGAGACAAAATAACGGTTATTTTCTTAATAACTGTAGTTTTAATTCATACTCCTTTTGTAAGTTACCCAGAGTCTAGCAATGAAAAAGGCTGAAAGAATCAAATCCACATTATTTTGGTTTTTTGTATTGATAATTTCAGAAAGCCGCAAAAATCTGAATAAATTATAGTTTAAACTAAAACATCGACGCAACCTCAATGTTTAGGATGCACGACGGTGTACAACATCACAATAACCATAGACTGACTAAAGGGTTCTCCCTAGTTCTCCTGAAAACAACATGAAAGTTGAAACGTTTATAAAATGAATCGTTTTTCTTTTAATAGGTAGTTACTTCCATAAATTTACTCAGTTTAGCATCTAAATATCTAGTTTCTTCGGAAGGAACAATAGCATAACTGCCAAACCAAAAAAAACCGCAAATGGGGGGGGGGGGGGGGAAGATGGCTCGTAACAGTGTGAGGACCAAAACTTCCAATTACAGTATACTGATTAGGTGACCCGATTGAACAATTTTAAAACGCCAGGTAAGTAAGCAAATGAGTTCTTTCTTTCGTAAGACTACTCACTCAAACCGATTTATATTAAATAGCAGTATAATGAATTCAGTTGTTTCAGATAATCCAGAAAGTTATGACCTATCCTACGTAATCTATCCCCCCCCCTCCACAAGGTGCATCCCACTTTCCTATCTTTTCCTCACACGTCACCAAATTTTAATACTGTAAGCAGTTTTCTTTTCAAAAATAAAATAAAATAAGATAAAACATATTTTTCAATGCACGGGAGAGTGAAGCTTCTAACGAACGCCTCTGATTATGCCTGAATACATCTAAAATAAGTAACAATTACGGAATTTAATGTGAAAGTATTTAAGAAATGTATAAAACAATCACGCACATTACCACTGTTCCACATTTTTGCTATGAATACAATTAAAAAAAAAAATCATCTAACGCCTTTTTATTCCCGTATGCGGGGAGTAGGCGAGGCCATTTAGCCCTATCTAACTTTTGGAGACTGAGTGGGCAGTTCAATCTCCACTGGTACCAATCAGAGATAGATGGCCCAAGGCTATCACTAATTAAGCGGTACTCAGTGAAGAGAGACGGCTCAAATGTGCCGCCATCTCGTGGTCCCTAACCCTAACACATTATATTTAATGTCTGAAATAATGTGGGTTCTACGGTCGATTTTCTTGAGTTTACAGGACGAAAAACCCGAGTTTCCGGGAGGAAAAACCTGCTTGCCCGTGCCAGAGATCGACTAACTCGGGAACCGGTCGAAAAAAGGCTTAGAAAAATTTCCTCTAGTCGCCGACTAGACTCGAAACCAAGTCTTCCTTCATGAATACAATTAAAATAACATAAAATAATATTACGCCAAATAAAAATCCAAATCAAGGTTCTCGAGAATGACCCCAAAAAAATACCTGTACAACAAATGGCCAGTTCAAAAACAAAACAAAAAAAAATAATTTTAAAACGTATTTGGGATCCTGCTATCTACCGTATTCCCTGATGAGAATATGTCCATCTCTTGGCATCTTCGTCAATAGTAAGAATAATAATAATAATAATAATAATACATGAATAAAAAAAAAAGAAATGTTAATTCTTAATTATGAGACGTTCTTTCTTTTATTGCGCGTGCTTATTAGTGCATAAGAAAGGAAGAGGGAGGAAATTATGTGTTGTGGGCGGAAGCACTGAACCAAGAAGTTCCATTTTTTTTTCTCAACATTATTATCGCACTAATGTTACAGATGCACCAGATAAGTAAGATACGTTTATATTTACAATAAAGGAAGTTATCCTAGCTAATATATTCTAAAATTATTTACTAAATTTTACACCTGCGCAGATAGTGGCTATCGGACAAACCTGAAGCTGGTTCCATATATAACACCACCAAAGGAGTGACGTCACACAATCGAGGTAAAAATCTGTCGTCATTTCCAGGAATAGATAGTAGCACGGACACAGAAGTGTGCCGCTACACGTTAACCTTGACTGCAGGTCGCTAACCCCTCTGCCGACCTTGAAACAGCTAATCCCAACCTGTACCGATGAGCCACCAGATCGCCGTGACTACTGTCTGCAACTGCGGCAACGACGTAAACAAGCTTCTTTACTCCTGGTGTGACTGGATTCGAATGTTTACGTGTACAACATATAGTGGAGAACTGCTATTTTGCTGCCTGTTTTAATAAAAGGTGGTTTGTGCGAATGAACGAGAAAGAGGGAGTAAACAGCCTAATGTATTTTTTTTCCCCTGAGTCAAAACAGAATAAAAATGCAGGATGCATAACCTGACACGACTTGTTTTGTAATACATTTCACGTAATATTACTACGCCAACTGAAAATCAAAATACGTGCTATTTTGTACAAAATCTTATACATTGTTCAACACGAACAACATTCCGCCTCTTTTTTTTCCTTTCTCAGACATACCGAAGTCTCATTGTCCTCTACCTGTAAATGATGGAATTAACTATAAATTTAAAGCTCGAAATGAATTTTTTTTTTTTAAATGCTGCTGAAACTACCGGAACTTTCTGTTATGTATGCATTGTTAGCTATCACAGCAAAACATCCGTGTTTACTACTTCTAGCATATTTACTACCGGAATGAACCACTGTTCCGGTTCATTTCAAGGACTGATTAAAATTATGCTACAAAAGGAATGAATGCATACATGCTGTTTAAATATATTTCGATATGCCGGCTGACTCCTAACATGCGATTTGAAATCGCAGTGCTTACTTACCAGGCGATAATATATTCAGAAAGCATATGAACTAGCAAAGGTCCCCACATCCTATTTTTTTAGACAACTAAGAACGTTAAATAATGTGCCACATGCCAAATTTGTAACAAAACTGGATATGCTCATATCTAATATTTTCAGGAGGGAAAAAAGGGGGAGCATTCGAATGAGATCGCATTCTAAAGTTCGAAGTGACTAATGAGATAATCAAATTATGATGTATATTTAGGTTAATACAACGCCAATATGAGCAAATTTCCGGAGTCAAAAGCTTTACATATGTTGAACATAGTGTTGTATTTTGTTTCCCTGCAAAATGAAAATACGACGTTAAAGATTAACTCCAGATAAAGAAGGTCTCATCATGATCATATTTTTGGATCTAAAAGTGAAATGAACTTTTCATTTATTCTCAACTTTTGTGTATCATTTTCGCATATTAATTCCGAAATTTTCCGTGTTAATCTAGTACACGATTCCGTAGAAAGTAATTATTCTAACATATTTTTCTATATTTCCAAATTGTATTTTTCATGGTAACCAACAATTCTTCATGTACGGAATACAAACTCATCAAAAATAATAAAAAAAAAAGCTTATTTTCCTTCATATAGTCTACTTACTGTTTCTTTGGGCAGAGTTCCTTTACTAATTCATAAAAATGCAATCCACAGTAATTTAAAATCAAATATTAATATTCATCCTGTTCGAGCAACGATCTGCTATGCGTCTACAACTGGCGTTCAATTACATTCGAAGTACTGTATTATATTTACTTCAATCTCACATTTCAGATTCGTGGCCATTTTTAATCTATTTCACAAGATTAAGAAGATAAAGGGCAAATCAACCTGGTCATCGCACACTTAGTCGAATTCCTTTGTTAAATAGCATATACGGTACTAAATCCGAACCCTCAGGTGATCTTGCTCAGTGCTACTTCTGAGAAGACACATATGAGTAAATTCTCCAAGTAATAATTAGAATTAACGGAATAGTGTTTTAAATCAAGTTGTTTGCGGGCGTGTTCTCTCAAATAATCATATTAATATAACTATTTGGGATATATATTTTTATTATATTAATTATAACCTACATTGTATTAATACACTATTCCAGAAGATATCCAGTCAAATAGAAGCACGATAATCAGATGCATTCTTGTAGCACAGCGCTAGACAGAATGTTACACAGATGTTGATAACACGTGCATTAAAAGATTCCATCTGTTATCAGTTATTCTTATTGTTTACGTCAAGGTTGAAAGGCATCTGGGATTGAATGAAGACAGAAAGGCAACATCTGCTATTGTTTTCACACAGCTCTTCGTACGCATGATGAACTTTATGGAAATAAGGCTCCAGTATAAAGAATTATACTACATTCTAATCACAAAGTGAAAAGGAGCATACACCCGAAACAATTAAACTTCAGGTGGCTTTTCAAAAAATAAACAAATTAAAGTTTTTGCCAACAATATTGTATGCAGTGACGAGACAACTGCTAAGAGTTATGAACATAATTTTCTTTATCTTTTTGCTTCTTTTTGTATTTGCAAATGGTGTTTTTTAGTCTCTCCCACTTCCTGCAGGGAATCAAGAAGGGAGTTCTGGGAGAAGTGAAATGAGAAATATTTACTTTTTAAAAATATTTCATCATTTACTGAAACTTACACTTGGATAAAGGATTAAACTAAATTTATTATAGTCTAAGTGGAAAAAAACTTCCAACATCTTTCTCTTAATCCAGAGTAATTTAATAATAAGGTGAGACACGTTTTGGCAACTTGTATAGGTAAATATGACTTCTCCATTGCTTCCACCTTAGTATCACCACCTCTGGGTCTGGTTCCCACTGACGAGACCTCAATAAATGTCGAAACTGGTCTGGGTAGTGGCCCTTCCCTTAATGCATAGTATTATACATGTCCGCAAGGAGATGTGCTTTGCATTATGGGAGATACTAAGAGAGTGATGAGAGCTTGGTCCACCTTTACCACGAGTTGCCTCAGCCCTGAGGATACTTCAGGCGCAAACTTTGTTTGCTTACACTTGGATAAAGGATTAAACTAATATTATAGTCTAACCAAGTGGAAAAAAAACTTCCAACATTTACTGAAACATTAAAAAGGATAAGTGTCCAATTACATCTCAAAACTGTAGTTTATATTATAATTTTAAAAAGTCGATTTCATTTTTGTTAATTAGCAATACTGTTCACAATGCTTGTATTTTCTGATTTCTTGAGAAAAAGGACGGCGTCCCTATTGTCTCTTACTTACTTTCAATGAACTTAACGCATCCGAATACTTAATATTTGGATGCGTTAAGTGTAGTCCCTGACCAGCAAGAAATTTTGCATAATTTTTAATATACCTGGATCAGTATATTTTTAAAATAATATCTTCAAAATCACATCAGTAAAACTATTTTTGAAATAATAAGAGACGTTAGATGAGATAAAACTATTTCGTATCATTTCGAGTCAAAGAAAATTCTTTAAGGCTTGTGAACTGTAACAACAGAAAGAAATCAAACAGGGCTACGAAGCAAATATAATTTTTAATTATCTTAAAAGGGCACGTTCAGATATTTATTTTTCCATTATACCACTTGTTAACTTCTTTTTATCTGAGTTTCACAAAATGCGAAAGAACCTATGAGCTGTTGTGACCGTCCGTACTTAATTTTGCCATTCTTTGGCTGTAGCCTGAGCGGATTTTACTGCAATTTGGTATTGTGAATCTTTACAAAAATTTGCTTTTTATAGTGAGTTTTTTTTTTTTTTTTTTTTTTTTTAACAGGACTACTTGTGAAAAGGAACAAAATGTAGCAGTATTAGATACTGGAGCCTCCGTAGCTCAATCAGTATAGACGAAGGAGCTCTTTGGTCGGAAAGACCTAGGTTCGATTCCCGACAGTGACGTGAAGAACCTTTATCTGGTCTCTTTCGACGAAAGGTGAGTTAGCCGGGTGTTTTCACCTGAAACTCGGGTTTTTTGGTTCCCAGAATAGGCAAACCGACCCCATGAACACACACACAAACACACGGACTACAGTCAGAAATACCCTTAGGGAATGCAGTAAGGAGTGGCGACCCAGTTGCATTAATTAGCTGTAAGCCTCCTCGGTATTGGGGGGGGGGGGGGACTCAATCCGTCCTGGGATAGGGTGGACGAGTAGATATGATGATCAGATATTACAGTAACTCTACTCTTGCTCGACGGAAATGAATAATCCAATAAAAATGTTTAGTGTAACATTTTTATTGGATAATGATTCAGAGTGATCATAACTGCGCACTATACAATCTTTAACAAAATGTAGTTTGTAATCGCATTCTGTTTTCAGTGATATCATTGATAGAGAGCTTATTTTTTTTATTTTTTACGTTTTGCCATTAAAACGGTCCAATTTTAGAGAAATTTATCATAATTTCAAATCCATATAATAATACATTATTGTTATACAATACAACAATGTATTAGTAGTACTTGTCAGAGTTAAATTTTCAATATCTCCTTGATTTTCGCCAGAACTATCACGGTGTAATTACGTTATTCAGAGAACTTATAACGGTGGTGGTACTTGGTAAAACTCCAAATATGTCAAAACCGTTTACGGCTTATGTACTCTAGATATAGTGCTCCTCATGGCTAATTCTGTCAACAGCACATGATCCGATTAAAACCAAAATAGAAAGGATTCCGACAAGATTTAACAGAACTTTACAATGCCAAAAATTTCATTATCATTTCATTCAGCCAGTGCAGCATTAATAATTTCAGTTCCGAACATTTTGTCAATCAAATGCTCCAACTGCATCTAAAATTGAATCGCACAGAGATTTTGTGATATGTGTGTGTGTGTGTGTGTGTATCAAATTCCAAACTTTATTAAATTCCATACTGCAAGAGAAGAGATCTGCAATATATAATTTTGTCTTTTCTTCTTTTTTTTTTTTTTTGAATCCCCCACACACCCAGAAAATGGTTTGACTGAAACGAAAATTGGAATGGTTACACAAATTTTTGTAGTGATATCGAATTTGAGTAAAATCCGTCCAGAGTCCAGGAATAACTTGCGTAAGTATGGGAAAACGACCCTTACGGGATTTTTTACGCATTTCGTGAAACCATCAAAACTCTCAGGAAGACAATAACGGAAAAATCGAAAATTCAACTATAATCAATACAAGTAAGAAAATGATCATACAAAATCGTTTTAAAAAATATTTCGTAATACTGGACAAGTTAAATTATTTAAAGAGCTCTATCACACGAACTTATGCTTCTGGAATAATCATTATAAAAATTGTAACACATTTGCTAAACGGCTTATGTACTCTACCCATATAATTTTCATTACTATAAATGGTTCGATTGAAACCAAACGTCAAATAACTTGAACTTTTAATACATCCTGAAAATCTCATTTTCAGGATGTATTAAAAGAGTGTTCCTAGCAAGATCTATGCAAGTATACTTGAGAAACGGTTGAGAAGAATTGTGGAAGGAAAGCTTGGTGAAGAACAAGCTGGATTCAGGCCAAATAGAGGCTGTCAGGATCAGATCTTCACTTCACGACAAATAGTTGAGAAATCATGGGAATATAACAAAGATCTGTATTTAAGTTTTGTCGATTTGGAAAAGGCATATGACAAGGTGCCAAGAGAGAAGCTATTCAATACGCTGCAGTTATATGGTGTCAATGGGGCATTATATCAAGCAATACTTAGTCTTTATTTGAGTTGTAAGTCAGCAGTTAGAATTGAAGGACGTACAGGAAGATGGTTTAATGTTAAATCTGGTGTGAGACAAGGATGTACATTATCCCCTCTGTTATTCATTATCTATATGGATCACATTATGAAGGAAAGTGGTATTAAACATGATGTCAAAATTGGATATGTTAATGTCAGCTCTTTGCTTTATGTGGATGATGTTATACTTCTAAATAAATCTGCTACAAGTCTGCAAGATTCTCTGACTAAATTGAATAGCTGCTGTAATAGATATGGTATGAAGGTCAGCAATAAAAAGACAAAGACAACGAAAATAGGCAGAATCATTGAAAATGTCAACTGTGTTGTGAATGGAGAACCTGTGGAACAAGTAAAACATTTCAGCTATTTAGGCACGATTTTTAGTGAAGATGGTAAATTAAATATAGAAATAGACAACAGAATCAGCAAAGCTGGTATGGTGGGAAGTCAATTGAATAAATTCATATGGAATAAGAGAGAAATTAGTCGGAACACTAAATTAGCTGTATACAAGACAGTGTTCAAACCCGTTTTAACTTATGGATCTGAGAGCTGGGTCAGAAGTAAAACACTTGACCAAAGACTAGAGACCACAGATATGAGAGTCCTGAGAAAGATTATAGGCGTGAACAGATGGCATCAATGGCAGTATCATATTAAAAACGAGGATATTAGGAAAGAACTTGACATTGTCAGCATCCAGGAATGCGTTAGCAGAGCTAATCTCAGGTGGTATGGTCACTTAAACAGAATGGGCAAGGAAAGATTAGCAAAACAAGTGTTCTCTGCCAGGCTGGCAGCAAAACGACCCAGAGGAAGACCAAGATATAGGTGGATTGATACAGTACAAAGTGCTTTAGATGATAGAAATATAGGATCTGATAATGTTGGAGTGTTGACAAGTAACAGACTGATTTGGAGGAAAATTGTAGATAGGAAATTAATAATGATGTAATTTCTTTTCATGTAGTACTATCATATCCTGTACACCCCTTGAGGGTACATGGCAGGAATTTGATGATGATGATGATGATGATGAAAATCTCATTAAATTTCACCCAAGCCGGCCAGAATGAAATTATTAATAATAGTTCGAGTCGTTTTGCAATAAAAATGCATCAATTGAAATGTAAACTGATTCACACAGACATGTGTATACATCTTAAATCCAAAAAAGTGTTAAGTTCCATCCAGCCAGAGAAGAAATATTGCAAATAGAATTTCAATACGTTTAACTCCTTTCTGCACCTGAAAATGGTTTAACAAAATGTCCTATCTCCTCACAGCAGGAGCGCTCCAGAAACAACCTGTTAAATGAACATACGATTCTTATAAGTGTGAAATACACTAGGTGCGTTGTATATAAGCAAAACATCCATGGTGAGGTGTAAATAATACCAGGCATAGCTTTCGTTGGTAGGTAAATTGTATTTTTTCAGGAAGTTTTTGGTTCAAGACTGAATAAATATTTTCTAATATTCCATTTTTCCGGAGAAATGATTTTAAATAATAATTTAACACACATAGAGGTGTGTGTGTGTGTGTGTGTGTGTGTGTGTGTGTGTGTGTGTGTGTGTGTGTGTGTGTGTGTGTGTGTGTGTGTGTGTGTGTGCGTGCGCGCGCGCGTGCGTGGGTGGGTGAGACTCGGGAATTTTCATCCAGCAAAACAGGCAAACCAGCCATTAGAACACACAATTAAGAGACATTACATTGGCCTCACAGCCTGACTTCAGCCGTAAATACAAATCAACACACACACACACACACACACACACACACACACACACACACACACACACACACACACACACACACACACACACACACACACACAAGAGGGGGGGGGGAAGAAAAGAAAGAAAGAAAGAAAAGGCAATGGGGGAAGAGAGAAGTACAATTTGAAATTTGAAGTCTTTCTGTCTTAGACAAAAAATTAACGTTTGAAATGAAATACGTGTGAAAAAAATAAATAAATAAAAATATTACAAGTCGAAACTGTTACTTTTACACCCACTATTATACTAATACAAACACACATACGTATGTGCATTTATGTTTTCCATGCCAATAAATAACGAAAACAAATTTGAAAGTTTGAAACTTTGGATTTTTACCGATTTCCGGAAGAGGCATGCTTTGTACTGTATTCACCTGCACATTAGGCATCTCTTTCGGCAAAGACATACAACTAATAGTTGTGTCGGCGTTAGTTTCCTGTAGAAAGGAAAATAAACATTGTTCTAGCATTCTAAATACTTCTTACTATAAAAACTGCAAATGGTTCATGCAAACGGACAAAAAATATGGTTAACAATGTCTTGCTAAATTTTTAACGGCTGCAGATAGCTCACACACAAATAAAAGTTGAAGGTAAGGAAATCCAAACATTGGTTCGGCTTCTCAACTGATTCAGAGTTACTAAAGTAAATGGAGTAACTAAATAGCCCATCCCTATAAAACTAACCAGGAATGAGTCGCAGTCTCAAAAACGCCTTTATGAGACTGCGATTTATTTTGATTTGACCAGAAAGACTTGATTTCGGATCGCATCTAGGACGCGAAGAACTTTCATATGGATTTTTCAAAATGAAGGTGAGCTGGCTGGCTTCATAAGGAGGTATCAGTTCTTCATCCCGGAAACTGAGATTTTTCCTCCACAAAACAGAAAAAAATGCAGAAGAACACATACAAGCAACAGACATAATACGCCGGATTCACAGTTTTAGTTGCTTCAGCCGTAATTCCAAAGAGAAGCTTTGTTTGATCGTACATCAAACAAAAAGCGGTATGAATGCGGTGAGTAGCTATGCTTAGGTGTGTCTTTATTTTAGTCCTAGTCTCCTAGCCTTTATTTTAAGCATAACAAAAGTTGAACCGTTGAAGTTTGAAAGATCCAAGATATTAAAAAAAAAAAAAAAAAAAAAAAAAAAAAACCGCTCTTAGCACATGACGTAGTTCGCGTACAACCGTTCCGTTCTTATGATCCATAAATCATTTAGTAGCTTGAACATCGACGGAATTACTGAACACATTGAAAGTATGTCCTCTGAACATCGTCAAATCTCTCACATTTCTAAAATATAATTCTGAAAACAGATCGAACGTATATCAGCTATCCCCTCGATTCGAAGAGCAGTTATATAGAAGAAAAGTCAATGGAGACACTAAGCTATAACAAATCTGCAACTTCTTCTTAAAGAAACAAGACTGTGTTTATTTATTTATTTTGTTATTCATTTCATTTTCTAAACTTTTCTTAGTTTTGGTTGGTCATGAAAGTATTAAGTAGCATGACTGAATATTCTCATAACGCGGTATTGACGTAACCAAAGTGAGTAAGCGGATAGGAAATGTTTTTACTTTATCACTGATAGGCTGTGGATTGCAATGGCGTCAACATTAATGTTTGTAAAATCTTTCTGTAGGAAATTTATAAGCTCTTAAAAACATTTTATTTTCATTGTCTCTTGATATCAAAAAGACACGAGAGAGAGAGAGAAGAGAGCAAGAATCAAAATAAAAAAAATGCATTTTTATCTTTCAGTCTTGTATAATAAAATAATAATTAGATTCTAAACTGGTTGTCAATCATCACATTTATTATTTCATCATATTCTCAGTATTTCCTGCATGACCTACATCTTCTCTATAGCTTTCATGGAGGTCTTGTCCATTTCAGCCATTAGAGTAATGTCACTGCTATTTTGTTTGGCTGGTTAGGTTAGGTAGAGAGCATTGAACTAGTTTTAATTTTTTAACAAACGAAAGCTCCTGTACGAAAAAGACGGAGTCGGATTTTAAAAAAAAAAAAAAAAATGGAAACTACAGTACTTTAAAATCCATTTATTTACCGTCTCTTCTCTTACAGATCATAATCCGGGAGTTGCATTGGAGACTACCACTGCCGGAGGAAGTAGTCACACATATCCTAAAAGCAATAGCGACGATTCAGGTCATGTAATGAATGTTGAAATGTGGGCATATGGGTTAAAATGATAAAAATGACGGTTAATCGCCGACTTTTAGGAACTCGATTATTGTTATTCAGATTAAAATTAAACGAATTAGTCAGGAAAAGTATATTTTTCTGTAACCCCTTTCGACTAAAACGAAGTATAAATTAAGAGTTGGAAAGAAAACGGCTTAAGGAAGATATATTAAAAAGAAAACGGACAATTCTGTTCATCAATTATTATTAATGAATTTCAAATTTATATTTTGTACACGTCGCCCAAGAGTTGATTAAAGTAATTTCGAAAAAAAAAAAATTTAATGTAACAAATCTCAGAATATCGGTCAGTATCACATAACAAAATCGTTGTAATTTCCAATAATGATTCCCATTATTATGTTTATTATGTACAACTGCATATTCTAATTAACTTGTCTCTACAATTGACGTAATATTGGCCCGACCTAACGTCAAAGTCATAATTAGAAACGTAAAGTTTGTGACGAATTATAATTTTGCAGACACTTGATAAAATGGGAACAGCACCAGTATCCATTATCTCATATCCATAATGATGTACAGCCTGTAGGCACTAAAATGCCTATCTGACAAGAACGAATAACCTTTGCTATTATCTCCCCCACCCCCTTTTTTTAAAAAAATTTAAAGATTCGGTGTTTTTTTTTTCCACTTGATTTCTAACCATGAAAAACTGGAATATTTTGTTACTTTTAATTAACTACATCACGAAGTTCATTATGATGCATGTGTTTTTGTTCAAATTTTTAAATAATTTCATCTCCAAGTTTTCCTCTTGACCTCCTTATTCCAACATGCCGTGAATAAATATTCTCAACTGGAAATGTGAAGGTAGGGCTGTGTCTTAAGTATTTCAAGTTCTGCTGACACGGTTCAACTGAGTATTTACCAATAAATTGAGGTCAGTAGTATAGAGGGTGGTTTTTCTATCATGGTATTTGGGCATATTAATTTAAAGGTCTATACTCAAGAAGGTGTATAATTGCTTTTTTTTTAAGTCTCCCATGAAATCTAATTAATTTATTGAGTGTTTGGAGAACATATTTCGAGTAATTATATAATGCCTTTTCACATGTATTAACTCGATGTTCTGCACTGCTTTTTACTATTCTCAACTATATAACAGAGAAATTAAGTAAATGAAGGGAATTTACAAGAGATCCCTCGTTTTACAAAGTAAATCATTTAGGCTATTTTTTATCTTTTTTTTTCTCCCTCTTGGAAGGCTCATGAATTAACTAAGGTAAATGTATAATAAACTCCCACCCACTAAAGACTTTAATTCTACATTAGTGCGATGGACGTTAAGAGATTTAACTTCTTTTAATAATATTATTAAAAGTAATAATAATAAATCAAAATTTATTAATTTATTATTACTTGTTTTGGTAATCCGCAAAGGCTGCTCTAAAGAAAACAATGAAACTTTTTTAGACCACTTCAAGCCTCAAAAAAGTCGGGGTGGTAGTGGTCTCACACCGGCGATGAAATTCATCTCCCACCTAAAGACATTCCCAAACATCTATGCCCACGACGAAATCGAGACCACTGTCGGTTGGGAAGCAAATACGCTAACCACTCAGCCAACATTACCGGAAGTTAAAGGTTTGGGGATATACATAATATAAACACTTAATTATTTTCCAGAGAAGATCCTAAAGGTCTTTATTTTTGCACCAAACTAATAAGCGACAGAAGAATAAATATTCATTGTTATTTTATACCCAAGTAAACAAACATGCTAGTTTCGAACGCAGCCGAGATCTTAAAAATAAATAAATAAATAAATAAAATAAAATAAAACAAAAACTTCGCAAGAGCTGACTTTGTATTGCATTACTTAAAAAGACAAGAATTCTGCCAAAAAATGCAGCTGCTATTTTTTAGGCTTTTAATTATTACTCTTTATTTTAATAGTTTAATGATAAGATGAAGTCATTGGGTCTTTTCTGCGTTAATCATAATTTATCACCGATCAAGAGTTCACTTATGAAAGATAGCTTTCAAACGAGAGCTACTATAGCATCCAAGTAATTTCTTTTTGATTTCCGATAAGAACTTCAGTTCAAGACAGCTGTTGGGCCAGTGAAACTCTTGATCAAAAGCAATCATAAACAAGAAAATATACCAACTGTATTGGAGAGCTTAATTTCAATATTAGTCTCATTCATTAACTTTCATTATATATATATATGTTAAAGATACCAAGCTATTTTAAACCTGGTTTTACTCCATTTCCCAAGTAAGCAAACAGACAAACAAGTCAAGTTTGCGCCTGCAAGTGTTGCAAGTCTAGCCAGGGCAACTCATGGTAAAAACCCAAGGTAAAATACTTTCTACATTTATATCTCCTCTTGAGATTTTTATTTAATAAGGTTAAAACATCTTATGGTAACTTGTTCTTAAATACTTATAAGCTCTGTATTACTAAAATCTTGGTATTTCTAGCCTGGCTCCCACTGATGAGACCTCAATAAAGGTCGAAACCGGTCTGGGTAGTGGCCCCCCTTGCCTTTAATACAAAGCATCATACATCTCCTCCAGGAGATGTGCTTTGCATTAAGGGTAAATATTAAAATTAGTGATCAGAGCTTATTCTACTTTTACCATGAGTTGCCTTGGTCTTGCACTACGTGCAGGGTCAGCTAGACTTGCAGGCGCAAACTTGACTTGTCTGTTTGCTTACTTGGGAAATGGAGTAAAACCAGGTTTAAAATAGCTTGGTATCTTTAACATTTATTATACCCAAGGTAAAATGCTTTCTACATTATATATATATATATATATATATATATATATATATATAAAAAATTAAAAGACAAGACGATTAAACATGCTTATATCTTAAAGTTATTTTAGGGACAGTAAACAATCAAAACATCATTTTAGGCAGAGACGAAATTTTTATTACAAGCATCGCTTTGAAGATTCCATACGTGCAACTCTAGAAACTCAACAAAAATTCAAACTGTATTCGGATTTCAACCAGGTTTTATGCAATTTATTCACTGATGATGTGCGTTCATTAGGCTCATTAGGTGTGTGCTTTATCAACTTACGAATGAATTTCGTTCGATAATATGGCCTCCACGATTGTCAGAAATTTTGCAACACCATAAAAAAAGTTACCGTACTACTTTAACTTTTCTTGAACAATTTTGCTTTAATTTGCAAATACAGCGCTAATCTGCAGCTGGAAAACCAAAATTGCCATTTCCTGTTTTATAATCTAACACTGCTGCAAGTATAAAAGAATGAAATAATCAGCTATAAATAGAACTGGCAAAGAAAAAAGAAAAAAAAAACGACAGTTATTTAAAATCATTCGTTCTTATTTATTTCGACTGAAATGAAAGAAAGTTAAATTTCTCTCATGTTTCAGAATGATCATCTTTAGAAGTGAAAAGGAAATGCGCAAATTCGTTTCTGAATGATACAGTTTTGAATACCCCTGATATTTCTGATTTCTTTATTGGGAATTATATGCAAGGATTGCACGGACAGCTGAGTCAAGCGACTGTCATGTGTAGGGATTCCTAAAGACTAGTGCCTTCTGCTATATATTTCCATGAGGTGATATCCCCTAGCAAATATCGTATAGCTCAGACCCTTACTAAATGCTTTATAAAAGCCTAAAACAAATATCTAGACGAACAATACATCCTCGTGAAATTTCTAAAATCTGCCCTTTTTTTTTATCCCACCTACGAAGGGTTTTGTGAACACCTATAATGCATTTAAAAGCGAAGTTTTTTTTCTATTTTAATTATATATATATATATATATATATATATATATATATATTACATTTCTATTTTTTTTTTTTTTTTTTTTTTTTTTTTTTTTTTTTTTTTTAACGGTCCGGAAAACGTGCTCTCTGCACCGAACATGGAACTTTTTCATGGTGCTCAGGTCTCGAATAAATAAGGCTGTAGTACCGCACCGGCGATGAAATTAGTCTTTCGTCTAAAGAGACAATTGCAAACATCATGCCCACAGTAGGATTCGAACCTGAAGCCTGATGGCTGGAGAGCGAATCAACCGGCAAGCCGTGTTTATTTTTTAATGATAAAAATAAAAAACAATAATGACAACAAACTATCCTCTTCTCGAGCTGACTTAGCCTTTCCTCTCTTCTTTCCATTACTTTTGCTTATAAGTAAACAATGAAACACTATTAAACTGAAGTTACTTACAGTCTGCATAAAAATTAAATACATGTGAACTGTGATTAATAAACCTACAAAAAAAGAATGAATCGCTAGCATTTAAAAAAGCATTTTATTAAATCTGTGTTATTACCATCGACATTTTCATTCTCAATTCATGCATATATTGATAACTGAACTATTCCTGCCTCAATTATGATTCACCTACACTGAAATTCACTATTCAAAAACAAGTTTATGAATCACCCAGGATTTTCGCAAGCTATTGTTTATTATTGTTGTTGTTGTTATTATTATTATTATTATTATTATTATTATTATTCAAAGTAAACAGAAATGGCTTAACGCAATCGTGGGTAAAAGTAAGTCCTAACTCAAGTACCAATTTGCACTACGCATTACAAAAACTACCGAAGGAGAGTTTAAAATAATGCAATCCAAGCTAAAAAAAAACTTGTAATGATAACAATTCGATGTAACACACCTGAATTAAGTCCCGATACCATGGAACAGATGCAACAAGTATCCAAAGTTTTCAACTAAAACAATGTTTACACACTAAAACGAAATCGACAGTTTTCCCAGGATTCGCTGGGGCCAGGTGCTAAGTCTTACCGACCTTGCGACCTTCAACACTTTCAGCCAACGACACCGGAAACTGCCGTAAAGGAGATCGGGGGATGGGGGGATAAGTACAATAGCAGGTTAAAGGCGACCTACATCTCGAGACAGAGTGAGTGAGATTCGTTCACATGGCAGATGGAGGGGGCATCTGGTGAAAACGCACACTTGCAACACCGTAGTGCCGATTAATGGCGGAAAGCTGGCGGGAATAGGAAATCCTAAAGATATTATAAGCTCCTTATGTATCAGTTTTCCTGTTATAGGATAAACTATATTTTATGCATTTTAAAGTTTAGAAGTTTGAAAATAAAGAATGAGACGTGCAAGCAAAATATGTCTTCATAAGCAGCCTCGCAACTGTAAACCCCTCCCTTTCCCTCCCACAGTTACTATCATCACCAGTCATTTGCAATTACAACGGCCCACTATCTGCAGAATACCACACCACATGTCACGAACAGAGAACGGTAAATACAGGATTGGTGATGAAAAGCAACAGTCTTCTCACCATATGAAACTCATTTACTTGATAGATTACGAAATTCCAGACTGAGAAAACTAAAAGAGATCTTATTTCTTAAAGGACTTAGGATTTGTCATTTACATAGTTATAAAGGAAAATTCATCCTGTCATCTGTATGAGGCAAACAGCTTGAAATAAGAAATGGAAGTACTACCTAACAAAAGCCTCAACTTTTCAAGATCTCTTAAAGTTAACACTTTTGTTTTAAATCATGGCATAAGAAATATACAGTGGTCTAGGTGTGCATATGTATATATGCTTGCATATTCACGCAAAACTGCGTAAAAAAAAAAAAAAAACTATTCATGCGACTGAATATTCTCTATTAATATATTATGCAATGCGGCCCTCGCATCGTCTAGGAAACAAGGCAATGCACAAAAAAAAAAAAGCTCCCTTAGTTTCACAGTAGTTTCGAACGGAAGGATATTACATTACACAGAATCATGCTCTAGGAACTTTTTTTAACTCGGGAAAGAATACGCAAGAAAAAAGTACAGAGGGAAAGGGTCCATACAGAATTAATATCAATCGAATAAAATAATCGTTTAAAACATTTACGTATAAATGTGGAAATAAGTACGTCTTCAAGGCAATAAAGGGAAGGTGCACGACAGAGCGGAAGTAATATCAATGTCCCATAATGACAATAATAATGCATTTAGAGGCACAAATGGGCATATTGATTACCGTACGTAAGTGCTTAACCATGACAGCTTGACATATAGCGCTCAATCAATGGAGCACTTAGAAGCAAGATATTATATATATATCTTGGAGTTTGGTTTTATTCCAATATATGGCAGAAACCAGAATATTAAATACAAGAAAAACTTTCAAAACCTTAAAGGCATGCATTCAATATTGCTGGTAGATTTGATATACACTGCTTGGTCAGATGATACAACTGCAAAAAGCTGTCCTAAATCGTACGCTCTAAAATTTTTTCCCTATTTTTTTTTTTTAGTTCCGATGTGAGCTGAATTTTGAGACAACTGTCCCAATGCAGAAATATATCTCTGCTCCAATTTTTTGTGCATCCTTTACTATTAAGGTCATAGCGTGTATGTTTCATTTTGACCTACTAAGTCAGTTTGGCGTGTCATTTAATCCTGTGAAATTGACTATCCAAACAAAAGCTGAATACTCCTATGCAGGTCCAGTACTACTATTGGATATTTAATAACTATAATTAGTAAACTGAAAATATATGCACTGTGACACAGATATTGGCCACTGAATTCTCATTTTTTTAACGTTTCTCCACGATTTCAAGTGACTTCCAGATGACATAAAGGTAAATTAGTACAATAAACATTAAATAAACTAGCTTACAAATACATGGAGGGTTCAAATAAGTCCCTTCATAAGGCTGCAGTCTACAACGTACGGTTTCTGTTCATTAGAATGCAAGCGTCAGATATGGAGAGAAAAAAGTCTCCTAGACTTTATATTTTTGTATTACCTTTGTTAAATAATTATTATTTTGTCTTGCTGCAAGGGAGGATTTTCTGTAAGATTTACAGGCTCTCTTATTTAACAAATCACTCAGAGAACCTTTTAACTTGCTTTCCTTAAGTCATTTTGTATCATGTTTTCCTCTCCCAGTGATTTAAATACAAAAGATATTAAAACTTTTTTTTTTCTGTTATTCAAGCATTATTCTTGATCTTACAAAGTAGCCCATTCCTTGGGGATTACTTATCCTCATGTATTTTGACACTACGATGCCAAAAGAATGATTTCAATTTCTTTTCATTCCAGTGTCGTCGGTTATTGCACCAGAATCCCGACTTATTCAAGCTAAGTTCTCCAACAAGCATACTGAGGAGGTTCACAATAAAACTGAAGCATACCATAACGGGCTGAAAAAAGTTCCTTATGGTTTCCTCCGTATACGGTGAAGTGATAGCTGCAAAATGAGCAACATTCAATCCATATCATAAACGGCAAAAGTGAGAAACGTGTCGCCTCGTGCAAAAAATAAAAATAAAATAAATAAAAGCTGCGATCTCTGTTAGAACCACTGGTCACAAATGCTACCCATTCGTGCTCCTCCACTTTTACATCCTGATGGTTGTCCTGCAACATCAGAAAAACAAAATCAACATTTTATTATCACACTTCTACTCAAACCGTTTTATCAATGGTCCAAATAAATCTCCTCCTACTGTAAAATATACACGCAATACTTTCCTTTATCGTCCATTTGCAAAGAGATCAGGAAAATCTTTAGCGGCCTGAATATTAAAAAAAAAGTCCTATGAATATGATGAAATTTTTAAGCACTCCTATTCTAATAACATTTAAGAAAAATCTACATCAGCTAACTGAAGAGGCAATGCTCTTTCAAGTCAAAGATTTCATAATTAACTGAATCTCTCAACAACCAACTTCTGTACCACCTTCGACAACTTCTCGTCTTCCAAGCGATCATCAATGCGGATTGCACCACAGCTGTTTCACAAACTTTTCTTTCTGGCCATTGAATACTTGTGCATATGTATTCAATGGCCAGAAAGGATTTGTCCTCTACTTTTCTTCCAAGACTGAAGTACCTTAAGATCTTATAATTTTGCCTGCCTGCTTCTTCTTCTTTCTATAAAGATCTTTCACTAACTCTAAATCTTATTCATGGATATCGTGATGATTATAATCTACATTCTTCCTTATTCTAAAACTTTCTGAAAAAAAATTCTGAAACTTTTTCTTCCAGCCAAACTGGTAAGCAAACTGACTAGGAAGAACACAACTCAGAGACATAATACACACACCTAATGGTTTTAGTCTCCCTCTACAGACCTCAGCTCAAGTATTTATTTGGACCGATCTATCCTGTAGACAGGCAAAAAAAAAAAAAACTTTCTTAAAAATCATAGTTTTACTAGCAAACAATAAGCATTCAGGCTGTTTTTTTTTTGTTTTTTTTTGTCAATTCCACCTACAAAATTAATATTGGTACCAATATTAATTTTGTGGGTAAAATAGATAATCTGGGAGACGCTACTTTAGCGACTAAACTTTTTCAAGCCATTTTAGGCTCCTGATAAGTGGAATGTAGTTTTACATCGCACAATAAAATCATCTAAAGACATTTACAAACACCCAATCCCGTTTCCCAACCAACAGTATGTCGGTTGGGAAACTGGTACGCTATCCGCTCGGCCAACAAGGATAGCATGATTATTGATACCATTCTTACTAAGTCTTCTCTCTCTCTCTCTAGAGCACAGATACTCAATATCTGCTCTGCGCCTTTCCTCTAGATACTTCATCGAATACTGTTCACCTGACCTTTCCATCTATAATTCTTGAAAACTAAAGTAAAAACTAGCCACCATTAATTCTCATTCCGATTTCGAATTCATTGTACTTCAATTCATCCTGCTTATTTTGTCCTGTATAACAGATTTTCCGCAAAATTTTCTTAGTAACTATAATTTAGTAATTTAAAATGAGCATCAATTTTCTCCGGTTTTATATAGTTCCCAGCCGGTTCAAGGTACCAGTGTATTATAGGTTCTCAGCCTTTCGTGAGTAGGACTGCTATATGTGCTCATCCAGAAATTAACACTTTCCAGGAAAAGGAGATATCAACTTTTGTGACGGTTGTTTGATTTGGTTTTCTTGCTGTATGAGTAACGGAGTCCATTTGTGCCATGTCGAATGTTAAAGTACATGAAAGCAGCCAAGAATTCATCATACTATATATATATATATATATATATATATATATAACACGCACAGTTAACCCTTGAACAACGCGAGGTTAGGGACGCCGACTCCCCGCGTTGTTCGAAAATCCGCGTATAACTTTTCACTCCCAAAAACGTAACAATAGCATACTATTGACATGAAGCCTTACCGTAACAGTCGATTAACACATTTTCTGTATGGTAAGTATGTATTATATACTATATTCTTATAGAAAAGAAAAATGTTATTAAAGAAAATCATAAGGAAGTGAAAATACATTTACTGTACTGTATTTATCGCTACCGTTTACGTCGTCTGTCCATTTGATGCTTGTCAGTACCTACATGAATATTGTCTTATGTGATACAAAACACTGTAGATGTTATACGTATTAGTAATACTAGACATCAAAAATGAAAAGATAATATGAAAAAGAAATCATTCATATTTATATACAGGTATAACGAATCATGGGTAGTATTTATTCTAGGCTTTATGGTAGCCTAGCGCAATCGATATGATTGTTTCGCGGTAGCCTAGCCTATACACTAATGAATGAATCGTTATAATTTTTTCATTTTTATGCTAATTAATTTAACTAACTAATTAATAAGGGTAATTTAACTAAGTAACTAAATAATATTAATTATTAATTAATATTAATTAATAACTAATTAATACTGCATCTTTACGTTTGTTTACATTTGTCGACTGCGAAGGGCGCCATGTACGATCTATAAGTGTTTGCACGCAGTAAGTTTTGATAAATTATAAGTTTTTATAATAGATTTGTGTATATTTTATGGTAATAAATTATAAAATAAACTAGTATATACATATATTTTATGAATTCATGACATACCTAACTTTTTCGTTATTTCTAAGATACGCGGTTCGTCTGCGAGTTTTTCAAATTGTTTCAAACCTTCAAAAACTTTTCCAATATATTTATTTAAAAAAAAAAAAACGCGTATAAGTGAACCCGCGCAGTTCAAACCCACGTTTTTCAATGGTCAACTGTGTGTGTGTATACACACACGACTAAACAGACATTCCGCACACTGAAAAGACATAATTTTAAACGCTGAACATCCGCGAACCATGACGTAATTTACTTATGTACGTATAATTTAATTACAATCTGTAAATTTCTAACAAACAACTACATACAAAAATAATTTAATGGCAGTAATTTAGAGATGACAACAGAAATATGCGCTGATTAATGTAAGTAAACAAAAGATGTGAAAACACAACGATACATTTGCTTTACAACAAACAAACAAATGAAAGTATGATATTGTGTGAGTGTGACAGAAGAATTATGAATGATTTCTTTATACTAAGGAATTTTTTTTAATCTCACATTTTCTGCGAAAAAAAAAAAAAAATGTCGAACTATGAAAGCATTATCAATGCTACTCAATAAGCGCTTTTCCAGGTTGTTTTCAAGATAAAAATCCTAACAAAATTTTAAATCTTCAAATTGAACGGAAAGATTATGTTTCAAAATTCATTATTCCGCATTTAAGGAATATAGAAGTCGCCGTCAATCAACATTTATGAAAATGAATCGCTCTCACTATACGGCTTCCTATGGAGAGGTGGGAGTGAGAGAGATTCGTTGTCATTTCTTTTCCCTCCAGAAACGAGGAAGGAGAAGGGCGGGGGAACTTTACCGTAGATATCATGTTAATAATAAATTCGATAAGATCAATGCATTTTACAAATATCTGGAAGAAAGTTTTCAAACTAAACCATATCAGCAACGAGTCACAATTTCTTAATAAGTCAAAAATTAATCAGTATAACAAACGAAAATCGGTTTTACAGAAAGTATACTTACTCCGAAACCGTTTGTATAATCACCATCTAAAGGAAAGAAATCTAAACAGACTAAGAATTTCATAAACAATGACGCTCGTTAAATTAATGATGATGATAATGATTTAGTGTGTGGGTGAGCGTGCGCACACATGACTCAAATTTGCAAATAGTCATGAAATGTTTACTTGTCATCACCCGAAACATTCCAGAAAGCAAAAAAATTATAATCATCATTATGTTGGGCTACCGATAAAGAATTTATAAAACGTAATACATCAAAAATTTAATTAATATTTCTATGAAAAGCTAAATCCCTATTTATGTCTTATCTTATCTAAATATAAATTATCTATGAAGAGCGCATGACATTTTGAAAGCTTTTCCCACAAGCGTGTGTGATAAAGAAGAGTTCAATAACTTACTAATCACTCCATGTATGCCATAAAAATGCGATGAAATACTGATTATCATTTAACGAAAAAGACTATTTTACATCATAAATCACGAACAAAATAGTTGCAAATTAATAATTACTTCATTGCTTAAGTATGAAAGTGTACAGAAGTTATCTATAACGAGAATCTGCTGAATATAATAATATACACTAACTCTCAAAACCAGTAGTTGTTAACAAAAAAACTTCTTGATTCAGGCAATTTAAATGAATGTGAAGAGCGCGTGTTCTTCGTCTGATAAGAGAATGGTGTTAATAATCGGTATGCCAGTGTTCCACGGAGAGTTGCGCCACTAAATGAAAAGTTAATGTCAAACTACCTTTTTGCAAGCTTCGCTTTGTGGCAGAGAACATTATCCCGTTGTACGGAACTGTCGAAGTGCATATATAAGGAAATTGTCCACAATGTCAATGGGTTGCTTGGCGTCGGTACAAACAATCCCAGACCATACTACATGAAGCAGTCCAACAGAATGATATCTCCACGCTTCACTGCTGGGGAAATGTTCTTTGCAGATATCAGTCTACAAGCCACGGCAACTGAGTCCTTTTTGCAATAGGCTAATGTATGTCTCCCAATCGTGCATATGAAGACTGGGAAGAAGGCAGTCCGAAGTCTGAATAAGCGATGCTGTCAGAAATATGTATGAATATTTTTACACAATCTGACGACTACATCGAAGTAGACATTCTAATCGAAGACCTTCGTTCGACAGAAGCCATCCGAACCACAATCCTGTTTCCTGGAGACATAACGCGGCTTGAAAAAGCAAGAATATTATCGAGGATTATCTTACCCACCGGCAGTACTAAAATGACCTGTAATTATCAAATACAATCAATTCCTTTGCACTTATCTCTGTAGATGCTGATAATGAAATGCAAGTATGAATTCTAAATAGATATAAAAATAGTCAAACTGATTCTTACTAAAATGAAGAAATACAACCACCCGTGAAACCAATTGTTTTATCCGTACAATCTTACACAATTGGATTCAGAGATGGAAAATAAATATTATAACTTATTTTGGATTAAAAAACTCAAAAGAACCCGAGTTGGAAACCGTATATTAAGGAAGTGCATGAAAAGAGTATGATTTATACAATCCAGTGTGTACTTTTAAAAAAGATTCTTGTTTCAATTTTAAGAATATGATGCTTCTTTACAGCATGATATTCCAAGATGGGACAGAATCTATCACACAGCACTGTACCTCTAATTTCTCTACAAAATAAAACCCCGAAAGGAACAATGTGTGTGTGTGGGGGGGGGGGTAAATTATACAAATACTATACCAATTTGGCCTAGAAAATCTTTAAAGAGCCTGTCTCTATTAATAAGAAACAAAACCAATTTAATAAGTAAAGGAAACTTGATCTCAGTGGATTAGCTAACATGGCAACTCTTATCGAGTGCATGTACAGTCGGGTCACTTTTTTATGCGGTAGATAGATACGTTCCACAGAAAACCGCATATAAAAAATCGCACAAAAAAGGCCTAAACTTACGTTGAAAAATCAGGGATACGTTCCATAATTTTCTAAAACCGCATAAAACCAAAGCAAGTAATAAAAATAAAATAAACTTAAAATCGCATAAAAAAGTTTATGAAAATTCAAGAAAATAAGAATGCCTAAGTTTGTTTTAAAGCTGTATTCATTTAATTTTATTGAAAAGTAACACGTGTTTTTTTTTTTTTTTTTTTTTTTTTTTTTTTTTTTTTTTTTTTTTTGTCATTAGAATTATCATCGCTATTAGACAACATTCGGCAACATTTGCGAACTGGTGCAAAATCACTTTCATTACCAGAAGAGATAGTCAGCGCATCAGATCTGTATGGTAAAGGCAATTGTGCTTTACAAGCAGAATTAGTTTCACCCTCGTTCTGTGCTGATTTTTTTCTTCTGACAATGTAATTAGTGATTAGCCTTTGCGATGATGATTTCACTAATTTTTTATACAGCTCGCGATATCCAGACATACAGTTCTTCAGCTCACGTTGGAATTTAAAGGCTCGTTCAGAATTTGTGTCATTAACAAGAAAATGATTTTCCAATTTATTGCACAGTTCAAGACCTTCTCGAATAATATTTGCAGTGAGGGGGAAGGTTTTTCTTCCGCTTCACTATCGTTTTCTGGATCTTCGACGATATCCAATAATATCATCGTCACTTAAGGTATTATCCACAAGCAATTCGTCTACATCATTCTGGCTAGTTGTATCAAAACCTTCTCCACCAATTTCATGTGCCAAAGTTATAATTTCAGCTGATAATGTAGATGTTTGGATGGTTGCACTGTTTGCAACAAATCCAGGCCAAGCTGCTTTCCAGCAGGCATTTAAAGTTTGTGGTCTTATTTCAGCGACAGCAGATGCAACATGATTTAAGCAGTCCAAAATAGAAATTTTTTTTTTTTTTCCAAACGTCAGTTACTGTTAATGAATAATTTTCTAGTTTATCCAATATAAATTGAAAAGTGTACTTAACGTAATATTTTTTAAACGTAGCAGTTATGCCTTGATCTAATGGCTGAATAATGCTTGTTGTATTGGGTGGAAAAAACACTACCTGCACATTTGGATGTTCTAAATGAGGATGACTTGGTGCATTGTCAACAATTAATAAAACTGTAAATTCGAGAGCTTTTTGCTTTATATATGTTTCCACTACTGGTACAAATCAATTACTGCTCCAGCCGTTGTTACCCAGGCCTTTGTATTAGCCATCCAATGTACCGGCAGCTGTTTCAGATCTTTGCCTTTTAGAGCATGTGGTCTTAGAAATCGATTTACTATGTGGGGTTTCAACATTCGATTTCCTGATGCATTGTTACAAAGTAACAATGTTACTCGATCTTTGCTTGCTTTAA